>NW_005371230.1:2073120-2084359 GCF_000412655.1 Myotis brandtii | reverse complement strand
TTGCAGCTGAGAGGCTGGCAAGTGAGGCAGTGAACGTTGGAGTCTGCAGCAAGCAAGCCTCGTGCTCGCTTCAGTGCCTGGCTGCCGGCCGCCATCTTGGCTGACAGTTAATTTGCATATACTCACTGATTAGCCAATGAAAAGGGTAGCGGTTGTACGCTAATTACCATGTTTCTCTTTTATTAGTGTAGATATATATATATATAAAATCTTTATTGTTGAAAGTATTACACATGTCCCCTTTTTCTCCCATTGACCTCTCCCAGCCTGCCCCTGCCCCAACCCTGAGCCTTCACCACCCTATTGTCTGTGTCCATGGGTTATGCATATATGCACACAAGTTCATTGGCTGGTCTCTTCCTCCGCAATCACTGTATTTTGCTGAGCCCTGTGAGCGCATCATCTTGACCATGTAGAGGAGGAAATGATCAGGGCCCCAAGCAGCTCTGCCCCCAAAGCAGCGGGTTGTCACAGACACCACGTCGAGAAGGTGCGAGTAACCGGAGCTGCTCTTCCTCCGTCATTGATGGGGAAGGTAGTGATTTACTGTTGAAATAACTGAGTGACGTGTGGATGACTTTTCAGTGTTGTTTGGAGTCTTTTCTTCCACCAAAATGTGTAGCATTTCCGTGTGCCAAGCACAGAGAGTTTGCTGAACTAGAAAACGAGGTGTGGTCAGACCCACAGGACGTTCTCTCAATGAGCTCTCAACGAGCCCTCCACCCGGAGGCAGAGAGTTTCATTACATCCAGAACCTGTGTCCCGATGGCATTCGGGGTCACAGATGTTTCAGCTGCAGGTTGTCCTCCTTCACCACATTGTCCCATTAAATCTTCCGGTTTGGCTCTTAGTTCTGTCTGCTGGTTGCACCTTTGCTTCTATAATGCTGCTCGGTTCTGCCTCGGCCTTGGATGGAAGGATAACTCCCATCACTGCATTAAATTCTAAGCCAAGCAGGGAGCCTGGTAGGAATACCCGACACCAGTTTGCTGCCTGGGGCTTACTTCTCAGGAGCCATTTCAGCCTTTTGTAGTCAGCCTTCCAAGCAAGTGTTGGCCACCATAGATTCCTGCAGCTTAGGAACAGGGGAGAGAAAGGCGTTCTCATTACAGTGTTATCCACTCCTCGGTGCTGCAGATCTGACCAGCGTGGGCCTAACCCACGCCCTGAGAGGTGGCGGGACCGGCTAAGGCAGAACCAATAGCAACCACTTTGAGCTCCTTAGTCTGCCCCGTCTGCTCAGATGTTTCATAAGAGGGTCCAGCCGTGTCAGGCAGTGGGGATCTGGCTCATCTGTCCCCTTCAGCCCCTGAGTTCCCAAGACCTGGCTCAGGGCCCAAGGAGAAGAAGGACGGTCCCCGAGGGAGCCTCCCTTACATTGAAGATACTTTTTCTGTTTGCAGTGGCTCATGCTAAAGAAGCCAGGTCTTCACAGCCAGCTTGCTACCAGAACATACATGTGAACGTTTATAAATTAGAATACACGGGTCAGGATGTTATGATCATAAGTTAATCTACATACTTACTTCCCGGAATCACTTGAATGCAGTCCTCATGGAGAGGTTATAACAAAAGATTTTAATGAGAAATTAAACGACATCAATTTGGGCATTTTCTGTGCATTTCTGATTAGTATTCATTGGACCGATACTCAGGCTTTTCTGAACCCATCTGAGTAAGTCGCCACCACCCGAGGTCTTCGGCTGGTGACACACGGTAACTTGCCTCCGGTATTCGGTCTCTATCCGCCTAGAGTCCCAGAGTTGTCCAGTTGTGCCTACCAGAGAGGATGTGTAGGTAAAGTGTGAGAGCAAGAAAGTGCTACGGGCATTAGCTGAAATCGGCATCATGTTGCCAAACTGTAATAAGCCTTTGGGGAGCCCAGTGTTGAAACCACTCGATTGAATGCTGCAATTTCCCATAACAATTCACAAGGCCTGCAGGCTGCTGAAGTCCTAGCTGGATCTCTCAGTTAACACTCCCTAACATGACCCCAAAGCCTCATTTACATCACCGCAATTAAAATAGATTCTGCCTTCCACGCTTGCTATCTGCTGCAGGAATGATCCCAGGAAAGGCCGCTATTTCCCACACAGAACATGGAGATCTTTACGTTCACCATGACTTCTGGGCATAGTGGCATCACCGTTATGTGTGTGTACACTGAGGACAATGGCGACTGCAAAGGGGGCAGAGGATAGGGCTGGGGAGAAGGGATGCAACGTAGACTTATTACAACTAGTAGTCATTACCGCTTGGCGACTCACATGAAATTAGGCTAGTAGTCTCAAGTTCATAGGTGACAGGTGTCCATTATGCAAAATAATTATTGTAATCAGTGCTAATTGACCCCCCACAGGCCTAGGACAGCCTGCTGTGCCCAGTCGGGAAGGTGATGGGGAAGTGGATGGTGTTTTTGTACATTACAGTCCTTGCCCTAGCGCTCCATCCAAATTAATTTGAAAATCCTCCTGGCATATGGGTTGTAACGCTAACTAAACTGATATCCAACTATTTTATAATGAAATGAATAGCAAGTTCAATTATTTTTTAAAGCAAAGCCGCACTTGCCAAAATGAGGTCATATTTTCTCAGCAGTGACCAATGCATTTTAGTAATGCCTTTCTGTCAAGAAACACAGGCCAAATTGACTTACGCCAAATTATTGTTGCGGTTTAATGCGTATTGAGTAACCACAATTGACTGGCTTACCTGGAAAGGTAACAGTGGTTAAAGGTGGCCCTTTAACAATTGTCTAGAATATATCCTCAACGTACAAACACAGTGGCAAAGCCCAGCTTCTGGACTTGGCAGGCGGCCAGCTGGAAACCAGGGATCCTGAATTTCTCCTGTGCCTGCAGGACACTTGCCTGCGCTGCCCTTTTGTGGCCAGGAGGGGCGCTGGAGGAACCCCACTGCAGCAGACACCTGAGGACAACACTTTGCTCTGCTGTGTGGGTGTGTGTCAGCCTGTGCCTGGGCTTGTAACTCCCACTGGGAACAGCAGGAAAGCCATGTTTCTGATTGGGCCACTGACTCCAGGGTCCTTGTGCTAATTTTGGAAAGGGGCCTCCTTTAAGCAAACACACTCCCCTTTTGGGAGTGCCGGGCTGGGCAGCAGCACTCACCCCCAACAAGGCAGGTGCCCCCCAACAAGGCCGGCCTGGGTCGGGCCATGTGTACCTGCCTCGTAAAACATTTTATGAGCCTTATAAATGATGCACATATTTGCCTGATGATATAAAACGCTCAGGAGATCCAGAGCAGCTGACTAATTGGACGCACTTTTTCTCTTTTTACTAGGCTCTCTGGCAGGCCTTCCGTAAAGTCACAATATTTGAGTGCATTATCCATATGCGCTTCAAGGCGCGGGCCTGCACTTGAGGTGTCAAAGCATTCTATTCCTGGGTGAGCCTGTACCCAGTCAAGCGTGTTTATACATCCTGATAGTGTTGCCTGAAGGTTCGTTTACACGCAAACAGTAAACACCACGGAGGGAAAATGTGAAAGAGAATTGAATCCTCTAGAGCCAGTGCACAGACCGCGCGCCAGACGGGCTGCGGACACCTTGGTCCTCTTCCCACGCCCGGAGGGACTGAGTCCAGGCCTGACCCAGCCCTGCTGGCTCTGCAGCATGCTACGGGGTCTCCTTCGTTCTCTGGGCGAGTCCAACAGCAGGACTGGACACAGAGGTGTTTGGAATCCTGAAGCAACTCGGGAATGGACCTCCTCTCCCTCAAGCATCACCCTCCGGGGGGAGGGGGGACAGTGAATCTCTGGCTCCCCATCCCCCTCCTCCCTTCACAGGGAGGTGCCTGTTGAGCGAGACCCTCACCTCCAGCGCTGACGGAACCCCAATTCCCTGCTTCTGGCATCTGTGAAAAGGGACTGACTACTTGGCTGGTTTTTAGACTGAGATGAAAACTATCTGGGGGAGTCCAGCAGGCGTGGCTCAGTGGCTGAGCATCCACCTATGAACCAGGAGGTCACAGTTCGATTCTCGGTCAGGGCACATGCCCGGGTTGTGGGCTGCATCCCCAGTAGGGGGCGTGCAGGAGGCAGCAGATCAATGGTTCTCTCTCATCATTGATGTCTCTCTCTCTCCCTCTCCCTCCCTTTCTGAGATCAATAAAAACACATTTAAAGAAAACTATCTGGTGGGCAGGAGACCAAGGATATGTTTATTCTAGTAACTTTGCCTGTGGGTTACAGAAGCATGAGTAAATGCAATTATCCTTCTCCAAATACTTGTGGGTAGTTATCAGCTCTCCTCCTGGTTGTTACTAAAATAAACTCACATGGTTCTTGAATCTGGAGACTCTCAGTCAGTTTCAGTGCCCCTCCTGAAAGCCCTTCCTGTTTGCCTCCTGCCTTCTGCTACCGAGACGTGCACATTTGGATAACATTACAGACGAACTCATTTTGATATTATCAGTGTGGGAACTACTTCTGTCTCATCGGATGACATAGCATTTCTGAATAAGCTCATAAAAATTCAAGACCCAAATTCCATTCAGACATTTTAGCAAAATAGCAGTTTCACTGCGGATGTATAGCCCCCTGTTCTCACCCGAAAGGACGGAGCTTTAGTTCATTTCCCCATCCCAGCTTCCTCCGATAAGCCTAATGACACTGACATTATTCTTGGACACTGGACAATGTTGTTGAATTTAATTAGAATAAGGGGTCCTTATCAAGCCCCTAGTGTGTCATGTGCCAAAGGCTGTGCTTTTAAAACTGTATTTCATTTCATCTTCACAATATCTCCATAAAAAGGATACTGTCATATGCGTTTTAGGGAATAAAGTGCAGGAAACGCAACCTCGGGGAATTTAATAACCTGCCCAAGGTCATGAGTCACATTAATTGTGAATTGTGGAGCTCGACTTTAGACAATAGACCTGTCTGGTCGAAGGCCTGCCCTGTGTCTCCTCCCGAGTTATATTAGCATAGATTTGTTTTAGTTAAAAAGTCAGGATAAGAGCTTGTTGGTTCAAAATCTCAATCTCTCTCTCTCTCTCTCTCTCTCTCTCTCTCTCTCAGGTTTATGTTTCCTCGATGTTCAGTGGCAGGCTGGCCTTTTTTTACACAGTGACAAGCATGAAAACAGGCCCCTGGCCTTCATTTTCCCAGATTAGCAACTCCACATTCGCAGGGTGTGTTTTTTTAAGTTTTTTTTTTAAATATGTTTTATTGATTTTTTACAGAGAGGAAGGGAGAGGGATAGAGAGTTAGAAACATAGATAAGAGAGAAACATCGATCAGCTGCCTCCTGCACACCCCCTACTGGGGATGTGCCCGCAACCAGGTACATGCCCTTGACCGGAATCGAATCCACAGGCCGACGCGCTAGCCACTGAGCCAAACCGGTCAGGGCCACATTCGCAGGTTTTGAGTGGGCACATCCCCAGTAGCTCTGTCACCTGTTCTAGAGCTGACCTGATTGGTCTGAATTAGATCACATGTCCATTCCTGAACCAACCACTGAGCTTCTGTGTGGTTCCTCCCAGGATTGGAGTCTGTTTCCCCTGAACCTCTTGGAAACCAATGTAAGAGAGGAGCATTTATTTAGAGAAATACTGGCGGTGATATAGGTGATGTAGGGATGTAGGTGATGTAGGGATGTAGGTGATGTAGGGATGTAGGTGATGTGGGTGATGTAGGTGATATAAGGGATGTAGATGTAGGGATTGATGTAGGTGATATAAGGGATGTAGGTAATGTAGGTGATGTAAGGATGTAGGTGATGTAGGGATGTAGGTGATGTAGGGATGTAGGGGATGTAGGGATGTAGGTGATGTAGGGATGTGGTGATGTAGGGATGTAGGTGATGTAGGGATGTGGTGATGTAGGGATGTAGGTGATGTAGGGATGTGGTGATGTAGGGATGTAGGTGATGTAGGGATGTGGTGATGTAGGGATGTAGGTGATGTAGGGATGTGGTGATGTAGGGATGTAGGTGATGTAGGGATGTGGTGATGTAGGGATGTAGGTGATGTAGTTGATGTAGATGATATAGGTGATATAGGTGATATAAGGGATGTAGGTAATGTAGGTGATGTAAGGATGTAGGTGATGTAGGGATGTAGGTGATGTAGTTGATGTAGATGATATAGGTGATATAGGTGATATAAGGGATGTAGGTAATGTAGGTGATGTAGGTGATGTAGGGATGTAGGTGATATAGGTGATGTAGGGATGTAGGGATGTAGGGATGTGGTGATGTAGGGATGTAGGTGATGTAGTTGATGTAGATGATATAGGTGATATAGGTAATATAAGTGATGTTGGTAATGTAGGTGATGTGGGGATGTAGGTGATGTAGGGATGTAGGTGATGTGGTGATGTAATGGGATGGGAGTCAAGCACAGAGGACTGTGACAGTGTCCTCCTCTGAGACACCTGTCACCACGAGGTATCATCTATTCCTTTCTTAATTGTATTTTTCCCTGAAGAAGCTTGCAAATGTTTCCAGTTTATTATCTTTTTAACTTGGTCTTGAACTTTCCTCCTCTCTTACTCCTATGTTGAGTTTCACTTGCCTTTCCCTTTGGCCTCCCCAGTGCTGGGGTCACTACAAATAGAATCATGGTGTTTTCATAGCACAACCTCCATTCAGTTTGTTAGTATGGATCTGTTGACATCCTGACACAGTCTGTCCAACTTTTGCTGTTTTTTTTCTCTCTCTCTCTCTCTCAACTTAAAAAAAAATTAAAATATACTTTTTATTGTTGATAGTATTACAGATATCTCCCATCCCCCTTTTATCCTCCTCCTCCCACCCCCTATCGACCCCCCAGGTCTTCACTACCCTATTGCCCGTGTCCATGGGCTATGCCTATCTATATATATAGAAGCCTAAGCGACTGTTACTATGGGACGACCAGACGACCGGCTGGTAGCTACGACATGCACTGACCACCAGTGGGCAGACTCTCACTGCAGGAGCTGCCCCCTGGTGGTCATTGCGCTCCCATAGCCAACCTCCCGCGGCCGAACAAACTCCCGCGGTGCCTCCCCGTGGCCAGCCTGCCCCGATGGGCCCCAATTGCCAGCCAGACCGAGGGACCCCACCCTTGCATGAATCATGCACCAGGCCTCTAGTCCTATATAATAAAAGCCTAATATGTAAATCGACCAAATGGTGGAACAACTGGTGGAACAACCAGTTGCTATGATGTGCACTGACCATCAGGGGGCAGATGCTCAATGCAGGAGCTGTCCCCAACCTGCAGGCCCCAGGCCAGCCAAGGTGGGTGCCAGCAGAGCACCCCCCTCCCCCCACTCAATCACCCACCAGTTGCCCTGCAGAGGGAGGAGACCCGTGGTGGGGGGCAGGGCCGGCGAGTGGGTGGCACCAGGCCAGCCAAGGCAGGTACCAGTGGGGGCCCCCCACCAGTTGCCCCCACAGATCGGCCCTGATCACTGGCCAGGTCTAGGGACCCTACCCGTGCACAAATTTCATGCACCGGGCCTCTAGTAAGTATGTAAGTTCTTTGATTTATCTCTTATCATCCCCCCAACCCTACATGTCAGTCTGTTGCATGCCTTCATGCTTTGGGCCTTATTTTGTTGGTCAATTCATTTTGTTCATTCGATTTCACACATAAGTGAGATCATGTTAAATTTTTTTAATTGCTTAAACTCCCTTTTGGTTCTGAGGTTTGGAAGTAGAGTTGAGTGGTTAAAAGTGAAGCTTTGGAATGAAACTGGAATGTGTGCAAATTCTGCCTGGCTGCTTCCAGATGTGTCCTTGGGGCAGTCAGTGAATTTCATAGGAAAATGGGGTCTATAATTCTTACCCAGCAAGGTTGCCGTGAGGACTCAGTGAGGTCACGTATGTGAAGCACCTGGCATATTTTAAGCACTCAATAAATAATCAAGATTGAAATTAATAATTCATCCAGGAGCTTTTATGTCCACTCTGCAGAGAGGAGTCTGCCCGGCACTTAGGGAAATAATATCAGCTCTTCATTTAGGAAGCGCCTCCCTTGCGCACAGCGTTCCCCGCTGTCGCCAGGTCATCTCTGAGTCACTCTCACAGTACAGCAAGCGTAGTTGTTTGTAAGTCATTGAGAAGACTTGCTTGTTTTTCCCTCTCATTATGACTAAAGGGTTGAATGTGGAGGTGATGCTACACAGATCTTAGAGTTTGACACCTCTTCAAAAAAATAAATGGAAGGGCACCGTGTGGGAGTGTGGGTCCAGCCTCGCCATGCCGGTTGTCTGACTTGAACACTTTGATTAGTGTCTCATATTTCCTCATGTTGAAGGTACAGGACAGTCCCTGATCCCATTCAGTCTGAACAACACATAAAATCACATTAGAGTTGTCTACGGTTGTTTTTACCTCGTGTGTATATATATATATATTTTAACGGTGGGAGTTTTTTAAAATATGATTTTATTGATTTCAGAAAGGAAGGGAGAGGGAGAGATATAGAAACAACAATGGTGAGAAAGAATCATTGATCAGCGGGCTCCTCCACGCCCCCTACTGGGGATCCAGCCCATAACCCAAGACCAAGAATCGAACTGTGACTCCTGAGCCACGCCAGCTGGACTACCTAGTCCTAGTGTCTACTGAAGGCCATTTGGAAAACCCAGTATCAGCTGCATGACACATAACTGTTTCCTTGATTTTCCTTTTCAGCTAGATAGTATTTTTGGCAAAATTTTCTAAGGCCTGGCTCATGCTGAAGCACAGGAGAACCAAGTGGATTCAGGGTTCTGGTTTAAATCATCATGAAAATGCTTAAATAAATATGATGTGTATTGGTTGCTCCAGGCAGGCAGACAAATTGAGAGCTGCTATTAACACCTTACAGATCTGCAAGGTGAGAAAGCTTCATTGGGTTCGGCTGTATTGGATTCTCAAGTACCCTTCCCTTCTGTTCTACGTATGGAGCGTCTGGTCTTCTCCCCAAGTTATTCATGCCACTGTAGCCATAAACTAGGTATTAGCACATATCACTGTGACATGTGTTATATTACTATTGTCCATACATTTTAATCAAGAGAAGCAATCACTTTTAATTTCAACTATGCAAATGAATTGCTTTTTTTATTTTAAATAAGAGAATATATTCCCACCTTCCATTACTGGGTAAATTAGCCTGATTATCTATATTTTTTTATTTTTTGATCTTTTCCATTTTCTTTTTCTTCTACATATAAATAATTTTGAGAGAATTTTTAATGATTTGATCAGATTTAAGCCGCTTTTCTTATAGCCTAAGGCACTGTTCTATATATTTTCCAATTAAAATTTTCCAGCTTTCACTTATTCAGTAGCTATTTTAGTATGTTCTCCTATTTGTTCCATTAGCTACGTTTGCCTATTTGCTATCCAGGATAACAAATGGAGAAGAATTTTGCGTTTTGAAACAATAAGCTGCCTATTTATTATTTATTAAAGACATAAATATATTGGCTCACATGAAAACATTCACAATATGTTAAGTAAAAATGAGTTACAAGATCATCTATATTATATATATGTGTGTGTGTATATGTGTATATATATATGGGATACATATATTTACACACATATGCACAGAAAAAGTCTGAAAAAAGTTTAAGTGCAATAATTTTAGGTATTTTAGGGCAATTATTTGTATTTTCTAGTTTTCACAAAGAATAAATATTACTGCTTAATACATGTTTCAAATGAAAGGAAAGCAAGAATTGGGAGTGTGCATTACACTGTGTTTAGGGACAGCCTCCTGTTCTCGCTGTCTCCAGAGTTGGCCCCTCACCTATCTCACCCAGGCCTCCAGCCAGCCACCTGCTGGTCCTCAACTCTCCTTTTCCTCTCTCCTTCCCGCCTATCACAGTATTGCTGCCCCAACCCCACCCCACCCCACCCCACCCCCATGTCTATCTGCTTCTCTAAATCTCCTCGTCCAAGATATCCTTCTCTTGCCTGGACATCTGCAAAAATCTGCCTGCAAGTGTTCCTGCTTCCGCTGCAGACCCCCCTCTTCCCTGCCCTCCACCCTTCAGCCAAGAGTGATTTATTCCCCAATTGTGAACTCGATTGAGCATGCCAGTGCCCCACTTACAACTACCCGTTGGTCGCCCGTTACTGGTAGAACATGAATGAAATGCTAGCCTGCCCTGTGAAGCTCTACCCCTGGCCCCTAAGTCCCTGTTGGCCTTGCCTCCTCACTCACTCTGCCCCAGCACTGTGGGCATTTGGCCACCAAGGTTATGTTTTCTTTTAACGTGTTTGTGTCTTGATATGTAAGCGTGTTTCTTGGAAGCAGCATATACATTTGTTATTCAACCTGAACATCTCTGCCTTTAACCATTTACATTTAAGGTGACTATTGGCCTGGTTAGTTTTAAGTCTGTCATCGTGCTACTTGTATTCGATTTGCCCATGTCCCTCCTTTCCTGCCTTCCTTGGATGAGGTGATTGTGTTTATGCTCCCCCTTTTTTAGGATCCCATTGTTTCTTTTGTTGTGGGCTTATTAGCTCTAACTTTCTGCTTTTATTTTCGTGATGGCTTGAGGGTTTAAAGTGTACACCTTTAGCATAACACAATCTACCTTCAGGTGTATTATGCCACTGCACCTAGAGTGTACCAACCTTCCGGTAGTATACTTCTGCTTCTCCCCTCCCTTCCTTTATGCGGCCGTTGCAATACATTTCAGTCACATGTACATTACAAAATCCACCATAATTATGATTTTCTGTGAAATGTATTTTTAAAGAGATTTATATAGTAAGAAAAATATCTGATAAATGTATGCATGTAGCTACTATCTCCAGAGCAGTTCGTTCCTTTGTGTAGATCCATGTTTCCATCTGATGTACTTTTCCTTCTGCCTAGAGGACTTCCATTATAGCTCTTGTAATGAGAGTCCATTCGGTGTGTCTGTAAAGACAGTTATTTCACCTTCATCTTTGAGAGATAGTTTCACTGGGTATAGATATGTAGGGTGACAATTTTTTCAGTAAAGATGTTTCTCTATTATTTCCAGTGAGAAACTCTGTATATGATGTGCCTTTCCCTTGTGTCTACTTTAAAGACTTTTTAATGACTGGCTTTGAAAATTTTAATCAGAATAAAATATCTTGGTGTAATTTTTTTTTTTTACTTTTTTTGTTGACCTTCTGGACCTGTAGATTTGTAGTGTTTATCCAATTTGTTTTTCATTTATTATTTTTTCTAAACACTTTTATGTTCACTGCTCTCTGTTTTCTCTTTCAGGGTCTCCAGTTACATCTTGG
>NW_005371230.1:2050099-2068417 GCF_000412655.1 Myotis brandtii | reverse complement strand
TATGAATGCACAGGGAATCAGGATTTCAGGCGCAGGTGATAAGAAACACAGTCAAGTCACTGGTGCTTGGTGCTGCCTCCTGCCCCGAGAAAAGGTATCCTTGGGCCTGTGCTAGGCAGACCAATTCCCGTTCGCGCGATTGCTCCCAGCCCAGGGCTCCGAAGCTGGCAGTGCGCGTAGGATTAGTTCCTGGTGCTGCGGGCGAGTTTTCTCCCAGCCCAGGGCTCTGAAGCCCGAAGTGCGTGCAGGATCGGTTCCAAGGTGCTTGCGCACTTCCAGGCCAAGGTTCCTGCAGCGCTGAGGCCCCGGCAAGGGGCGGGTCTATCAGTTACTATGGCGCTGCCCGCGAGCCTGCGGGAAGGGGGGGTGGGCTCTGTTACTCACGGATCTGCCGCGGGGATCTCCGAACTTTTGGTGTCCGCAGGTCTGTAGCTGTGGTCGCAGGTCTCTGTCCCCAGTGGCTGCAGGGTCCTGGTATGCGTCTGAGATCAGACTGGGTGGTGCTGAGGCCAGGATCCTAGTCTCAAGCAGCTCTGTTTCCCAAGATGGCGTGGTCGCTGTGCCTGGGCTGGCCGCCTAGGAGTGTCCGCGCCGGGAGCTGGACTCCGCCGCCTAAGACTGCCCGGTTTAGCAGCCCCTTAGAAGACCTGCAGAATCTAGCTGTCCCTAGCTCATACACACACACCACACACGTCCACACACTCCTCTATCACTTCCTTGCACTCTCACACTCTCTCCCTCCCTACCTTCCTGCTGGTCGCCATTTTTTCTTCTCTCTTGAAGTAGTACCACATCTCATTTATTTGTTTATTCGCTTTCTCTGTGCTTCATTTGTGTAGTTTCTGTGGCTATATCTTTAATTTATTAACCTTTTCTTCTGCAGTTTCTATTCTGCCTTTCACCCCACCCACTGCATTTTTTACCTGGGACATGGTAGTTTCATCTCTAGAAATTTGATTCGGGTCTTCTTTTTTATATCTCCCAAGTCTCCATTCAGTGTTTGAACATGTAGAGTGCTTTTAAAACAACAGTGTTCATTTTCTTGTCTATTAATTCTAGCACCCGTGTCAGTTCCGAGTCAGTTCCTACTGATGGATTTTCTCCTTGTTGTTTTCCTGCTTCTTGGCACGCCGCTAATATTTGATTGGATGGCTGATGTTGTGAGTGCTGGGTATTTTGTATTCCTGTTCTATTATTGAGCTTTCCATGGGGCAGTTAAGCTACTTTGAACAGTTTGCCCCTTTCTGGTCTTGCATTTAAGATGTTTAGGTGGAACCAGAACTATGGTTTGCCTAGTGCTTTTTATTCGGCACAGCCGAGGTCAGGCCTTTCTGCGTGCATTGCCTAATTAATACATTAGGAAATTTTTCCAGTCTGGCTGGTGGGAACGTACAGTGTTCATGGCCTTCAGTGAGCTCGGCTACTGCTCTCTGTAATTCAGGGGCCCCTCAAGGGGCAATTCTGCCCCCAGAGCACAGTTGGCAATGGCTGAAGGTATGTTTTACTGATGTGACTAGGGGTGCTGCTGGAATCTAGTGGGTAGAGGCCAGGACTGCTGCTGAACATCCTACTATAGGATCGCCCCCAATAAAAGGGGATTTTTTTTTTTCATCTAAAATGTCAGTGATGCTGCGGATGGGAAGCTCCATGCTAATTCTTTCCAATCCTTTTTTGGCCTCTGGTAAGTTCCTCACACACAGGTGCTGGTCAGTGCTGGGCGAATCCCCAAGAAGGATCCTCTGCAGACCCCAGAGTTCCTTCTCCATGTAGCTCCCCTTTTCCAGCACTTTGCCCTGCAGATTCTGATCACCTGGCCTACCAGACTTTCAGCTCTGCCTCTGGCTTAGGGAGTCTGCTGGCTCCCCCTGCCTTTCTTGCAGCTGTGCTGTGGCCTGGAAATTCCCTCAAGGCAGTGAGCACGGCTAACCAAGGGCTCTCTTGTTTGTTTCCCGTTTCTCAAGGTTTGTTGTCCGTCATGACTTCATGGAAATGACTTGAAAACTGTGTTTCATGCATTTTGTTGTGGTTGCTGTTTAGACAGGAGGGTACATCCAGTTTCTGCTACGCCATCTTGTCTGGAAGCAGAAGTTGACTTATTTATTATTGCTGTCAAATGATCTCTTTATTTCCTGTCATGTTTAAAGAAAGCAGCCGGCCTTGTGTTAACCTTATCAACCACAACTATTTCCCATTTTTATTTTTTTATTTTCCTGTATCTTCTCAACAAGCATCACTTTTATTACTCATATTAGACACCCCTTTCCCTATATTTCTTCCCACAGTTTTGTTTGTGTTTTAACTTTGCGCCTCAAACACAATAGCTAAATTCACTTGCATTCTTCTGTTTGAAAATGTAAGCTCTAATGTGACTTATGCTTGAGTTTAGCGTTGCAAAAATAAACCACCACAATGTGATTTTATGTTGGAGTTTAATTATTTCAATTCTTTGATCTGTAACTTTGCCTCGGGAACCAAAATTTCCTCTAAAATGAACAATTGTAATTGATTTCCTCTTGTGTTCAATCTCGCTATTTTGAGAAAGGAAGCACTTTGAAATTCTTATGGCGGATAAACATTCTGTATTTACTGTTTGGTTAATGTAATTGGTAATAAGTCATAAAAACCAACTTATTAGGGAAAACTATGGATTGCAAATAACAAAAGGCACATTTTCTCAGGATTGTGTATAAAGAACTTAATTCAGATCTTGAGTCTAAAATATGTTTGGGTGAACTAGTGTTTCTCTGAAGTCTGCTTATTCTTTTGGGAGAGCTTTTCAAACTATTGTAAAGTCAGGAGGACAGTGTATGCAGAAATTATTCCAGGAAACAATCAGAAATGCACAATTCTTACGGAAAATAAATAACAACAGAAGCATTAGTGGCATCAACCAAAAGATTACTTAATCCTTTGGGTTCAGATGTGTGCTTTTATTCCAGGTGCTGGATAGACACATAAGCTCCTGGAATTTTAGAAGAACAGGTGATTTTAGGAATATTTATTATAGGCCTGATAGATTTTAATCATTGGTATCAAGGGTTTTAAAGACATAGAAAGTCCAATTCAAATCAGATTACTTCCTAAAGTACGATTTAAAAAATGTTCCTTTGGAATTAGGAACATGTTATGAAACAATGTAATAATATTAAATTCTCTAGCCAAGTTTCAAAGCATCCTATATAGTAAAAGCCTAGGTGGTGCAACGCTCTTGCGCGATGCTGCCACAAGATGGCCAGCAGGGAGGGCAGTTGGGAGCGACCAGGCCTGCAGGGGAGGGCAGTTGAGAGGGACCAGGCCTGCAGGGCAGAGCAGTTGGAGGTCATCGGTCCGCCAGAGGAGGAAAGTTGAGGGCAATCAGGCTGGCAGGGGAGCAGTTAGGCATCAATCAGGCCAGCAGGCAGGTGAGCGGTTAGGAGCCAGCAGTCCCGGATTGTGAGAGGAATGTCTGACTGCCATTTTAGACCCGATCCCGCAGCAGCAGTCGGACATCCCCCTCAGATATCCCCCTCAGTGTCCCCCTCAGACATCCCCTGAGGGTCCCAGATTGGAGAGGGTGCAGGCCGGGCTGAGGGACACCCCCCCCTGCACGAATTTCATGCACAGGGCCTCTGGTGTTTTAATAATATCTCTGAAATAGAGGGTATGATCACCCTAAGTCTAGCGTCCCTAAGTCAGGGACTGCCTGCCCACTCCCTCAGTGGATCAGATACATTGCAAGAGATTGAGGAAAAGCAAATAACCGTATAATGGCATTTGCTTTAAGACCAGCTGTGTTTTCTGAAGGAGTGTTATGGTTTTTAACTGAGTTGTTTTTCAAGGAACTAATGAAAATGAACCAAATCAGATTGGTATTGTCACGTAGTCGTGGCAGCCAATTCAATCAAAAGTGCTTGGTCAACTTTCTCCCTAATGGCTTTCCTTATTTTTCACAAGCCCTGCCCACCGAGGCAGGAAGGTTAAGTGCTTTATGCTAAAAAGTGCACAGTGACCCTCTTTTTGGTGGAGGACCATGCAATGGCCACCAAAGTGCTCCAACAACTTAGCGCTACATCTTTTAACCTTCTCGTCTCCAGCCTTGAGTGCAGGAGATGGCAGAGGACTGCCTTTGAAGTCACATGGAACTCATTGACTTGCTTCTGAGGGAAAACGGTGGCTGCAAACATTACAGTGCAATAGAACTCCTTGAAGAGTTCAAACGACATACACAAATGGACAAACAGGTGCAAAGGGCTTTTCAGTTTGAAATCCCTCTGAGATCAAAATGGCTTTGTCTCTGGTGGTGTCTTTGAGTCCTACATCTTGATTTATCACGGCATTGAGGATTGCTTCACAAATAAAGATGACTCAGATACAGTATTTGGTGCTAGAGATGTTCTGTAAAGCTCAAGAACACCTACAATCATCTTTTCGTCACTCATTTTTAACATGCAATTGGTATCGATTCGTAAACATTCATAACATTACCGCAAGGATGCATCTTCACTAAGTGATGATATATGTTCACATCACTCTGTTAAAGAACTTATTGATTATCTCATTTGCAAGATTGTAAAACGGTATCGTGGACTATATAGAAAAGAGAATAGTCTTAACATTCATAGATCCAAAGGGACAAATAAAGACAGAATGGAAGTATGCATGGTCTATCTCAGACATTGGCAATTTTTTTCTCTAAAGAGCTGGAGGGTAGCCCTAGCCTGTTTGGCTCAGTGGATAAGCATTGGCCTGCGGACCAAAAGGTTCCAGTCAAGGGCACGTACCTTGGTTGTAAGCTCCTCCCCTGCCTGGGCCCTGATTGGGGTACGTGCAGGAGGCAACCAATCGATGTGTTTCTCTCACATTGATGTTTCTCTCTGTCTCTCCCTCTCTCTTCCACTCTCCCTAAAAATCAATGGGAAAATATCCTTGGGTGAGGATCAACAACAACAACAACAAAGCCAGAGAGTAAGTAGTTTAGACTTTGCAGGCCATCAGGTCTCTGCCTTAACTTCCCCGGCTGCAGTAACAAATTACCACAAACTTGGGGGCTTAGAGCCGTGGTCGGCAAACTGCAGCTCCTCAGCCACATGCAGCTCTTTGGCCCCTTGAGTGTGGCTCTTCCACAAAATACCACGTGCGGGCGCACACGTACAGTGCGATTGAAACTTCGTGGCCCATGCGCAGATGTCGGTATTTTGTGGAAGAGACACACTCAAGGGGCCAAAGAGTCGCATGTGGCTCGTGAGCTGCAGTTTGCCGACCACTGGCTTAGGAGGACCCTAATGAAGTTAATAACAATGTACCTACCTATATAGTTTAAGTTTTAAAAATTTGGCTCTCAAAAGAAATTTCAATCGTTGTACTGTTGATATTTGGCTCTGTTGACTAATGAGTTTGCCGACCACTGGCTTAGAGCAACGGAAGTGTATTCTCTCAGCTCTGAAGGCAGAAGCATGAAATCCAGATGGTGGCAGGGCCGTGCTCTCTCTGGAGTTCTCGGGAAGCATCTCTTGTAGTCTCTCTCCCAGCTTCTGACGGTGCCGGCAGCCCTTGCATTTCTTGGCTTGTAGCTGCATCGCTCCAATCTCCGCCTTGGTCCTCACGTGGCCTGTTTTCCTGTTTGCGTGTATGTCCCTGTATCCATACCTCCCTCTTCTGTCTCTCATAGTGATGCCAGTCACTGGGTTCAGGACCCACCCTAATCCAGTATGACCTCAGCTTAACTTGATTATAACTTCCAAGACCATATTTCCAGAGAAAGTCACATGCACAGGTACCAGGGATTAAGACACCCACATGGCCTTTTTGGAGACACGATTCAATTTCCTACAGTCTCTGTTACAACCACTCAATTCTGTGGCACAGGCACAGCCAAGGACAATCCATAAAGAAACACACATGCTGTGTTCCAGTAAAATTTATTTACGGAAACAGCTGATTGGATGGCTTTGGCCGGCAGACTAGAATTTACCAGTCAGTGCCTGGTGATCTAACTGAAGCAAAACTGCAGTAAAAAAAACATACACATAGACACCATAAAACACTTTTCCCTTGCTTCAATCAGTCCATTTTAAAGTATAACAATGCATACATCAGTGTATATATAGAAACACTTATTTTAAAATAGATGGCAACTTGGGGCAAAAAAAAAAAATGGAACTTTTATAATGATCTCAAATCCCAAAGCTCTGTTCCTAAAAATGCTTGAATTAGCTTTTTTTTTTTTTCTGGTCAATTAAGAGCTTTTTGATGATCATTTAGTTTTGAGGGTCTACATGGACTTTCAGCCAATGAGATGCAGACTACTTTGGAGACAAGATTTGCGTTGAACTCAGACATATTTGCTCACTCTATTAGAAAGAAGGTGCCTACGAACCCCACTGAACGTTCACTCCACGAGGGCAGGCACACCGTTTCAGCCAATGGTGGGTCCTCAGGGCATAGAAGAGACTGTAATAGTCACTCGATAAATACTTGTCTAAAGTAACTTGTTCGCTAGCATAAGAAGAGTGAATCCGTGTATTGTTGTCTTAATCCTAATGTATAAAAATAGTCTCCGTCACCATACCTTAAAATTATTGATAGTCTTAAACTGAAAGGAAAGCTAGACTAAGAGAAATCCAATTTCAATTAAGAGCGATGAGGAGAATTTGTAAAGAGACTAATGGGGGTAATAAATCAGAAGGAGTCCGTGGATAATATTAGTTTTTGAAGATCAGATTTATGCAATCGAAGGAAAAGGTGGGAAGTCAAGATCCATTTCAACAACCGAGCTAAGAGGTTAGCAGCTACTCCCTCTGGCCCAGCTCAACGCAACAGCAGAACAGCGAGGACCCCTGAGAGGCAGCCCGGCCCTGGTGGCTGGGGGAGGAAAGGGTGTTGTTGGGTTGAAGAGGGCGCAGGAGGAGCAATGCTCTGGGAGGCTGTGAAGGTTCCAGCTCAGAGTCTGGCCTTCCTTACCGCTGGATGGAAGGCAGAGATTTGCACGTGAAAGGTGTAGGACGGTAACGTTGCTCAGGAAGAATTAAGGTGCATGACAGCGGAGACATAAGCTGAGACCCAAGGGAGAAGTGGCTGTAGGATTCCATGCTGGAAGCACATTAAAGAACCCTGTGAGTCCGGCCGGTGTGGGTCAGTGATTGAGCTTTGACCTATGAACCAGGAGGTCATGGTTCGATTTCCCGTCAGGGCATATGTCCGAATTGTGGGCTCGATGCCCAGTGTGGGGCGTGCAGGAGGCAGCCGATCAATGATTCTCTTTCATTATTGATGTTTCTATCTCTCTCTCCCTCTCCCTTCCTCTCTGAAATCAATAAAAATATTTTTTTATAAAGAAAAAGGAAGGGAAAGTACTTACAAATGAAGAAAATGTTACAAGGGAAAATGTTTCCATTGTGGAAAATGTAACAAGCATGCTGAGGCCAGGTGTAAGCTGCATTGGTGCTGCATTCAGCTTGTTTTTTGTATCAATGTGGAAATTCAGATATAGTAGCTTAAACAAGCACCCATAACTCACTAACAGAAAACGTGCCTCAACTCCTAATAATCAGGATAATTTACACTGAACCCACCAATGTTCACTTCTTGTTGAAAGCGAATTTTTTAAGTATATTTCTAATTGATTTGAGAGAGGGGGAGGGGGAGGGAACTAGAGAAACATCCAGGCAAGAGAACCACCCCTCGGCTGCTCCTGCACGCCCCCTACTGGGCATCCATTCCGCAACAGGCACCTGCCCTGAGCTGAATGGAACCTGCAGCCTGGAGGTGCAGGGGAGGATGCTCAACCCACTGAGCTCACTGCCCGGGCGAGCCTGTGTCCAGATGAAGGGGACACTGACCGCCTGCCCCCCTTTTCTCCTTCCAGAGAGCCGATGAGAGCCGCCCCCTGAGCCGCGCCCGCCGCCCCCAGGACCCATGTGCGCCCGGAAGGAATGAAGCATGGATGTGAAGGAGCGGAGGCCCTACTGCTCCCTGACCAAGGGCAGGCGCGAGAAGGAGCGGCGGCACACCAACTCCTCGGCCGACAACGAGGAGTGTAGGGTGCCCACGCAGAAGTCCTACAGCTCCAGCGAGACGCTCAAGGCCTTCGACCACGACTCCTCCCGGCTGCTCTACGGGAACAGAGTGAAGGACCTGGTTCACCGGGAAGCGGATGAGTACAGCAGACAAGGTAGGTGCCTGCTGGCCAGCAAGGCCTGCTCAGGGGGGGCAGCGGGGAGGCCGCTGGGCACCTGAGCGCTCACCTGTCCCCGCTCACCGTGACATGGTTGTATTCTGAGGTCGCAGTCCTATCCTCTGACTCAGATTTTGAAACAATTTTTTTTAGATGGTCACATACTATTCCATATTATTGGTAGAAAACCACCTGCATGCATAGGGACCCCAGCTACAGGTAGCCACTCCACATTTTTAAAAATATATATATTTTTATTGATGTCAGAGAGAAAGGGAGAGGGAGAGAGAGAGAGAAACACCAATGATGAGAGAATCATTGATCGGCTGCCTCCTGCACGCCCCCTACTGGGGATCAAGCCTGCAACCCAGGCCTGTGCCCTGATGGGGAATCTAACCGTGACCTCCTGGTTCATAGGTCAATGCTCAACTTCTGAGCCATGTGTGTGTGAGGTCTGGGACTCCGGATGTGGCCAGGTGTTTGCGCATGAACTTGAATCCCGGTCTCCAGGGCTGTCTCGCAGCCTCATGACGGTGCTCACGGACACGGCTTATGCAGTTAGCACTGGGGCAGGGGAGCAGGAGCTGCTGGGGAGGAAGCTGGCCTTTCCCTCATGAGAAAGGAGGAAGTTTCCATCGGGTCATCTCCTGGCCCATCCCGCCCCGCTGGTGGGTCTGCGTTTGCACAAGAGCCTGCTTGCAAGGGCTCCACCGTCTCTCGCAGGCAACCTGGGACGCTGAGGTTGTACTTTAACATCCTCGTTTCCCATAGCACAACCCACCACGGTCTGTTCAGTCGCATATGTTTGTTGAGCGTTTTTACGCTCTGTCCTCTGCCGGCATATTCTGCCAGTGACTTCTGTGACTTTACTTCACAATCCGGAATTTACCGATGTCTACGCTTTGAGACAGTAGCTCATTTTAAATTAGGCACACAGGGTTATATTTTGTTTCTTCTAATACAGTCATGAGTTGTGGGCAAGATTACTGCTAATAAAAATAAAATCCTCTTATACTGGTATTGCACAGTCAATTTACATAGAGCTTGGCATCCCTTCGCCAATTTAATCAGGAAACGAAGAAACATAAACTTCAAAGATAAAGGACATTTTCATCCTTTTCCAATCACCTTACAGACACTGTGACTAACAGTTTGATATTGGGCAGGAACAAATGTAAGAAAAAGTAATAATGCAATAAATCATTCAAAAGTTTGAAAATTCCCCATGCATTATGGGAAGAGCCATCCTAACTAGACTGAAATGCCGTTCGCTCGCCCAAACCCATTTACATCAAAGCAGACTCATTTGATTTGCTAAAGAGTGGGTTTTCTTTTTCTCCCCAAAAGCATGCCTTCATTACAGGTGTCAATTTCACGGAAGGGGGCAAAACAGCTTAAGATTTTTCATCCAGTTTTTAGGGGAAGATATAGAACATGTATTAGAGATACGTGATCTTGTTAAGTGGGGTTTAATTCATTGTATACTGCATTATAATTCTTAACCCAACTTTCTTTACTTTCTTTTCTTCCGTATTATCTACACAGCCAATATAGACCATCAGGGTACGTTTTTCACAGATTTAAAAAATAGCCGGCAGTTGTAGAAATGCGTGCAATCGGAACCAGTGTAATTCCTGCTTTTTGTAACAAAAACAGCTGTTCAGTGCCCTCCTGGGAAACACCACACTGTGGGAGGCGATTAGAAGGGAAGAGGCCCAAGAGGCGGGCTGAGCTGGGAGGCGCGTCTCCACCCCCCGCGAGCAGGCCCTGTGGCAGAGCGGGGATGCTGGGGGGTGAGAAACAGCGAGCTGACGTGTTCACCTCCCGGGCAGCGCCAATCCCGTGCAGAGCCCGTTGTGGATGGCATGGCGATGCCGCCTGTGGAAACCCTGGAACTTAGTTCTTAGGGACCCGATAGCACCATCGCTCAGCTCCTCCCAGGCCATGGACGAGAGAATGAAAAGGGACAGGAGAGACAGCGAGCCAGCCTCCTGTGGCAGTGGAGGCCACTGGCAGGAGCAGTAAGTGGAGTCATGATTAGAGGTTTCAGAGCAGAGGTCAAAGGCGAAGGCACAGGTCCCCTAAACGTACGTGTTCATAAATCAGAGAGTATCAAACACACACAGGGCCCAGCCTGCGTGGCTCAGTGGTTGAGCATCAACCTGGGAACCAGGAGGTCATGGTTCAATTCCTGGTCAAGGGCACATGCCTGGGTTGTGGGCTCCATTCCCAGTGTGGGGCGTGCAGGAGGCAGCTGACCCGTGATTCTCTCTCATCACTGATGTTTCTCTCTCTCTCTCTCCCTCTCCCTTCCTCTCTGAAATCAATAAACATATATTTTATTTTAAAAAGGAAAAGAAAACATTAAACACACACACACACACACACACACACACACACACACGGACTGTGCTGCTATGTAGAGCTCCCGTGCCCTGACCCCTCAGTGGGCAGACACACAGGCATGGGCACTGCCATTCCCCCCTCGGGCCACCTCTGAGGAAGGCCCTGGTGGGTAGTGTCCTCCTGTCACAGACTGAGACGTTGGGGCGCAGGGAGGCCCGTGGTGGTGCCGTGGCCGAGCTGGGACTGGAACCCAGGCCCTCTGTCCCTAGTGTTCAGGCTTCTAACCTCGGTGCACTCGCCAAGACCGGAAACAGGTCGTTGCGTATCCTAAGCACCCATTGGTTTGTCAGTGTCAGTCCATTTTGGTTTTTTTTTTTAGTTTTTAAATCTTTATTGTTGAAACTATTGCATATGTCCCCTTTCTTCCCCCACTGACCCCTTCTGGCCTGCCCCTGCCCCCCCACCCATGCCCTTGGCCTTCAC
Source organism: Myotis brandtii (assembly GCF_000412655.1). Classification (NCBI taxonomy): domain Eukaryota; kingdom Metazoa; phylum Chordata; class Mammalia; order Chiroptera; family Vespertilionidae; genus Myotis; species Myotis brandtii. Next base: position 2,057,436 of record NW_005371230.1, on the reverse strand, counting down.
CACCCGATTGTCTGTGCACATGTGCATACCTGCATACAAGTTCTTTGGTTGATCTCTTCCCACCCTCCCGCCTTCCCCCGCCTTCCCTCTGAGGTTCAGCAGTCTGCTCCATGCTTCCATGTTCTGACGGTGGGCTGGAGGGGGTGAGGGCACTGAGGCATATTTAGGAAATAGAGCTGATATGGGTCCCTGAGGCTGAGGCAGGAGGAGGGTGGCCATACCTTTTCTTACTGGGCTTTGCTACGGGGCAGGTTTGTAGCAGGAACAGTGGAAGGAAAATCGGCTCTCAGGGTCTGTTTTTCTCGCGCCAGCATCACGGCAAATCCTCCTAGACTCTCATTTTCTTTGAACCTGACAAATGTCAGTGTTTCCTCCCTGACAGGGATGCTGTGGGATTAATTATTTAATTGACAAAATGTGCTTCCTGCCACTGCTCCTGACATCAGACACATAATAAAAATGAAAGATTAAAAATGTTAATAGTAGCCAAGGACCGTTGAAACAGTTCCAAAGAGTGTTGCTGATTGAGCCTGTCCACGGAGTGTCAGTCCTGAACCCACGTGTCCCGTGGCTGACGCAGGGAGAGGCAGCGTCGGCTGCGGGAGGGTGCAGTGGGGACCCTGTTAATGCAAGTACAAGGATTCCAATCCAGAAATGCGATGCTTTATATGTTTATTCAACAATTTTATGCTCTATTATCAAATTTGATTTTAATCATTTTTATGGCTTTCCTCACCGGCCGGTGACTATTGTTAAGTCCAGGTTATCCTCTTTTTTTTTTTTTTAATGATTTTTTAAAAATATTTTTTATTGATTTCAGAAATGAAGTGAGAGGGAGAGAGAGATAGGAACATCAATGATGAGAGAATCATTGATGGGCTGCCTCCTGCACGCCCCCTACTGGGGATGGAGCCTGCTACCCAGGCATGTCTCTTTGATAGGAATCGAACCCGGGACCCGTCAGTCTGCAGGCCAATGCTCTATCCACTGAGCCAAACTGGCTGGGGCCCAGGTTATCTTTAGATCCTGGGAAGCCGGGATGATTTCATTTGCACAGTAATGTGTGATTTGACTGGATCTCACAGATCTTTCTCTTTAAATGTCCTCATGTGGTTTATTGGGTGATGGAAACAGTTCTCTTTAGCAGCTGGGGAGCTCTCTGTAGGTGTGACAGGGTGAGGGCGACAATGGCTTCTTTTGCATTCTTGGATGCTATTTTCTTTGATTCCCCCTTGAAGAGAATTTATCCTGTCAGGCCTGAGACACATTTCTTCGGAAACAGCTGCATGAGATCGGCCCACACTTTTGGAGCAATGATCAAATAAAAGACCTTTCTTTCTCTCTCTCTCTCTCTCTCTCTCTCTCTCTCTCTCTCTCTCTCTCCCCCTCCCCCCCCCCATTACACTGCCTGTAGTGTTTTTGACCAAACGCGAATGTTTATCCACTCCAATCAGAATGTTGGCCATGACGGTGACTTTTGAAGAGGGGGTGTCGGGAATAAGGACACGTGATCCATAGAACCATAAGCCCGCGTGGAACACCTCTGAGCCGTCTTAACCCAACATGTTCACCAGTTAGAATTTGGTGTTGGGGTTATGAATTCCAGAATTTCAAACTGAAAAGTTCAGCATTTATTCTTACATCTATAGAATGGCCATGGGGAGGAGGGTTACATTTAAAACTCAAGTAGCATTACGTCTACATTTATACACACCTGAGAGCAAAATAGAAAATAAATTAGCAAGGTCGGAAGGGCGAGGGGAAGGCAGATGGGCAAGGGCAGGCGCTCACTGATGTTGGAGGGGGCTCACCCCAGGCTTCTCTCCTCCGTCCTCCTGTTGCCTGGGGATTTGTCTGTCTCCTGCTGCTCACCATTGGCCCTTCCGGCTGCCCCAGCTCTTACAAACCTGCCTCTGCTTCTCAGCTCATGACGTGGCTGGTCCAAGGCCAGTTCAAGTGTAGACCCCACCCTGATTTCTCAACGTGGCGCCTCCCCGGTGGGCTGCATCCTGGCTCCGTCTCTCCTGTAAGTGTTTCAGGTGCTTGACCTTCCCCTGGCCAAGGACAACCCTCTCCCGTGAATGAAAAGGGCATTAGAGGAGCAGGCTGCCTTTGCCTGCAAATATCCAGGACCCCGGCATGATGGTGGCTGGAATGACGCCTCACCCACCATCCCTCAGCCAGCACCTCCCTCCTGTGAGCTGAGCCCTGATCACAGGTGGGATGAGACCTAGAACTCACTAGGGGCCTGAAGGGCAAAGCTGATGCAGGTGCTTTTCCCCAGGTGAGAGCCCAGGATCGGGAGGAGACCTAGGGTGGGGATCAGAAAGGACGCCGTGGCTTTGTGGGCCTGAGAGGGGCTCCCTGCCTCCCCGTGGGCCTGAGGAGCTGGTTTCCTCATTCCCTAAGCAGACGCAGTTTCTCCACTCAGATCTGTGGCAGTCCAACAAGGGAACTGGGGAGTGGAAAGGTGTCCCTAGAGTCTCACAGGACTTCCTCCGGTGTCATAAGGCACCCAGGAGAGCCAGGCCTGCTTCATGGCACCCCGCACACAGGAGGGGTGGGATGGGGCGGGGGGATACAAACAGACATCAGGAAGCGCCCAAGGGAAAGGAGCAATGGAGATGGGAGAGGAAATGAGAACCAAAATTAAAATTATATAAGAGAATGGAAAAAAAAGGAACAACAAAACCAACAATAACAGCTAAATGCTAGGGAGAAAGCTGCAATTTACAAACCAAAAAGATATAATAGATTCATTGAATTAGTTGAAGGTGAGAGGGTGGTCAATAGTTTGAAATTTGAAATTCAAATCAATAGTTTGGAAGACGAAGGAGAAGAAATAACTCAAAAGGGAAAAATACATTTCCAGGTAAAATTAAGAAGGAAACACACACACACACCCCTGAGCACATCCTAGAAAAATTATTTAATTTCATGGATAAAGTTATTTTACAAAATCCAGAGAGAAAAGAAAATGTTGCTTTTCTTGTTAGTTACAAAAGAAACACAAATGAGATGGGTGAGTTTCTCCTCTGCAACAACGGAAGCTGGAAGACAACGGGATAACATCTACCACTCAGGGATCTTACAGACAGAGAAGGTACCATTCGTCTCCCAGAGAAAGTGCACGGTATTTCAGAGCAAAGATTCAGAGACCGTATCACCAATGGATACCATCTGAGGAAGCACTGAAGAAGTGAACCCACCGGAATCAGATACTCTGCTATGAAAAGGAGGGGAAACAGTGATTTACAAACTAAAATTTTATAGGGGGGTGGGGCAGACGTAGGCTTCCGGTTGTTCGTATGGAAAATAATGCAATAATTAATCATTAATACAAGAATAACCTGTTTCGCATGTTCACCACGGTAAGCCTGCCTTTGCCCCACCCTACATGCCTTGGAATCCCAATGATGACGGAGCAACTAAAAATGTGTAAGAAGAACCACCAGGAGGGGAACACGAAAAGCAGGCGACAACTAAGACTACTGCCCCATCTCAGCACCATCCAGCAGGTGGAGGAAAGTGGGAGGGAAGGTGTTCCCAAGTCAGAGCTGAAAAGGGGGGTGGGGGGGGGCGGGTTATGGAATGGAGCCCAAGTGCAGGGAAATAATTGCTACCTTGCACTCGTGTAATAATGAAAAACATGTATTTGAATATGAATGTCAGGAAAAGGCAGGTAATCATTACTAGAATTTTTTTAAAAAGAAAAAAAAAAAGCACAATAGACCTAGCTAATTAGCAGGGGGAAAGGAGAGTGAATAGCAATCCGATCAATTTAGCAACAACAGCTCCAAGGAAAGAAAGGAAACCTGTAGGATCATGAATCACCATGAAATGAGACGGAAGGAGTCAAATGTAGATGAACGTGAAATGAAAATGTGCTGGATTTTTTTTACCAAAACTCTTCAGTCTGTTTATAAAAGCTATTGGTATTCGTAAGAAACAGACATAATGATAAGAAATAGTGGAGAATAATGAGATGGTTTCCGGTGCACAATCCTGTAACGCATCCCCTGAACAGTGTATTGTGTGCCCATCATCCAATGTCAGTCTTCTTCCATCTCCATTCAGCCCCCCTTTCCCTCTTCTACCTGCTCCCACCCTTTCCCTCTGCTAACCACCATGCTCTTGTCTGTGTCTATGAGGATTGCGGGTTTTTGTTTGTTTCTTGCTTAACCTCTTCACCTTTTTTTACCCAGCCCCCAACCACCCTCCCCTCCGACAGCTGTCAGTCTGTTCTCTGCCTCTATGAGTCTGTTTCTGTTTTGTTTGTTAGTTTATTTTGTTCAGGAGATTCCACATATAAGTGAAATCATACGGTATATGTCTTCTCTGATTGGCTTATTTCAGCTAGCATAATGTTCTCCAGGACCATCCATGCTGTCACAAAATCTTATTAACCAATGTCCCACCCAATAAATTCAATTTTAAGAAGTTTAATAAAAAACAAATGAAAAAAGAAAAAATTAAAAGAATAATGAGATGGATATAAAGATATATTAAGTAAATACAAACAAAAAGAAAGCAGGAATAGCAATTTTAATATGAGGAAAAGTAGAATTTATAAATAAAAACACAAAACAGGATAAAGAGGAACAGTGAGGAAGTGATAAAAGACAGAAGGATGAACAGTCTTAAATTGCAAACATTAAACAATATAGCTAACTGAATACAGTAAAAGCTATCTTTTTTAAATGGTGTTAAAATACATTTGTCGTGGGATACTTTTGGTCTACTTCTTTCAAAATCAGATAAATCTCAGAGACAAAAATAAGAGCAATTATACACTATTAATAAAAATTCAGCAAAGATATAAATTCAGAAATTGATAACAGTCAGATAGAAGTGACACTATTTCTCATATATCTATAGAATATCTATGGAAACCAATGTGCATTTAACCACAAAAGGAAACATTAAAATATCAGAAAAAATAGACACTTCATAAATCAAAATATTTGTTCATATTAATTTAGTAGAGTTAGAAATAGATAACAAAAAAAATAAACAAAGCCCCTCCCCCTGGATTATGACACTCTTAGACCCTGCTAAGGAACGGTAGAAAGCAATGAAATAAAAACCCTTATTCCAAAATGTATAAGGAGTCAGTGAAAGCCGTAATCAGAGGGAAAATATCTTGTTAAATAACATATTTAAAGACTGAAGACCAACAAACAGAATTTACCATACATCTTAAGACATGAGTAAAATATCAGAAAAATAAACCAAAGGAAATGGAAAGTGGTAGATATTCAAGATAAAGCTAAAATTAAAAGCAAACATAAAAGCTGATTCTTTCAAAAGACTAAGGAAACAGAAAGCCCCTCATGATTCCTATGAAAGAATAAGGAGAAAGTAAGGCGAGACGCTGGAGACATGGTAACAACGACAAGGGCCTATTCTTACAACACATTTTAAAGCTCTAGAGGAATTTATCTTTTTTCTTAGCGAAATGTAATTAACCCCAAATTATTTCAAAACATGGAGACATCTTGCCAAAATCAGTTACCTCAGAAGAGATTAAAAAGGCCATTAAAAGGGGGCACGGTTGAAAAGGAAAAACTAGATTCCTGGGTCCCTAGGAGAATTTTATTTAACCTTCAAAGCACAACTAAGTGCAATGTCCAAAAAGCTATTCAACACAACACACACCCAGAAAAACGGAAAGCACTAAAGTGCACATGATGAAGTTGACATGCCCTTCATTGTAAAACTTGATTAAAACAGTACATAAAAGAGGCTACCTAGACCAAATTATCTTCTCCATAGATGTGTAAAATCCTAAATAAACATCTATAATAATAAAAGTGTAATATGCTAATTAGAATGGATGACCTTCCGGAGGAAGTCGGGGCTGCGAGAGCCGAGGCAAGCCGCTGCAGCTGCAGTGGCCAAGCCCCTTGCACGAATTTTGTGCATAGGGCCTCTAGTTTGCATATAAGAACCTAGCAATGTGTAAAAGGAGCAATAGGCTAGACCAAATTAATAACCAAGTTGTCACTAACCCTTGATGATAAAGCAAGTTTTTTTCCCCAATGTTAGGAAATCTATAATAAAAGTATAATATGCTAATTACACCGAATGTCCTTCTGGATGACCTTCCGGACAAACCCGGGGCTGCTAGGGAAGCCTGGGTCCCAGGTGCCTGCAAGCAGCCCAAGGAAGCCCTACTCTTGCACAAATTTTGTGCACCAGGCCTCTAGTTAGATTAATAAATCAAAGTAGAAAAATGTGATCTTATCAATAGATGATGAAAAGGTATGGGATAAAACTTAAAGACCATAAAACTTATTAAAATGAAACTCAGGAAGTAACATGAGACGAAAAAACAAATCCATTAGTCGTATGTAAGGTGGCCAATTGAAAACATGAAACAGCTTTGTCAATGGCGAAACCCTAGGAGCATTCAGTTATAATTGGGATCTTAAGGAAGGCTCATCTCCTCTCACAATTAGTATTCAAAATTGTTTTAGACATTTTAGCAATTTTAGTAAGAAAAGATAGTGAAATAATATATATTATTTGGGAAAAGTTAATTTGGTGCTTTTGTTAAATATATGAGTCATTGTATACATACAAAAACCATGTGTCTCTAGTAATAAAAGTTGAAGCAAATTGTTACTTGAATGAATATATGATAAGTATATGGACATCACGGGTACTGTGGCATAGCAGTTAAGAAATGATCTGTGTTTAAGTCCTAGATCTGCCACTCATTAGCTGAGTGGCAAGTGACATATTCTTGGCCAAGTAACATGCTTGGACAAATTAGTTCATTTCTCTGGGCTTCAGTTTTCTTCTCTGTGGATTGTGCTTTAGTTTTCAATCTGCAGTTTGTTGATAATAAAATGAGTTATTATAGGTCAGCTACTGAGAATAATATCTGATGCATGTCCCATACTATTTTTAAATAATTATTAAGCACTAATTGGCTAACTTGTAAGTCAACACATTATCTACAGAATGGTAACAAACACTATAAAATTCTTTGAAACAAATTTTATAAGAGTGGTGTGGGACCTAACATGAAGGGAGCTATAAAATATTACTGAAAGATGTAAAAATAAAAGATCTGAATAAATATAAAGATAGTGTTTTTAGATAGAAAGGATGATATAAGAATATCAATTCGTGAAAAATAAGTGCATAGAAGTCAGGCTAATTTTTAATTGAAGAACGTGATCTTAAAATTCATGTGGAGGAAGAAATGTCTGAAAATAGCCAAAAATATATTTAAAAGATAAATAGTGAAGATCAAATGGCATATGTGTGTGTGTGTATGTGCGTGTGTATGTGTGTGTGTATATATATATGTGTGTGTGTATATATGT
>NW_005371230.1:2022016-2049970 GCF_000412655.1 Myotis brandtii | reverse complement strand
TATATGTGTGTGTGTGTATATATATGTGTGTGTATATATATATGTGTGTGTGTGTGTGTGTGTGTATGCTATGACCTCAGTGTAATCACATCTATATGATATTGGCATAAACAACGACAAATTGATCAATGGGATAAACTAAAATTTCAGAAATGGATCCCATTATATAGGGAAATTTGGTATAAAACAAAAAAATGTTTTTTCTATTCAGTAGGATTTGATAAATGGTGCTGGCACAACTGGCCATCCATCTGGAAGAATATAAAGTTGGACCCATATATCTCAGCATATTCAAAAATAAATTAAGATGGATTAAAGTCAAACGTAAAAAATAAAGCAGTACGAATTCTAGAAGTTGGTTTGAGAGGCTGAATAACATAGCAAGGACTCGACCCCAGGGCTGCAGAAAGCCCCAGAAACAATGGCTTCAACACCTAACAGAATTACTTTCTCATCAAACGGAAGCCCAGAGGCGGCTGCTGTCAAGGACCCAGGTTCCTCCTGGGGGTGTTTGCTCTGCCATCCTTAGCCTGCGGGCTTGTCCTGGGGAGGCGCAGGTGTTAGCTGCGGTTCTGTATTCCTGGGTGAGATGGAGACCAGCGAAGGTGAGAAGGCGTCCGGCAGCAGGCTGTGTCTTCTTGCTCCCCTGCGCCTTCCTCCGACATCTCTTTTTTCAGAGCCGTTCCACTTGGCTACGCTGAGCTGCAGGAGAGGGAGCATTTACTATATTTACTTTCCAGCTTTTATAAGAGGCAGGCCGGGGAGTGGCGGTGAGTCTGCGCAGCCTGCCCCGGGGACTGTATGCAGGCCCGAGAATGGAGGAAGCCATTCCAATAGAAACAGGCAATCCGGAGGAAAAGGCCTCCAAGGCTTTTGTAATTTAAAATATTTTATATGTACATGGAAATGCCATAAGCAAAATTAGTATATGTATTGGGAATGTGTTTACAGTCCATAAATCATTATATATATATATATATATATCTCCTATATAATAAAAGGCTAATATGCAAATTGTCCCCTATACCTGGAGGTCCACCGGGAGTTTGACCAGGGGACAGGGCCAGCCAGCCAACTTCCCACCTTGGGAAGCAGGAAACTAATGGAAGAGGCTACTGTGGTGAGAGGTTTTCCTGGTTGGGACAAAGCATTTCTCAGCGACTGCCTCATAGGGTGGAGTCCTGCCCTAGTGCTGTCAGTCGGGTCCTCGGAGACAGGTCACTGCACAGATGTGCCTGCTCCATCCTGGCTTCCTCCATGTCATTTTCATGGGAAAATGTCTACTCCTCCGTGTCAACAGCTAACAGGATGCATTCCTAAAGCAAGGACTTGCTGTACAGCTGTGAAGTTCGGGCTTAGTAAGACTCTTAAAAAAAAAAGCAACTTATTTATCAACTGCTTTCCTCAACACTTGACTCAAAATGGCGTTAAAAGTATGTGGAATGAACACAATAAAATCTATTTAGAGAAATATAGGAAGAAAAAAAGGAAGGGAGGGAGGAAGGAAGGAAAGAAGAGAGGGAAGGAGGGAGGGAGGGCAGGCAAAATCTTGACAGGTTGTCTTTGGAGAGCGGGGCTATGAGGGAAAACCTGGGGATTTTAAATTGCCAAAGGTCAAAGGCCAACAACCATTCCCGCGGAGCCGCGCAGGCTGGGTCTGCACGTGGTGAGTGGGAAGAAGCCCTCTCAGGCAGGCAGATGCAGGGGTTCATGTCCCGCTGTCTTGCACGTGGTTTTCAACTCGGGGGTGAACTCCATTGTGGGAGCGAAGGCGGGAGATGGCAAAGGCTCTGAGTTAGTTTAGGGATGAAATATAAACCAAGAGTTCCGGGCACTAAAGGGAAGTTTGCTCCACTTCCACCCGAGGCTTATTCCCCGCTTCCTCCTCCCTGGACTGCGGGTGCTGGTCTGATGTCCTCAGCTTTGCTGTGTTCCAGTGGCTGCCCTCCTCTGCCTCTGTCTGCACAGCCGTATCTGATGGAAGGTCTTTGAGGTCCTCTAAGTCCACATTGTAGATGAATACAACTGAGACCAAAATTCACTTCACACCTTCCTCAGCCCAGAGCGGGTGAGCTCAGAGCCAGACATACCCGGGGTCAAACCCCATCATTTCCGGTTATTTCACCTCATTTCTACAAAGCTTTTTGAAAACCACAGCAAACAAGTAAATGTGTTCTTGAGTGTGTTTGCAACCATGGAGTAAGCATGGGTGGTTGAGCGGTCATAAAAAGGACTAAATGTAAGAGGAAAAAAATGATAAGTCGGACTTCATCAAAATTAAAACTTCTACTCATCAGAAGATATCCTTAAGAAAATAAAAGGGCAAGACGCAGTCTGAAAGTTGTACATGCACATACATGTGTTACAAAGGACTTGTATCCAAAATATATAAAGAGCTCCCATAAATCAATGACCAAGAGTGCAGTTTTCAAGTGGGCAAAAATCTTATGACAGAAACTACACAGAAAAGACAACAATGTTTAATTAGCACATGAAAAAAATGCTCAACAGTATTAGCCATCAGGGAACTGAAAATTAAAACTACAATAAGACACTACCACTCACCCATGAGAATGGCTAAAATTACAAAGATCCAAAGCACCAAATATTTAGTGAGGATGTGGAATAACTGAACTCTCGTGTGTATTGCTGATGGGAGTGTAAAATTTTTTTAAAAAGGCACAATTTCTTTAGAAACTGGCAATTTCTTATATAAAGTCAAAAATAACATCTCCCCCAACCCCTTGACCCAGCAATTTGTGTCCCAAGCATTTACCCCTAACAAATGAAAGCGTATCTTCAAAACCGGCCCAAACTGGAGTCACCAAGTGAACGGATGGATGCGAAAGATGGTATCATATTCGCGCGGTAGACTACAACTTGGCTGCACGAAAGAACAGCCCATTGATTGATACCCCCGCCCCCCTCCCACAGCCGGGGAGAAGCTCAGCAACCTTCCAATAAGTGAAAGGATCCAGAATTCATACTGTCTGACTCCGTTTATACAAAGTTCAAGGACAGAAAAAAAAATGAATCTGTCATCCAAGAAGTTAGGGCCCAGGTTGCCTGTGGGGCTGGGGGTTGACTGCGGGGGAGGGGAGAATTCGGGGGAGGGGTGATAGATGTGCCCCATTTTGTTTGGGCTCCTGGTGGATGCATTTGTTTAAATGCACTGAAGTGCAACTTGAAACTTCTGCGCTTCAGATTTGTGGATTTCATTGCAGAGAAAATTTACCTAAGCAGCAATCCCTTCAAGGACAAAAGCTAATGAGCGTGGGAAACGGGTGTGGTTGCTCATGGACTGTTTGGGGTTTGTGCTCTCCCTGTCCTCCAGCTTCACGAGTGGGGAGGTTTCACTTGGTGCCGGGGCAGCCGCACACTGCCCTGCTGAGCCTCGGTCCTCCTACTGGTAAAAGCAGACGCTGCTGCCATTGAGTGTAAAGTTTTGCTGGATAAAGACATTTCGCCCATGAAGGCAGTAGCATCCACAGCCCACTCAGGATTGTGCTGAGGGAGGATGTGGGGTTGGTGGCATACACGTGGGACTGTGCCTTTCAGATATTTTCATCAATTTCTAAACAGAAAAAAAGCACCCATTTTTAGCTCTTAGATATATTTTCTTTGACAGCTTTATTGCTAGAATATCACTAAAATGCTCAATAACTTTAAAATCTTTCTGCATGCTCTATGTTCCAGAGAGGTCAGCAGAATTAAATTCCTATTTGTTAAATGTGAACCACGAAAGGAGTACGTATCGTTTTAGAATGCCACCAGGAGCCTTGGACAGATGCAAAAATAATACGAATAAAGGCTTTAAAGATACTAATTCTGTGTTTTTCAGGACCATTTTATTCCGCTTTGGAAGTGGGATGGAAAGACATTATTTTCTCTTCCTCTTCTTATTTCTGTTATTTATTTGCGTTTTTTTGCATTATGAAAATAGATGACACATTCGGGCATGTTGGAAATCGGCAAAGAGGAAGATTTGAGAGCCAAGAGCAAAATGCTTTTAATTTTAAAGACTGCGATTTAGTTTAGTCTTGGATGCCATTATGGTGAATAATGGGAACGGATCCTAGACTTCAAAAGAAATATGACCATATGGTCTTACCATTCAGCTCCTAATGCTGCTATGAATTTCCAGTTCTGCCCCGAACGCTTCATTTCCCCGGCGTTCTTCCTCACCTCTGTCATCACACAAACACGAGAGGAATCTACATCCTTTCCCGTGTTTTCTGAAACCGTCCTTACTGGCGCTGAGCAGACTCTTTCTTTGTGAAAATAGGGTGGTAAAAAGAAAGACCCAAACCTGCGGCTTTAATGAGATCCACCGGGCTAATTACTGCGACTCTGAAGTTTATGACTTTTAAATATTAACTCCTTAAAATGATTCATGTGGAGATCGCAATGATTAATCCGCCTGAGTCACAATAAATGTCAGCGGCAGGATTAAGGGGTTTAGAGGGTCATGTTTGCCCAACCTTAAACTTCTGCGCTTAAAGACACAAGTTAAATGGCCCCAGTTTATCATTGTTTCCAGTTAATGTTTCCCTCCTTCGCTCCCTCCCCAGTTCCCCCGCCCCACTGATGGTTAACTAACTTGGGCTGTTAGCTGGGCAAGGGCTTCTTTGCGGCTTGGCGGCCAACTGGTCTTGTAGATTACCTGCCAGAAGGTGTGAGCAGATAGAGATGGCTTAGAGCCCTCCTCCTGGCACAGTGCGGGTAATCCTTTCCCCTGCCTGGGCCTTGATTGGTCTGCTGTCTTGAGCCCCTACTCACTGCTAAACGTGTACCTGGTTCCTGGCCACACGGCCAGTTCCGGATCTACGTTGTGAATCACTGCACAACTTCCTTCACGATTTTTTTTTCAGAGAGAGGGGAAGGGAGGGGCAGAGGCAGAGAGAGAGAAACATGGATGTGAGAGAGACACATCCACCTGTTGCCTCCCACATGCACCCCGACCAGGGCCGGGAATTGAGCCTACACCCGAGGTACACGCCCTTGACCATAATCGAACCCGGGACACTCTGTCCACTGAGGCAAACCGGCCAGGGCTGCCTTCACCATTCTTGCAGAGCTGCTGCTTCCTGCCAAAGCCGCGCATATTTATACCAGTTCCTCCTGCAGCGTCGCTGGCAGACAGACGGCAGTGGGTCTGTTGCAGGCATGTTATCATCCCCGCGTCTTGGATTCTTCCACAGCAGTAATTACTAAGTAAAGTAAGAAGCAAGTTCATTTCCAGAACGCATTTGATCAAGACCAGCTCGAGAGCCGTGTGTCTAATGCCGAGGGGTTGCCAGGATCAGAACCGCGTGCTCTGGTGGCTGGGAATGGAAGTCCTCGCGGTGGGCGCTTACGAAGATGCTCTCCTTCCCAGTTCGCAGACTCGGCACCTGCCTGCTCCCTTCGGAGCCATCAGAACTGCTGTGCACGCGTCTGCCCTCCCCTGGGCTTCCCAAGTCTCATCCTAGAGGGAAGGCCTCTGCTCTGGGCTTTCCTCCCAATCCTGCTCCTCTCCTCGCAAACATACTCGGGTTTCCTTCTTGTGCTTCTCATCAAGTTAATTTTATTTCATTTTTTTTTAATTTAAACCATTTTTTTTTTCAATGACACTTGACACACACTATTATATTAGTTTCGGGTGTGTATACCCAGTGATTGGACATTACCTAACTTAGTAAGTGATCATCCCAATAATTCTCATACCCATCTGACACCCTACATAGCTATGAGACTGTCACTGACTATATCCCCTATCCAGTGGTCAGCAAACTGCGGCTTGCAAGCCACATACGGCTCTTTGGCCCCTTGAGTGTGGCTCTTCCACAAAATACCGACTTCTGCGCATGGGCCACGAAGTTTCAATCGCACTGTACGTGCACTCCCGCACGTGGTATTTTGTGGAAGAGCCATACTCAAGGGGCCAAAGAGCCGCATTTGGCTCTCGAGCCGCAGTTTGCCGACCACTGCCCGATGCTGAGCTGCCCCTCCCCACAAGCGTTCTGTAACCACCAGTTTGTACTGCTCAGTCCCTTCACCTTGTCACCCATCCCCCACTTGTCCTCCCATCTGGCAACCATCAAAATGTTCTCAGTATCTATGAGGCTGTTTCTGTTCTGCTTGTTCATTTATTATTTTTTTTTAGATTCAGTTGTTGATAGATATGTATTTATTGCCATTTTATTGTTCATATTTTTTTTTCCTCCTTCTTCTTAAAGAAGATCCTTCAATGTTTCGTGTAATACAGGTTTGGTGATGAAGAACTCCTTTAGCTCTTTCTTGTCTGGGAAGCTCTCTATATTCCTTCGATTCTAAATGATAGCTTTGCTGGGTAGAGTCATTTTTTAAATGTAGTTTTGTGTAGGGACTTACAAGTAAAGATTTATGCCCTCATTGAAATTTCTATCACATGTTCAAAGATGGGTATTCTGTTCAAACAGTTGACAAATTTAACTTAAGAAGGTTAAAGCGTTTGGAGTGTCCCATAAAATATGCATTAGGACTTGAAGGGGAAAAGTTACATACATTCCTATTACTGTGTGATCTCCTTATCATTTTGCAAACACAGCAGGAAAGGGAACTCCAGATAAGGTGGTGGTGACACTAATTCTACAAATATCAAGTAAGGGCTGTTTGCCCAATTTGTAGTTTTGTGTTACACTGCACCCTTGGAGGAAATGTCACTCCATGTCTGAGAACAGATCACTCCATCCAAGCTCACAATAACAAAGGAGAACACCTGAAGACGATTCTAGATTATTCCCGTGTATTAAGTTCCTATTGATTCTTCTATCTATTTCCCATGCTCAGTTTTGGGGGTTGTGACTATATAAGAAGTGGTTTTTATCGTGTAATAAGTATATTATCTTTTTCAAAACCCATATATGATAATGGGGAAAGAAAGCATTGGAATGATATTTCAAAAACTGATAGCGAGACAAACATTGCTCCTATTTTTCTTATAGTACTTCATTTCTTCACAATAAACAAGGAAGGGTTTCTAAAGCCCAGCATCTCCAAGAGAAGATAATAAATTAATTATTTCTAATTATTGAACAGAAGCTATTAACAGCAAGTCAGGAAAATATAGTTTTAAGAAGAAGATAGACTTTAATTTTTCTTTATGTTTTTAAATTAGTGCAATTATGAAAAGTAAAAATTCAGAGCTATAAAATAAAGAATTATTAATTTCCTTCACTTACAGCTCCTTCTAAATGATCCACCAGAACAGTTACTTAACTTTCCTCACTTTTATTCATGCTCAAAACCAGAAGCACTTATGTAATTCGTTGGCTCTCTACCTTAGTTTCCAAAAATGGGATTATACTTCGCAACTTGTATTTTTACTTAAAATGTATGGAATAGGCCTCCCTCCAGATCTGAGGATATAGGCCCAGCCTCACTCTGTCTTGTCTGCTAGCCACATGCAAGGGGTCTACAACTTACTCAGCCACTCCCTTTATGGTACACTTTCCAATTAATTTAATTTGTGCAACAGTGCCATAGTAAGCCTGTATATTTAAGATCAGGTGATTTTATTTCTATAGGATATCATCTCAAATAAAGTAGACTTTTTGATCAAGAACAGTGATGGCGAACCTTTTGAGCTCGGCGTGTCAGCATTTTGAAAAACCCTAACTTAACTCTGGTGCCGTGTCACATATAGAGATTTTTTGATATTTGCAACCATAGTAAAACAAAGACTTATATTTTTGATATTTATTTTATATATTTAAATGCCATTTAACAAAGAAAAACCAACCAAAAAAATGAGTTCGCGTGTCACCTCTGACATGCGTGTCATAGGTTTGCCATCACTGATCTAGAAAGTGTTTTTAATTTTAATAGAAAAAATATTTTCAACTACTAAAGCAGTGTAGAAGGCAAAGGAAAAAATGATAGCATAAAGTAATAATGGATTCTCAGAGCAGGCCCACGGGATCACCTGCTTTTAGGAGAACAGGGATTCTTGGTTTGTCCCCCAGATTTCAAATACCCATGCCCCATAGCCCACCTCTTCATTGCAGAGTTGCTGTGTGGCCCAGAAGAGAATGGACAATAGCAATGATAAGTGTTTTTGAGGACATGTGGAAATCAAGGCCCTCATATGCTGCTGGGGGGAATGTAACTGTGTGCGGTCACCGTGGGGAACCGTCTGGTGCTTCCTCAAAAGGCTAAACCTAGAGCAACTACCTGACCAGCAGCATTTCCCATAGGTTTATAATAAAGAGAAGGAAAAGCATATGTCTACATAAACATTTGTACACTTTATTGAAATCGCCCGAAAGTGGTACCATCTCAAATGCCCATTACCTGATGAATGGATAAACTGTGGTCTATCCATACAATGGAATATTACGCGAGCATAGCAAGGAATGAAGTACTGATACATGCTACCATACGGATAAACCTTGAAAACTCTGTGCTAAGTAAAAGAAGCCAGTCGTAGACGCCCACACATTGTAGGATCACTTTTATTTGAAATGTCCAGAATAGGTAAATCTATAGAGACAGAAAGTAAATTACTGGTTGCCTAGGATTTGTGAGAAAGGGAGAACAAGAGGGTAAGTGGGAGAGGACTGATTGTGGGTACCAGGTTTCTTTGAGGGTGACAAGAGTGTTCTAAAATTGATTGTGATGACAGTTGCACTCATGTCCCTCATGTGGAGTCTTGCTCTTTTGAACTCACAAGTAGATGCCTTGCCTGTTGGTGAACATCATTGCATTGCAGTTTTCACAAAGCTGTCCCTGCTCTGACTAGGTTGTGAACACTACATGAGGAAGAGGCCAAATCGCTATCCAATCCCCTTCTTCTGTGAAAGGGCTAACTGTGCCGTGTGCCAAGATCCCTTGAAACATTCGTTCTCACATGGTCTTTTCCACCTTGTCACATACCATCACTCATTTTTGAAAATGTGGGCTTTTTTTTAAAAAGATACAGCCTTCCTAGGTTGTGTTCATTCAGTGTTTCTTTTACATATTTTCAAATGTATGAGTGTCATAAACAAAATGTCTAATCTCTTCCTAGCTAACCTTACCTTTTAATCACAATGGATTTCATCCTTGGGTGGACTTGATTCTGGCTGCAATTTATTGCTTTGGGACTGTTTCAAATTGCAATGGGAAAATTTGTTGGCCCTGCTGATCAAGGTCACCAAAATTCAACATGCAGGACATAAGTACTTATTTCACCAGCCTCAGCCAAACAGACTTCACATAGAGACTCCAAAGAGCAAAGAAAGAAATTAAGGAAATGCCGTTAGAACCGTGGCAAAGACCCCAACGCAAAGAAGCAAGCCATGGCAAATAAGATAAATGCATCCTTATCTCTTTGTCTATTGAAGCCAAAGCTGACGTAAGACATGATGGTCAGGTTTTTAACCCAGATCCAGACGCATCTTTGCTGCCTTTTTCTGCCTTTGTCTTTCCACTTAGCAGTGGCTTGAAGTCCTTCCTCAACAACCCCGCCCAACCCTCTGGCTCAATGACCTTCAGTCAACTGTCTTTGTTCATCTTCCCTTTGCTGGTTAACACTGCCTGTGTGTGCTTTCCAGCTGTCTGGCCCATCTTGCTAAACACTGCTGCATTGTGGGAAATAATTTATCTATCTATATAAAAGTCTAAGCAACTGACCTACCATTCAACCATTCAACCGTTCGACCGTTCAACTGGTAGCTATGATGTGCACTGACCACCAGGGGGGCAGACGCTCAATGCACAGGCATGGAAACATGGAACATACTGATGAATCTCAGAGGGAAGCGGGGAGAGGAGAGGGTGGGAAAAGATTAACCGAAGATCTTATATAAATACTAGAGGCCTGGTGCACAGATTCATGCACCAGTGGGATCCCTAGCCTGGCCTGCAAGGAATGGGCCAAAACCGGCAATCCAACATCCCCCGAGGGGTCCTGGATTGCAAGAAGGCGCAGGCCAGGCCGAGGGACCCCACAGTGCACAAATCCATGCACCGGGCCTCTAGTCCTATATAATAAAAGGGTAATATGCAAATTGACTGGTCTCTCTGATGCACACTGACCACCAGGGGCAGACACTCAATGCAGGAGCTGACCCCTGGAAGTCAATGTGCTCCCACAGGGGAGCTCCACTCAGCCACAAGCCAGGCTGACTCTGTGAGAGCAGCAGCTGTGGCCGGAGCCTCTCCTGCCTCCTCGGCAGCGCTAAGGATGTCCGACTGCAGTTTAGTCCCACTCCCCGTGGGAAGTGGGCCTAAGCCGACAGGTGGACATCCCCCGAGGGGTCCCGGACTGCAAGAGGGTTCAGGCCACGCTGAGGGATCCCCCTGAGTGCAGGAATCCATGCACCGGGCCTCTAGTTCTAGTATAATAGGTGTTTGTATCAAAACAAGGAATCCTACAAGCAAGCATCTATCACCCAAAAGGACAAATGACAACAGCAGAATTTGAAGCACTGAGGCAGGCCTAGGGAAGAGAGATGTCCTGAATGTGGGGGTGGGGTGGCTATTCTGAAGTGATTTGACAATGATCCTCTGTCCACCCTCAAATTGTACATTTCTCTATGATCATTACTGTCATTTACCCAGGGGTTTATTTTTAACCTATGTCTTGTTTAGCCTTTCCTTTAATGCTGTCACATTTACATAAAGCATCGCTTAAACCAAGTCATAACAGCCTGGAAAGATGAAAAAATAGGATGATACTAGCTGGAACACAGCTAGTAACTGGCTTTAACTTAGGTTCATTGGAGGTCAAGTTCAGTGTTCCTTCCTAGTGGAAACAAAAGCAAACTTGAATTCAGCAAGGGAACCCAACAGCTTGCCTGCTAGCTTGCATTTCAGAAGCAGCCCTTAGGAGTCTTGAGTCATTGAGACATTGATTTCCCAGGCTTGGGTTTTTAAGGAGTTTGGGATGCACCACATAGCAATGCATAGGGATCATCGGTTAGATATTCATTTGCAAAGTGAATTGTGTTTACTTAACTGGATAACCAATAGCAAAGACTGCAGTTTTCTGCTTTTCTTCACCTCATAGATTTTTGCATCAAAATGGCAACAGTGTGAAAAGTCAATAACATGGGAACGTTTCAAGTTACATTTCAGAGACTCAAAAGGGAGTTTTTATTGTCTTTTAACTTCTCTTATTTTTATTCTGCAATGTGGGCACCTCCCCAAATACGGGAAAGATGCCATGGATCCTATCATTCATTCTCACCCTTTAAACATGAGAGTGTGTGCTTATTTTGAAACATCAGCATGTCGGATGGTAATAGTTAACTGTTTTAGTCCCTTTCTTCCCCTCTCCCCACTTTACATGTGATGCATAAGTAAGAATAGGGAAGCTCTTCCCCAGCCTTTCCATTAACTGTCCGTGACCTTGACCTTTGCTGGATGTGGATTTCTAAGTACAGTCCACACTAACTCTTAAATATACCCGCAGCCGGGTCTGGCCTCCGGAAGCTTGGCCACTGGCTCGCGGTCAGCAGGCTATTTCCCTGTTTTCCTCCCCATTTTTTTCTTTTTTGCTATTTCCTTTTTGTGCATACTTTTTGGTTCAGATACTTATTCACATCTCTCTGATAAGCACAGTTTGATTGGTAGCTAATTGTAGCAGCAGATTTTCATTATTGATGAGTGTCATTGTCAGAATCCATTTGGAAGTCTGGCCGAGATGTAGCCGATTCCAGCTTCTGATATGACCGCAGAGTCAAGCGATTAACCACACGGTTCAAATGTGCAGAGGCCTGGAGGGCGCTCATGTCTTTACCACCAAATAGTTACTGTATTGTGCTTCAGGTTTGGTTCATTTTTCTAGAAGATTCTACATATTATTTTATCACAAATACTACATAATACCTTAATATACAGTGGTGGGCAAAAAAGTAGGTTTATGTTTGTGAGTATGTGAAGTTTACAGAGTTTATTCTTGTATTATTATTTATTAATTGTTGTATTATTTGTTGGTACTAGAACTGCAAACCTACTTTTGCAACCCCTGTATAATCTATGTTATTTCTCACACCAGCCAATTAACTTTAAGAAATAGCAGTAGGAAGATGAAATCTATGAGTACTATAAATGCTCACTATTCTTAAACAGTTTGTATTATGTGGCAGCATTTAAATCAGTCTTTATGTACTATTTTTTTTCCATGTATTTTGATTCTGGGTGGCTAAGTCTCAGGCTGTCCCATGCCAGCAATGGACATGGACGAGCTACCTGTACCTACATCCTACAACCAAACACTTCTCTGTCTTCTCATCCATAGTATCATAAACATGCGAAATTTCAAAAATAAATTCAGAACTGGAAATGTCATTAATAACAGCGGTCATTTGAAAGTGTCACCTAATTTAAACACTTTTGCTTTAACTTATTGCAGTGTCAGGAGTTTTAATATGCTCCATTTATTAGTAAAGGCCTGCAGGGTTCACGGCCATTTATTCTGCAGGGGACTTGATTTTATCATTAATTTTTAAGGACGTAATGCTCCGGTACATGTTCAGAGTGCACTTTATTTGCAAGAACTGGTTTATTCTAATCAATACAGATGTCCAGGTGTTGATTAAAGCAAAACATTTAGAAAGTCAGATGTGGGCAAATCTTCAAGACATTACACTCCGAATTGAGTATATGTACACCCATGATATATGCTAATATTGGTGGTGAACTTAAGGTGAGAAGGAACACTAAAAACTGGCCAAGCCCCCTTTTCTACTTATTCTTGAGGGCAATCTTTTCTCTTCCAAAGAGGTAACATCTGGGTGGGAAAATCCTATCATTTGAGACTAGCACCCGGACACAGACAATAATTCTGACACTTTCTGATGCTTTGTAAGTCTTCGGAGCTAAATTCCATCCCCGAGAGCAAGTCCTTCGTCTGGGCTGGGTTTTCCTGGTCTCAGGCTCCCTAGCCCACCTGTCTGGGGTGCTTATGGGTTAAAAGGTTGACAGAGGAGCTCTAGGTGGGATGTGTGGAGATTCAGCGGGGAGGCCCAGCCTTGACCCCCCATAATTGCACCCCCTGACTCTGTGCCATGCAGCGTTCATGTAAATACCTGGTGCCTCTAGCTGGAAAGCCTGGGTGCTTGAGTGTATATTGTTTGGAAAGTTTCTTTAAAGAAAACAAAAGCACTGAAACTACAGCTGAACCTATACTCACTGGCTGTTGTCTCTTTTTCCCCCTAATCAGGACAGAATTTTACCCTAAGGCAGTTAGGCGTGTGTGAACCAGCAACTCGAAGAGGACTGGCCTTTTGTGCGGAAATGGGGCTGCCCCACAGAGGTTACTCTCTCAGTGCAGGGTCCGACGCCGACACCGAGAACGAAGCCGTGATGTCCCCGGAGCACGCCATGCGGCTGTGGGGCCGGGGCGTCAAGTCCGGCCGCAGCTCCTGCCTGTCCAGCCGGTCCAACTCGGCCCTCACCCTCACCGACACGGAGCACGAGAACAAGTCGGACAGCGAGAGCGGTGAGTCCACCTTTGGCTTTGTGATGTCGGCGTTCAGGGCTTCGGTGTTGGTGGACGACGGCGGCTTGTTCTTCTTCCTCTCTTCTTCCCTCCTGTCCTGCCTTCTCTTTCTTCCTTCTGCCTTTCTTTCTGTTTTTAAGGCAGTAGAACTTGAGAAATGACCTTGAAGAAGGCTGTTTGTTTTTTTTCCTGGAAAAAAAGATCATTATTCGAAATGAGATTGTTCAATTACGCAAGGGGTCTATGATGTGTTCGTTCGCTATCGTTTTTGAAAAACAGTTTAATCGTGTACAGAAGAAAAAAAAAGAAAGATTAGCTTTGACTTATCTTGGACCATGTCACCTATTATCCTCTGTAGGGCCTCAAAGCCAGAGGCGATAAAGTTTACCCCAGAGCCAGCTGGCAATCAAACATGTCTTTGTAAATGCCTCTTGAAGACATCTCAAAGAAGTTGCAGAATCTTAGGATGGATGAGTGAGCACACAGAATAGTTTATTACCCGGGCTCCAGTGTCTGAAGAACAAATTTGATCATGCTTCAAACTTACTCGTTGATGAGAGCAATTGAAATCTGGGGGAAGAGGGGGAGCGTGGCCTTTGATGTGCTTTGGGGGCTGGATTACGATGCAATTAAATCCACGCACAAAATTGGATTTCAGGCTCTCCCAATAGCAGCTGTGCATGTGGGAAGGAAAAATGCCTTTAGAAAGTACGGGGACTTTTTTTCTGACCGCCCAATGCAGGAGAGTAGAACGGTTGACGTATATGCGATAACAAGTTTTAAGGAAAACTTCATTTCAGTCGGTGCCGCTTCTAGGACGAGCCGAGTCTCTCCTCTGCACATCACCTCGGCAGAGCCCTTGCCGGTTCGGTCCGGCTGTGAATGCTCCGTGTGTATCGTGCATCAGAAAGCAGAGAGAAAATCACAATGAAGGACTAGCGTGCCCTTTGAAAAGAAGGACCGCTGTTTTGCCATTGATCTTTCATTTTTGTGATTTGCTGAGCCAATTTGGCAGCTTTGCTTCGTGATAGGGAAGCAGGCGTGTGGTCGTTTCCGCTTCAGCTCGGGGACAGTGTGAGGTGGTGCCCGGCGCTTCTCCCTCCTCAGCCTCAGCATCTTCTTTCCGGTCATGAAACTACAGTGTAGTGTCAGCCGGCTTCAGCAGTGTCTTAGGTGGAATCCCTTAGCGCATTAGACCAAAGTCAAGATCAGTTAACCATGCGCACTCACCCCATTCATGTTGGAACTGTCAGCTTTGGGTGGAGACTGGCTTTATTCCAACCCCAAAGAGAACACAGGGGCGGCGCTTGCCGACAGCCTCCATTTCCCCGGCCAATCCATTCACCTCGGGAAAACCAGGTTTCTATCCATGTTCACTGTGGACTCAGAAGTCACTCGCCGTAAATACATGCGAGTTGGCATAACCAGTGCTTCCTGTCGGCCTGCGTCTGCCCATAACAGTCCTTGAGCGATCGCAGGTACAATGCTTAGATTCAAATGTGGCTTTTGGCTTTTGATTTCCCTAAAATGCACGATAGCATGTATGATGGTTGTAGGAAGAGCAGGACGCGGGAGGCTGACGCACGCGGGGCTGACTCTCCGCATCACTGGTGCCCGTCTCGGCGCCCGTTGGGTATTTTTCCACGTTGGGTCAGCTTGCCTTTCCTACCCGCAGCCTCCGGAGCGTCACTTTCTCTCTCCCCATACGTGTACCTGTTATGGTATCTGCGCTGGTAAAATAGAAACTAATGTTATTGTTTTTAAAAATGATGTATCTGCAAAAACTATCTTGCAGTGAATTCCCAAACACATGCCATATTTTTTCTTTGCAGAAAATATAAAACTGCCAACTGTGCAAACTGCAGTTACCAGTGTGTATACCCTGATGACTGAGAAGTGAGGGGAGACTCGGGAGCGCCCCGCACCCCAGCCCTCCCCACGGCCGGATTATTATCACCCAGAGGAGGACCTCGCTCCCAGGACTCGCAGGCCGTGCTCTGGGAGCGCAGTGCAGGCAGGAGGAGCTGTGCCCTCGCAGGGCTCCAGGTTGCTAGGAGGCAGGAGAGGCGGAGGAGGGTGCCATGGGCCTCTCGCTGAAATGCAGAGCCTTTGGCAGCTTTTGTGGAGAGTAAACAGGTCGCGAAGGGAAGAGGATCAAGTGTCAGAAACGATGTGTGTTGAGTTGGGCAGTGATGACTTGCGCCTGTGTGTAATCTTTTCCCGAGGTTTGGCGGCGGTTGTTT
Organism: Myotis brandtii; assembly: GCF_000412655.1. Taxonomy (NCBI): domain Eukaryota; kingdom Metazoa; phylum Chordata; class Mammalia; order Chiroptera; family Vespertilionidae; genus Myotis; species Myotis brandtii. Next base: position 2,034,280 of record NW_005371230.1, on the reverse strand, counting down.
GTTAAACATTTTGATGGTCTAAGAACTCCTAACAACAGAGGTCAGCTTAGGGAAGAAAACAAAAGAGGAAATGCAGTAGATAGAACCACCGCTTCGCCGGCTGCTGTGCCACAGATTTCAGATGTGTGTCCCCGGGAACATTTCAGATTAATTTATTTGTCCTGAGTTCCCAGTGACTAGTCGGGAGGAACAAGATTCCATTTAAAGTAATTAATTACGTTAAGGTCTGGGGAAGCATCCTTTTCTGAGGTGTTTAGTGGAGCTTGGAATTTTGAATTATGGAATTAAACAAGAGTATTTAGGATTTTTTTTCTCATATTAAAAAAAAACACACACAGGACTTTTTTATTTTTCTTCTCAGGCTGGCTTATGGTAAAAACTAAAAGTTGCAATCATACTCACGGTCTTCTCACAGCTTTATAAAACAAGTAGAGGCCCGGTGCACGAATCGTGCATGGGTAGGGTCCCTAGGCCTGGCTGGCAATCAGGGCTGATGGGGGCCTTCCGGCTGTCAGCTGGGGCCTTCCATAGTTCCATGCCGCCCCCAGCTATGGGTAGGGTCCCTAGGCCTGGCTGGCAATCAGGGCTGATGGGGGCCTTCCGGCTGTCAGCTGGGGCCTTCCAGAGTTCCATGCCGCCCCCAGCTGGTCAGCGCACATCATAGCAAGCAATCAAACTCCCGGTCTCCCGGTCAAACTCCCGAGGGGACACTTTGCATAGTAGCCTTTTATATATATATATAGATATCCTCAGCATTATTTCATACAGTGTTTTAGCATCACTGCTCCTTCTCATCAAATATTTCCAACCTAAAATTACTATATATACAAGTCAGTTCTATCCTCCTCGGGTATGTCCATTGGTCCGGCTTTGAAAAACGATTCATTTTCCAGTTCCATTTGCCTTTGGCTTCCAGTTACTGTCATCGTTACATTGTTATCCAGTCTGCACGCGCTTGCGTTGTGTCCTTGAAGGTCCTGTGACGTCACTAAAGTTGAAAGGGGAAGGCCTTGTGCAGGCCACCCTACCAAAAGGAGAGGAATTTGGGAACCAGACACGAACTTGTTTTCATTCTGTTGAGCCTGGGAGTTTGCTGGACTGTGTTCATCATTTGAAATAACCGTGAATAAGGCTATTTTCCCCAGGAAAAAAAAAAATGTTATTCAACATTTGTAAAATTATGCAAGCCGAGTGCAGGATGTTCTAGTTATAACTTCAAAGAAGAGTTTAGCAACTAACAGGGATTAAATTTCACTTATTTATTGATAAGGAGGCCACCAGTTCAAGTGAAGACGGCGCTGGGACTGCTGGGAGGCTAATGAAATTTTGATGGTCTGCGCATCCCCCGAGAGTGGAAGAACATTCAGGCTGTGTCACACGTCTCCGTGTTAGCAGAGATTCGAAAACAAGCGATAACATTTATAATTTCACAAAGCTAACTCTTCCCCAACCATGGGGGTTTGAAATTAGAAAGCATGTTGAGGAGGCAAATTTTTCCAGTGTATTGAGTTTTATATGGAATTCCAAGTGTTAATTTTGTTCCAAATTAAGGATATGAAGCCCATCCTTTCTTGACACAGACTGATGGCCGTGGTTGTCTTTGTCCTGCGACACTGCCAGGCGCCAGAGCCAACACCGGGGGGCCCGTGGTTGGTGACCGCCCAGTGGCAGCGGTCCCAGCGAGCTGCTGCGAGGTTACGGCATAGCTGAGGGCAGGCCCAACTCCAGGGTAGACCAGCAGGCTGCTCTGGGTTGGTGCAGGCGTCTTACCTCCTTGGATGTATTGCTGCAACACCCCTGACTGATGTGCAACTGTTCAGCTTTGCAAGTAACCTGGCCTCGGTTCCCACTATCTCCATAGATGCCGGGAACAAAGAACTTTCGTCTAGAACGTCCACCTTTAAGCTTTAGAAATGTCAGCTTGTGCATCTTTTCCCAGAAGAACCCCAGCATATATTGGCGTCTTCTGTCACATCCCAGGGTGGTGTCACGAAGATGCCTGGGTTGGGATCACGCCAGTTGGGGTTAAATCTTTTCTTTAACTCCTGGCTCTTTGTTTCTGAATCACCCCAAGGTCAAGTTCCCAAATTCCCATCTCTGCCTGGTTGTACCTTGAGTTCTAGAGATGCGTGCCCTCCCGCTGCAGGTCCTCCTCCTCCTCCTCCTCCTCCTCCTCCTCCCTGTCTCCAGCCTCCTCCCCACCCTGGGGAAGCAATGACCGTGAGGTCAGGCAGACCCGGAGGAGGACTGGCACTCCTCCGGTACCTCATGGTGATTCGGGACCTCGAGAGCCTCCACTGGGGGCCAGTGTTGAGAATGTCACCTTGTAGTGGGCAGACCACCTGGGTTGGACTTGGTTTCCCGCCTCCCGGCTGTGTGACCTTGGGCAAGTTACTTAACCTCCCTGTGCTACGGTTTCCATAGGGCTAAAATAGAGACCGTGGTAAACGGTATACAGTCCTTACTGCTTGTTGTGAGGATTCATTGAGTTCAGGTACTTAACATGCTCAGAGCAGAGCCTGGCGTTGGATGAATTCCAGATTAAGTGTGTGGTCCCAGTATTTATAAAAGCTGGAAAATTACTGTTTTAAAATATATTTTTATCGATTTCAGAGAGGAAAGGAGAGGGAGAGAGAAAGAGAATCATTGATGAGTGAGAATCATTGATCAGCTACCTCCTGCATGCCCCACACTGGGGATGGAGCCCGAAACCCCGGGCATGTGCTCTGTCCAAGAATCAAACTATGATGTCCTGGTTCATAGGTCGATGCTCAACCACTGAGCCTCACCGGCCGGGCTGGGAAATTATATCTCCATCATAAATGGTGATGAAGTTTAAGTTAGATAAAGAATGTCAGGTACCTACATAGTTCTGGCCCACAGGAAATGCCCCCCCACCTCTCCCATACTCCCCCACTGTCCACATTTGGGAAGATGAGGGGGAATCCCGGTCTCCTCCAGGGCAGGCACTGGTGAACTGCAGACTCGGGAATTTCTGTCACCATTTATTGATTCTTTTCTTTTTCTCCAAAACCCCACATCCTTTTGAGTTGACTGTAATGAAGTGGCTGTACATTGAGTGGTGATGATAATTAGTGTGATGGCGGCAGACTTCAAAGGCCTCAGCATCTCCTCCCCTCCTGGCCAGCGGACATTTCAAAGGAGTGTTTCCCTGGAAGGCATGATGCTTTGCCAGCCCTCAATTCAAAGGCAATTTCACTGATGCTCAGCAGTTCGCACCATCAGAGAAATCATTCCTCAAGACTCCCTCTCACCTGGGCTCTTAGCAGTACACCTACCACAGGACCCCACTCATGCCCGCTAACCAGGCTGGTACTGAAGCATTAAGGGCGCATTTGCCTAACAGAGGGTCTAACATTGAAGGGCAGTATTTTTAGATGCAATAGATACTTGCTTTGCCAACTAAAGCACTTCAAGGAGGTGACGTGTCTTTTCAAAAGTGTTTTAATAAGTTGACTTTGTGTGTGGATAGATAAAGTCTAAACGTTGAGTTATTGTACTCTATTTTATTTTTGTTTCTTTTGTTTTTTTGTTAATTCTCACCTGAGGATATTTTTCCATTGGTTTTTAGAGAGAATGGAAGGGAGAGGGAGAGACAGAGAGAGAGAGAGATATGAGAGAGACACATGGATTGATTGCCTCCTGCACATGCCCCGACCAGGGCCAGGGATCAAACCTGCAACCAAGGTATGTGCCCTTGACCGGGAATCGAACCCAGGACCCTTCAGTCCACAGGCTGATACTCTATCCACTGAACTAAACCAGCTAGGTCAAGTTATTGTACTTTAGAAGGAAAAAGGGATGCCCCTTCAACCCACTGGGTGAACTATTGTGATAGCCTTTCTTCAGTCTCTCAACAGAGTCCTTGAGCGATTTTGCTATTGAAATTACCATGTCAGGCCAAACGTGTTCTCAGAAAGGGTGGGCCGTGTAATTTTTTCTCTTTCTGAGCAGCTGTGTACAGTGAGAGAGAGGAAATGGACGGCCTTGTGGCTAGTCTATTACCACGTAAATTCTAGCCTCGTTTGCGAGAAACCGCTAGTGGCATCGAGGTGCCCTGTGATGTCAGGTACCCGTGATCCTTCCCACAGGGACACCCGTCATTTCTCTCCTGGCTCTGCTCACAGGGGGGTAATGTTTGGGTTTCCTGAGGGTAATGTAAAGAGAGTATATTACTTTGCCTAACTAGCCTAATTCCATTCCTTCAAACCTCCTCCAAGAACCTTTCAGCCCACTTAGGAAATTGATTGTGAGAATTAAGGTGGAATTCCTTTGCTGCGAGAAATAAATGGTGTTTCAGTGTTATTCTAATTTTATGAGATTCCATTACACATACTAAACTATAACTTGAATATAAATTCCATTATGGGCCCTCTTCTGGCATGTAATGGTCAATTCTGGCATGTTCAACGGCTGTAAATTATATTTTATGTTTTAGGTGCTCTGGGATGTCAAAAATCGCAAAAGTAATATGTTGCGTGGTTATTAAATCAAGCTTCGAATTAAAGTGCTGCTTTGCAAAAATATAGCCCAATAGTTTCTAATATATTTAAAAAATGGCGGTGCCTGGATAGGGATACATTTATAGTTTAAATAGTAACTTGTCACTCTTTTAGCAAAAACTTTCTTATTTCATTTAAGGATGAAATATATTCATTTTTTGGACCTGTTACAAGTCGCTTGAACACAGCAAGTTAGGATTTAAATGAACTTTTTCGGTTTAATATGAGGGAACTAGAATGTAGAGTACTGTAAGTCTACTACCATTGTTGCTATCACTGACATACTTCCATGCTTTAATATCTTCCGTTCTAAGCGGATTTTCAGAACCTCTTGGCCTTTGGTGGCTCTTCCCAAGAGTATTGCCATTCCTACAAAACCCAATGTGTGTTCTCAGTACTTCTGCCCAAAGTATATGGAGCATACGCCAGCTCTGTTTAAATTCTAAAGATCTTTTATTGTAGATTTGAATCCAAAGTCAAGCGTCCTATGCACATATCAAAACTGGTGATGGTCGCTACTTTGATTTTTTGAACGTGTTTTGATACCCTTCAAAACCACAGTGGTAGCACGACATTGTTTCAGTGAATGAACTGAGCAGCAGCGAATGCTGAATCAGGTTTACTGATGTGATTATCACTGACACAGAAAAAAAAGAAGTGTGAGAGCTGTACCTCAATAGCTACCTTCACAAGTCATAATAATTCTGCTATTAACATTGCATACATATGCAATAATTACCAACTTAAAAATTAGCCGGCTATTTCTGGCCAAACATTTCATTAACTCACCCACCCCGAATGCCTTAGCAGGCCCAGACCAAGTGATTCCTTGGGCCTTATACAACCCCCGGGCCGGATGTCCCCCACCCCATGGAAATCTTACACATGCTTACTGAGCGGTGTGAATAATGGTCTCTTTGTACTGGGATTTTGCTGCATTTATCAGTTGACCTGAGGTGGTGTTTTGTAATGAATAGACTGTACATGAACTACATGTAAGAGCCTTTTAAGTGCCTATTAAAATGGATACAGATGCACATAAACTTGAGAAAAGGTCAATTAAAAATGTCTTACGAATATTACCTTGGCTTTAAATTTCATTTCAAGTTACACGGAAGCTGAAACTGAACAAAGATGAGGGGAGACTTTTTGAGTTGATTTCTTTTTTTTTTAATTGTACACTTTGTTTTATTTTATTTTTTATTGTCTAACATTTTACATATTTCTCCTTTTCCCCCGATTGACCGTGGCTCCCGCCCCCCTCCACCGCAGCCATTCCCACCCCGGGGAAGCCCCCACTACCCCATTGTCTGTGTCCATTGGTTATGCTAATATGCATGCATACAAATCCTTTGGTTGATCTCTATCGCCCCCACCACCACCACCTTCCTTGCCATTTGTCTCTGGATCTATTTTTATTCATCAAATTATGTTGATCATTACATCCCACATATGAGTGAGATCATGTGATGTTTATCTTTCTCTGACTGGCTTATTTTGCTTAGCATAATGCTCTCCAGTTCTATCCATGCTGTTGCAAGTGGTAAAAGTTCCCTCTTTTTTACAGCAGCGTAGTATTCCATTGCGTAGCTGTGCCAGTTTTTTAATCCTCTCATCTGCTGATGGGCACTTAGGTTATTGCCAAATCTTAGCTATGGTGAATTGTGCTGCTGTGAACATAGGGGAGCATGTGTCCTTTCTGATTGGTGTTTCTGTTTTCCTGTGATTTCTTTTTAGTAGATCAACTACATCTTCATTCGATGACTAATGCATGCTGGGTATTGTCCCAGGTGTTGGTGAAACAGTGAGTCAGACAGTCCCTGGCTTCCAGAAATCCATAGGCTGGTTGGGCAGACCGGGAAGTAGACGTGGTAACTGCATGTTAGTGTGGTACGTGGGGTTACATTATGCAAAGTCAGTGTCGGCACAGAGCACGCTGTTGCCAACAGAGAGGAGAGAAGGTTGCCGGAAGGAGGAGGTGTTGGCATTGGCACTCAGGCGTAAAGGGTGTGTAGCAACTCAAGATGTAGACAAAGCAGCGAAGGAGAAAATGTGAAATCCCCGAGGACTATTCCCAGAGCCCTGAGCTGGGTGCCCGGGACAGGGTGTGTGGATGAGGGATACGCGTTGAGGCTGCACAAGTGGCCGAGACCACATTACAAAGGGCCTTCAGGGCCGGCTGAGGAATTCTCCTCTAGGTCGGGGGTCAGGAACCTTTTTTCTGCCAAGGGCCATTTGGTTTTTATAACATCATTCGCAGGTCATACAAAATGACCACCTTAGCCCTACCCGGTTTGGCTCAGTGGATAGAGCGTCAGCCTGCAGACTGAAGGGTCCCAGGTTCAATTCCGGTCAAGGGCTGGTGCCTCGGTTGCAGGCTCGACCCGCATCCAATCAATGTGTCTCTCTCACATCAATGCTTCTCACTCTATGTCTCTCCCTCTCCCTTCCACTCTCTCTAAAAAACAGTGGAAAAATATCCTCATGTGAAGATTAACAACAACAAAAAAGAAAGAAAAGAGATTCTCAAAACTACGTAAAATAAATAATACAATATCTTGTAGAAAATTATCAAGTTAAAAATTAGCCTACTATATTTGGCCAAACATTTAATGAACTCACCCCTAATGCCTTGGCAGGGCCAGACCAAATGATTTCTTGAGCCTTATGCAACCCCCGGGCCGGACGTTCCCGCCCCTGCCCTAGGTCATGGGGAGGTTCTGGAGGATTTTCGTGCAGCGGAATCTTAGGGTCATGCTTACATTTTACAAAGTTCTCAGAGGCCCGTGGAGGGTGGAGGGTCTTTCCCATGGAGTGAGCTCAGAGGTGTAGCTCTGTGCTCTCCTCAGCCAGTGCCTCAATCTGCAACCGAAGTTGGTGCCGAGTGGAAATCGAATGGACTCGGAGGTTACCCTTGAAAGCAAACTCATCCATTAAGTAATATCACAGTGATCAAATGAGAAAATATAAAAGTTTGAATCAGGAATCTGGGGGAGAAAGAAGAGGGATTCAAATAGACAGAATGAAGATTTGATGATTCATTCATTGCATTGGGGTTAGGGAGGAGGAAGACATTTTAAAAGACCTTGAATATGCAAGACTGGGTAGTGACGGTATCCTCCAAGTTGGAGGTTAGAGTATATTTTTCATAGCAAAGTGAGTAATTCAGGCACGGACAGGTCGAATTTGAGGCGTTAGTGTGACAGCAAAGTTCAGAATCTATGAAGCAATTATATATGTATATGTCTATATACAGATATATACAGATATACATAATGTTAATTTGTTTAAAAATGTATACTAGTAGGTTTACAGTTGTTCATATTGAAACTAATACAGTGTTTTTCAAATATATTTCTATTGATTTCAGAGAGGAAGGGAGAGGGAGAGAGAGAAACATCAATGATGAGAGAAAATCGTTGATGGGCTGCCTCCTGCACGCCCCTTACTGGGGATTGAGCCCACAGCCAGGGCATGTGCCCTGACAGGGAATCCAACCGTGACCACCTGGTTCATAGATCGATACCCCACCCCTGAGCCATACTAGCGGGACGAAAATAATACAATAATTAATAGATGAAAACACAAGAATAAACTGTCTTACATACTCACAACTGTAAACCTACTGTTGCCCGCCCTGTACTGAGGGATGTGCATGACTGTAGTGAACGCCGTGGGGCAGGATCCAACCTCTCAAAGCAAACAGAACGAGAAAAGGAGAGGAGCGAAGAGAAAATCCCGAGGTCATCACATCATCACAGGGAACAGAGGGGCACCCACTGAAGAAACAGAGGTGCCTTCCATAGAGACAAAAAGAAAACCAAACCACGTCAGTTCTCAGAAGACAGGAGAGACAGGCGTGATCAGCGCAGCCACGCCATCCGAGAGCCTCGCAGGCCAAGTGCCAGCAAGGTCCCTGTCATGTCCCTGTGGCTTGACTGCGAAGGAGGCATTGAGTTCTGGGGAGTGGACGCGGTCATGGGGGTCAACGTGCTGAGGGCGGAGAGGTGGACACAAGCCTAGAAGGTGGCGCCAGCAAGTGTAGGTCCCTCTTCCCAAAGCTCAACTAAGGACCCAGGGAGCTCAGCGGGAACCTCCAGGCAACCACAGGGGCGGGGATGTGTTCCCATTGGAGGACGTTTCGGCATCCTTCTGAGGAAAGGCAAGGAGCCAGTACAGTCGCGAGAAGGTGAAAGCAAAGATGATTAAGGAGGAAATTAATAGAGTCTGGCTTCTGAGGGATCGGGAGCTGCACATTCCCAGAATATAAATTTATGTAGCTATGAATCCTTCAAAGCTTTTTATCTCTTAAGGTAGTTTTTATCTCGCAACTTTGTGTACATAACTAGTTTAGTGTTTGCCATAGAAAATGTATACTTTAAAGAGATACATGGCTATTTATACAGCTAAAAATCATAGAAGATATAAAGTCACGTGGTATAAATTGATGGTATTTGATGGAACTGAGGTTCTATGTCATCAAAATATTTGGGGAAAGTACATTATTATTCAAAATTGATATTTTATTTTATTTTAAATAGTTCTATTAAACTAAACAACAACAACATAGCGCATATTGTCTAATGGAAAACAGGTAGTTTTCAACTCTGGAGCCTGAACTAATAGGATTGTTGTCCTGCTCCGGATACAGGGTACCTTCTCATTCCATCCCATGATCCTTGATGTGTGCGTTGTCTATATATAAATGTACAGATATGTAGCAAGTATACAGGCACATATAAACACATACGATTACATTAATAGCATAAGAGTTTCCACCTTAGTCACTCCACATGATTTCGCACTAGCTATAGTAAATGTCTTTTTTTGCTTAAAAACAAGATACAGCTCTGGCCGGTTTGGCTCAGTGGATAGAGCGTCAGCCTGCAGACTGAAGGGCCCCAGGTTCGATTCAGGTCAGGAGCATGTACCTTGGTTGTGGGCATATCCCCAGTGGGGGGTGTGCAGGAGGCAGCTGATTGATGTTTCTCTTTCATCAATGTTTCTGGCTCTCTATCCCTCTCCCTTCCTCTCCGTAAAAAATTAATAAAATATATTTAAAAAAACAAACAAAAAAACCAAGATGCATGCCTCCAAACATAAAGTTATATAACAGATTGGATTTTCAAGAAACACTCTTGAGACATTACTAAACATTAATTTTTTTTAAAAAATACACAAAAGGGGAGCAAATCATAAACCACCTGAAAAGCACAGCAGTGTTGCACAAGTGGGATGTCCATGAGACAGGGACACGGGCTGGGAACAGCCCGCGTGGCGGCTATTTGCACAGTGACATTTGGAAAGTTGTGTCTTGGTAGAAGAATTATTCAGACTACACTGAATAATCGGTTTGTCTTGCATTGGTTAATATCATACTAATCAATGGAAGTGAACTTTCCCTTCCAAATGGTTTCTGTAGGTGCTAAAGTTCGCGGAGAGAGACCTTCACATTTCCTCACAGCAGATGGAGGCTCCTGGGGGATTTGAAAGCGCTTGAGTGAAATGTCAGTTGCTGCAGAAAACAAGTCTGAAACATCCCCTTGTAACGGACTGTGTCATTTACTGTGACGGGAAGACCGTGGCATGGGTTGTACGGTACCCAGTGGGCGTATAGGTGAGCGTGGTTGTCTACATGAGCCCATGTAGAGTCTCAGGCTTCTGATACTCGTTAGAATCTTTTACGTGTTTAATCACTATTTGCGTTGTTCTGCCTCGATAACCCAGGTAAAATGATAGGTAATGACAGAAGGATAAAAATGGAACTTGAGATTAAACAGATTTAAGTATAAAATATCTGAATGTTTAAATTCATGTCCTTAATTTACCCATTCTAATTACATAGCATTCTATGTTGTTTGGACAACACAAAGAAGAAAATGGATAATATTAACTGGTCTCTATATTGGCATTTATACTTTCAATCTTTATCTCTATGCATTTCTATTACATTTGCACATTCTGTTTTGACCTGGGTTTCCCCATGTTATTAGATAGTCTTCTACTACATAATACTTTTTCACGCTGTGATTTATTTTGCATATCCACTATTCTGGACATCTAAAATTTTGCAGCATCCTCGTTACAAATCGTTGTTTCACTATTATAAATTGTGTTGTAATAACTATCCTAGTGGCTAAATCTTTGCCACTAATTCTATTATTACCTTAGGATCAATTCTTGAGAGCAGGGCATCAGAGCCAAAGGGTATATGCAATCTAAACCTTTTTATACACTGTCAGAATGCCCTGCAAACAGCCCCGTTTCAATTTATACTCCCACCAGCAGCATTGAAAGGTGTCTTTTTCCCACACGCCATCGACAACCAATGTTGTCATGCTTTAAATTCTGGCGATTTGATGGATGAGACCTAGTATGTTACTGTTGTTGTAATTTATATCCATTTGATTAACAGTTTGAATATATTCTTATATTCTAGGTGTGTGTACTGTTTGTATTTCTTTTGTGAATTGCCAGTTCATATACTGTGCATCATCCTACTGGGGTATGTGAAGAAATGGGTCCCAGGACATAGGGACAATGAAGAGAGAGATGGCAGGACGCTGCTTCTGCTGTCCCCCTTGTATTCAGGTGGCCTTGATGAGACAGGATTGGTTTCAGGAGGATCTGGTCTGTGTAAACATCTCCTTACATGCCGGCCTCTGCTCTGGGGCACATGCGTAAGGGGCACAGCAGTGATGAATGGTCAGGCATCGTGCAGAAGAGCGGGCAGAGCCCACACATGTGCTCCTCGAGTCTGGCAGGACACCCCCTTGCTTACACTGTACACTCCTGTCAGAGATTCTAGATGCCAAGAAAGTCTGCATTTACTCCAGCTCAGAGTGCAAAAGCATGGCCGCACAGTTGCTGTCCCCTTATCAAATGAATTAAAAACTTTAAGCAGGTGATAATAGCAGGGGGAGTATGTCTCTTTCCATCAATCCATAGTTTGTTGGAAAAGTGCAGGAGATATACAATTATACACATATATATATATACATATACATATACAACTATATATACATATACAGGTACAAAATATACACATATAACTATATATAGATATGCCAATACATATGCATGTGCAAATACATATGTATACATACAACTATATAAACATAGACATAGACATATATGTATACACTAGAGGCCCGATGCATGAAATTTGTGCAAGAGTAGGCCTTCCTTCCCCCAGCTGCCGGCACCGGCTTCCCTCTGGCACCCGGGACCCGGGCTTCCCTCGCAGCCCCAGCTTCATCTGGAAGGACATCAGGTCTAATTAGCATATTACTCTTTTATTATCATAGATACACTTTTTTTCTTATTGAATTGCAAGTGGTTTTATATAAAAAGCATCTTAATTACACTTTGTCTCTTTTAAAAGATCCATATCTTAATCTTTTGCAAATATTTTCCTCAGTTTGATTTTGTTTAAGATATCTACACTAATAAAAGAGAAACATGGTAATTGGCGTACGACTGCTACCCTTTTCATTGGCTAATCAGTGAGTATATGCAATTAACTGTCCAGCCAAGATGGCGGCCGGCAGCCAGGCACTGAAGCGAGCACGAGGCTTGCTTGCTGCAGACTCCAACGTTCCCCGCCTCACTTGCTGGCCTCTCATCTGCAAGTCTAAGCAACTATATACTATGTTGCAAATAAGAAGCTAAACAGAACCCCAGAAAAGGGCTTCCATTCAGCCGGGCTCGGACCTCAACATTGTATCTATGTTTTCAGCAG
>NW_005371230.1:1988589-2020817 GCF_000412655.1 Myotis brandtii | reverse complement strand
GCCCCAACTCCCCAATCGGCCCTGCTCTAAGCCTGACCAGGGGCTGCACTTAGGGATTGGGCCTGCCCTCTGCCACCCGGGAGCAGGCCTAAGCCAGCAGGTCATTATCTCCCGTGGGGTCCCAGACTGCAAGAGGGCACAGGCCGGGCTGGGGGACCCTAGTTTTTATATAAAAAGAATTTAATATAGTCAACTATATTATTTACATGTAGCTTTTTTATGCTTAGAAATACTGACTTTTACCCCCAGAGCAAATCGTTATTTAAATGTTCTTACTTTTATATTTCTTTCCTCCTTTTTACATTGATTCTATCTGAAATTTTTAAGGTAATCCATGGTTTAGGAATTTAAATTGATTTTCTTCACACAGTTCGCATTTGTAAATGCCATTGAATCTAATTAGGGGGTGCTTGTAATGTCTAATAAGTATATACTCATCTACTTAACTTTGAGCAATGAGTCATCAATAAAAAAATTGTGCTGTTAAATCTTTGCAAAGAAGTGGGGTGAGATTTGTGAAATATCTTCTATAAATATTAGTTTTTACATACTAGATTTAGGTTTGGTAGTTTCTGAGAGACCTAGACTGCTAACTGAAAAATAAGCATTTTCAGGAATACACAATTAGCCACTGGCCGTGAATTACATAACCTTTCGTCATTGCAAAATAGGTGCTAGTAGAAAAACAGACTTAAACAGGCCTATGGAAGTTATATATAATGTCAGAAGCAGTTAATTGAGATCTAGTTTTTCATTAAAAAATAAAGCATTAACCCTGAAAAGTCTGGGTGTATTATGCACATGTTTTGTGAACATCCTGCTATGAACTATTTTAAGATGCTTTTAGGGAATAAAATGTACCCTTGGCTGTCAGGCTTATAGACTTGGAGATACAGGCTCTACAGAGGGGACAACTAGGAGACAGAGCAGCTCAGTGAAGTACACGCTAGGTGAAATACACGTGAAGTGCACGCAAGGTGAAGTACATCCTAGGTGAAGTACACAGGGAGGTGAAGTACATGCGAGGTCAAGTACATGCTCGGTGAAGTAAGTACACAGCTACACGGCACAGTGTGTCCAGTCTGCAGTTCAGATTCTGAAAGGAAGGGTTTGTTCGAAGGTGGTAAATCTGTTAAGGTGGCGGGAAGAGCGGTGCAACAAGGTGGTAACATGGGGAAGCAGGGCAGTGTGAGGAGTCCGCTGGCCGGGGAGGAGCCCCGTGGGAGGCGGGTGGGGGGTGGAACCGCCTGGGGAGAGCTGTGAGTGTCCCGCCCAGAGGCCTCAGGTCGCCTCGATGGGGTCTGTCCCTCCACATCCCAGAGCGGAGATGAGACATGATGCACGGACTGTCAAGGAGCCAGTCGCGCGTGAGCCCGAAGGTGGTGCTGTGAGTAGAGAGGAAGGACTGGCTGTAGAGGTGCGGGCTGGGCCTCCTCATGTGAGAGGGTAGAGAGCCAAGAGGACGCCATGCTTGTGAGTGCAGAACCTGAAAAAAAGTAGAAAGATCATTAAAATAGACGTCTGCGCAGTTGCTTAAAGCCACAGCACAGAAGAGCTGCTGTCGCAAGTTGTGAGACAGTAAACAGCATGGAAAGGACGCCTTGGGAAACTGCAAATGCTTATGGGTTTAGCAGTGGTTCTCAACCTTCTGGCCCTTTAAATACAGTTCCTCATGTTGTGACCCAACCATAAAATTATTTTCGTTGCTACTTCATAACTGTAATGTTGCTACTGTCATGAATCGTAATGTAAATATCTGATATGCAGGATGGTCTTAGGCGACCCCTGTGAAAGGGTCGTTCCACCGCCAAAGGGGTCGCGACCCACAGGTTGAGAACCGCTGGTTTAAAGGACTATGTGAGGACTCCGTTAGAGAGCGATCTGGGCGGTGAGTGATGGCAGATCCGGCCGGCGATGTCTGCCAGCCCTCAGCCAGCCTGCAACAAGGCTGCTGGCGCTGAGGCCCGGGCACCTCCTGGACTGGGGTACCCTCAGGCGCGCTCCTTGGCGACTAGACCCAGAGCCTTGGCGGCTGAAGGGCGGCCTCTGAGAATGTTTTATCTTCATACGTTTCAGTTGCTTCCAGCCAAATCCCAACACAATCGCTGCGTAAAGTCCATCTCCTGTTCTCTTGACTGCATTTTTCTTCACCACAGCCACGGCCATGATGACAGACTGTTAGCGGCTGCACTTTCCGCAGGAACTGCCTGGGAACACGGGGATCTGAGAGGAGGGCGCGGGCAGGGCGGCTGCAGAATTATTCATCGTGAGGCCTCCTCCCCTTCCACCCGTGGGGCTCAGTCCTGGTGGAGACTTTAAATGAGACGCTGGAGTGCCGGGGGGCTTGATAAAGTCACCGGCCCTTCAATGTGGTCAAGACCAGGGACTTCAAGGCCAGCGGCCTGACTGCAGCACTTGCATCCTCCAGGGTCTGTGTGGTAACCTCCTGGTTCCACCAGTTAGCACCCTGAGTGCACTCAGCTTTTTATCTCAGAACATGGAGAGAGGAGCCCAGACGGTGTAAGGGAAGCCTGGGGGGCAGCGTTTATCTAAAGTGTTGTCAGATCTTGACCTGTTGATTCCAGGGTGGATCTCTAAAGGGAAAGAATTGATGGGAAGGAGTCCATGTGGGGGTGAAAGCTGGTGCCCATGTGCACCCTGAGGCCTGGTTCCTGGCCCCGCATTCAGGTATTTGCCCTGAACGTGCAGCTCCTCCCAGCTGGCAGCTGGCGGGCAAGGAGACCTCTTTCCCCGAAGAAGCATCAGGAAGGTGAGAGCTGAGGTCGCCCCTTCTGTGAGGTGAGGTACATTTCTTA
Source organism: Myotis brandtii (assembly GCF_000412655.1). Classification (NCBI taxonomy): domain Eukaryota; kingdom Metazoa; phylum Chordata; class Mammalia; order Chiroptera; family Vespertilionidae; genus Myotis; species Myotis brandtii. The sequence goes on along the minus strand of NW_005371230.1, from coordinate 2,018,001 downwards.
TTCTACACAAATTAGAAATGTCTCCCTGAAACGTCCTCTTACCCCAACCAATGCTGGTTCTACCCTTAGGACATCGTTCTTTTACAGAAGAGTTGGGGTTCCCTCCAAAACCCCTTGGCTTCCCCCGGAAAGGGTCCGTGCAGAACAGAAGTATTTGAAAGCACTGGGTTTGTAACAGCGATCTTTCCAGTGACGATTGCTAAGGATTGTGGATGTGAATGTTGTTATTCTTTGGAAAACTCATGACAGAGGATCTAAAGGGTAGAGAAGTTGATAGAGATGGGAGCAGGGATAGATGCTTGGATTTTATTGAGCACCTATTACATTCCATATACCAAACGCTGGGGTTCGTACTATTCTCCTTATTTTACCGAGGAACAAAAACTAAGCCCTGGAGACTCTAAACATCTGGCTGAGGTGACACAGACACTCAGTGACAAGGCCAAGATTTAAATCCATGGTCTGGTCTCGTTCCAAGACCCACTAGAAAACACTGCTTGCTCTTGTGTGGAAATGCTGGTGTCCAGACAACAGTAGGGAGGGTGTGGGTCCCCTCAGGCCACTTACTTTTCAAGGAGAAGGAAAGAGCCTTGTACATTTAAATGTCTTCCGTGTCATTGTGAGCTTCTGGGTAGTTACGTTTGTCGCATGTTTCTTATTTTAAGATGTAATCCTACCTTATTAAAAAAAATGGTTCATTGGCATGATGGTCATGACACTTGATTAGAAGTTAGAAGAGCTAGTTTCTTATTCTGGTTCTGTCATTAGCTCAATGTTTTCTCTTGGATAATTCACCCAGTATCTTTGGGCCTGAGTTTTTGTTTTTTTTTTCAAACTGTGCCTTTATACATAATTTTTAATATGCATTATTTTATCTTTGTTTAACTTTACAAAGCTAATGTTGCAACGTGTTCTGTTGAGGATTGCCCTCAAGGAAATAGGTCCAGCAAAGTGAAGATATGACTCATAAAACTCTAATGAACCACCTAAAGTGGCAACAAAAAAAAATTAGATTTATCATTTGTATTCACCAAACATCATTCAAGTTTCCTTTGCTATTTGTGTGTCTCTTACAAGCATTGCATCTGCAAAGAATGGGATCCGGACCCTGGACTAATATAAGGTACACAGTTGCCTACCAAGTTCATCTTTTGTTTTGACTGACATTCCATCTACAGGGTGTCCCCCAAAAATGTATACACACTTCAACAGCTGACGGCTCAATTTTGAAAATGAAATGCATTTTGATAAACACTGCCTTTCTAATTATTCAGTGTGTGTGTACCTTTTTTGTGGGACCCTACATAGTACTCAGTCACCGCAGATTGCTGACATAAGTTCATTTTGGTGTGAAATATTTTATCTAAGTAAGCAGTAAGGATTCTATGCTATATTATTATGTAAGTTTACAAAATTTCCTCCATGGTGATCGCTCGGGAAGGAATTTTTTTGGTGAAGACCTCACCATACCTAGCCAGGAGCTGAAATGTTTAACAGATGAATACAAACATAGCTGACCTTGCCTTCCATCAATCTTTTTTTTAAAAAAGGCAATCAAACCCGTTTTAACAAGCAAAACATAATCAATACCATTTTCTCTTCCTCTTTCATGCACTTTTTCAAAGAGGAAGATTTGGTTTGGGAGAGGCTGTTTTGTGTTACCCATCATCACACACGATTTCCGTACTGAATCATTCCTGCCCCTCCCCACCCCCTGCCCTGACTTCCCAGTGTACTGTGTTATTCTCCGTGTCTCTCCTGACATACCACAGCCTCTCCAAACACAGTCTGGTTCAGGTTAACATCTCCCGGCAAGAAGGTCCTGTGATTATCCGCTTGCTTCCGGGGGAAAGGCTCTGGGTGGCTGACGGGCCTGCCAGGTCACTGAACATCATCGTAGGCCTAGCAGGGACCTGGTGAGACGGCCGTTCTGTTCTCTGGGAGGAAACCTGGACAGAGGCCACTGAGCTGGATGGTGCGGTTTTCATGAACTGACCTGTATCTGTGTTTAAGGAGAAAAGTCCCCTGGTTTTCTTATCCTGGGTTCTTGGTGGGAAGTGGGAAACTTTCGGCTTTCAGCTTGATGTCATAATCTTTCTCATCCCTGAGAAACAAGATTGATGCCCTTCTTTTCTTAAAACTGGCTAGGCCCAATACTCACTCCTTGATAAATTGATTCGACCACCTAATCATTTTCATTATTCACTGAGCTTTTCCCCCAGTTCATTATGTCTCCTGACTTTCTTGGTGACCTCAGAACACACACACACACACACACACACACACACACACACACACACACACACACTTTCTCTTACCCTTTTAATGATAATAACACCAAATTTCTGCTCTACGTTATTTTTACTGCATATGCTGTGTATCAACAGTATGTTTAAAAACAAGGTGTCGCCCTAACCAGTTTTGCTCAGTGGTTAGAGCGTTGGCCCACAGACCAAAGGGTAGTGGATTTGATTCCCCATCAAGGACACGTACCTGGGTTACAGGCTTGATCCTCAGCCCTGGTTGGAGCCCGCGAGGGAGGCAACCAGTCAATGTGTCTCTCTCACATGGTTGTGATGTTTCTCTCCCTCTCTCTCTTTCTCTCTCTTATCCCTCCCTTTCACTCTCTCTAAAAATCAATAGAAAAATATCCTCAGGTGAGGGTTAAAAAAACACACAAGGTGTCTGTCCTCCAAATATGTTTTCAGTGATTAAATCCCCTCTTCCTGGCCCTTTTATTGAACTCTGATCTAAGTCTTACTGTGCTGTTACTGTAACCATTAAAAACTCCTTCATTGTTATGTTTCCCTTCCTCCTCCTCCTTTACAAATTTTTTGGAATTTCAACTTTAGATTTCTTTCGACTTTCCCATAAAATTCTGCTTTCTCGGATGTTATTTCCTACTGTAGATGACTAGATCAGAAGTTCCTGTTAGCTCTCTTCTCGCATCCTCTAATCTTGCTGATCTGTAGGACTGTACTGTACTGTCTGGTTACTGTCCTCTGTGTCATCATCAGACCCTCTCGCTGCTTTCTCCTGTCTTCACTGTAGATGCCTGTAGTTGGGGTATTCGAATATGTGTTTCTTTCAACCTGCAGTTCTTAAGAAGGCAGGGTGAGCAGTACGGATCTAAGTGAAGGTCCAACGTCGTACCTTCCCAGATCTCATTTCCCACACTGAAAGTCCATGCGCTTTGGACAGATCTGGGCTTAAAAGGGAATCCAGTATATGAGTTGGTGAAAGCCTGCAACACACGCAGGATGTTTCAGTTATATCTGTTTTAAAAATACACCTTAGAGGGTCTCATTTCAGCCTGTAGTTTCAGGTGTCACAGGTAAATTATGCAAACGCTCATTAACAAAAATAACTTGCGTTCCTTTGCAAATACACGTTCAGTTCGAAGACTCCTCTCGGGGAGTAGAATGGTAGCTATCTTTTAGTAGCCTATTCCCTCCGCCCCGCCCCAATGGGTATAAATCATTAGGAATAAATTGTGTTCTGTCATTGTAGCCAGTAATTGGTGACATTTTCTTGTCACCATGGGATTATAAATAACAGCAATATATGTACTGTCAACAGATTCATTATGCTATGAAAAGCATAAACCAGTAGTCTGTTTCTTGTAACTGTACTTTGCATATTTTCTATATTAAGCATGACAGTGACATCTTTACAAGTTTTTAAGGAATACTCGGCAGAGCGATTTTCATCATTAAAAGCTCCAAATTGTTTTATTATGCCTGAAATGTACTTTAATTATTTCGGTTTCTTTCACAGTTCACTTGGAAAATATATCGTTCCAAGAGTAGTTTGTTTGCAAACAGATATTTGACCAATAAAACAGATCAGATTTTTTAATTTTTTTTTTTAGTGGTGAAACGTACAAGAGACATGCAAAAAAAAAACCTGTAAGCCTTTGGGTGTATTTGAACATAGCTCATGTTATAAAAAAATATTTCTAAAAGTCATCAGAGTACCTATAAATACGGGGTGCTCACATTTTGTGTTTCTGTGATAAACAGTGATGATCTGCCCCATCCCGAAGGAACAAGCAACCCATTTGGAAGGAACATTCACGGGGACCAAACCCCATCATCACTTGCTTCGCTGATTGTTAAATTAGTGAGCTGCTTTCTAATCTGAGTGTCCTGGCGAAGCTAGGCATCTGTCATACCTGGAGCACCACCCCACAGAGAGAGAGAACAGCTCCCTCTCCATAGCTTCTCCTGCTGCCCGGAGAGGAAGGTTCCCTTTTCTTTGCTTCTGCAGCACTGAGACCAACAAGCCCCTGGGGGTGTGTGAGGGGCCGGCAGGCAAGCCCACTCCAGCTCTCCCTGGAGCCTCATTTTGCTGGACAAGTTTAAGGTCTTCTCCTCAGCATCTCAGGAGGGAGATGGTGGGCACTGTGCGCAGCCAGCTCCCTGGGGTCCCTTTGGGGAGCCCTTGCATCATGATGCCCCATGGAGAGGGAGTCCTCTCAGCGTCTCGCTGTAGTTCTCTTTCCAGCTGCAAAACATTTTTGCAGTTTATCTCAGATGCCCTCACTTTGCAAAAACATCATTATCCAAGTGGACTTTGTGTTGTATTTATTCCCTCAACAAGTGCAGCCAAGGCATTGTTTCTGATTCTTCACGGGCTACAGCTACGAACCAGGACCTACCAAGATGTAGACGGTGGCATTTTATTTTTTTATTTTTTTACTAGAGGCCCGATGCATGAAATTCGTGCAAGAGTAGGCCTTCCTTTCCCCAGCTGCTGGCACCGGCTTTCCGCTGGCACCCAGGCCCCAGGCTTTGAAACGGCCACCAGCAGGTACCCCGGACCCGGGCTTCGCTATGGTCCCGGCTTTATCCAGAAGGATGTCCAGAATGACGTCTGGAATGACATCCAGTCTAATTAGCATAGGACCCTTTTATTATTATAGATTTGTTTTTAAGAATATTCTTTTTTTATTGATTTTTTTACAGAGAGGAAGGGAGAGGGATAGAGAGTTAGAAACATCAATGAGAGAGAAACATCAATCAGCTGCCTCCTGCACACCTCCTACTGGGGATGTGCCCACAACCAAGGTATATGGCCTTGGCCGGAATTGAACCCAGGACCCTTCAGTCTGCTGGCCGATGCTCTATCCACTGAGCCAAATCAGTCAGGGCTATAGATTTTTTTTAATCCTCACCCAAGGATATTTTTCCATTGATTTTTAGAGAGAGTGGAAGAGAGAAGGAAAGACAGAGAGAAATATGGATGTGAGAGAAACACGTCGATTGGTTACCTCCTATACTCGCCCTAATCAGGGCCCGAGCGGGGGAGGAGCCTGCAACCAAGGTACATGCCCTTGACCAGAATAGAACCCAAGACCCTTTGGTCCACAGGCTGAGGCTCTATCCACTGAACCGAACCTGCTAGGGCTAGACTGTGGTATTTTAGAAATGACTCTAATGGAGGCTAGAATTGCCTGTGCATTTCAGAGCCCTTTAGTCAAATGTTTCTCTCTTTTAGTATTTCTGAATTAATTTCTCATTATTTGGGGCAATACAGCGATCATCCAGACAGCCTTTTTTTCCCCTCTGAAGCAGTGGTTCTCAACCTTCTGGCCCTTTAAATACAGTTCCTCATGTTGTGACCCAACCATAAAATTATTTTCGTTGCTACTTCATAACTGTAATGTTGCTACTGTTATGACTCGTAATGTAAATATCTGCTATGCAGGATGGTCTTAGGCGACCCCTGTGAAAGGGTCGTTTGACCACCAAAGGGGTCTCAACCCACAGGTTGAGAACCGCTGCTCTGAAGGTTAGTCCTTTCACAGAGTGGGGCTTTTATTTTTACTTATTTATTTTTTAAATTTTTGTGGGATTTTTTTCTTTTTTCTTTTTACTAAGGGAGTCACCAAATCTTTTTTTTATTTCATTGAATCTGACTTACACTTGGTTTTGAATTCTGCTTTTTCTTAGTGGGACTCCTGGTGCTGCGTTGATAGCCTTCCTATTTCTCTTCCTACTTAACATCCTCCTGCCAGCCAGAGCGCTCAGCCTGAGCTGTGAGCTACACACATTACCTCTTCCACAATGCAACATTTTTTTTAAGTGTTTCAAACATAACCTTCCATAAAAATGTTCCAACATCATGAACTCACATAACTTGCATCGACCTGCCCAAGTGGAGCTCAATTTGCTATTTTTTATTCCCCGCTTACCATTTCCAAATGACTCCCAAAACTTCAAGCTTGTTACTTCGTCTTACTTCCCTACTTGAAATCCTTCCACCGCCATATACTTCCATCTGATTCAAATGGTTTATGTATTTCAAAGCTATCCTTTCTCTCTGGCATACAGGAGGCCTATATATTACTTAATTCACATTTCTGTCCTTCTTTTGTTCTTTCCTTCCATCTAGAAACCTGCATTTCTTTCCACCAATTCTCTTGATTTCTGGCTCCTAAAACGTCTGTTCACCAGAGAAGACAGACAAAATGGAATCAATCTTCTTAGGAAACAGATTCTCTAAGCTTGTTTTTTCTTGTTGTTTAAGCACCAGACAGTCTTACCTTCCTCTTCCTGGAGGTTTCCTGTGAAGGCCTTACCGTGGACTCTTCTGCATCATTCGCCATCCTGTGACTCGACCACGTGCCTTCTTGCCTGTTTGCTTTGATGGCGTGCTGACAGTCTGCAATACCCTGCCCCTCCCTCCCCCCGTTACTCATGTATCAAAATCCTGCCGATCTTTCGAGGATCCACTTAAATACCTCCTCCTTTTAGTCGTCCTTAAAACCCAAAGGATTACTGAGCTGACTGCCTCTAAATTCCCATAGTGTCTACGGATCGCCACTCTTCCATAGCATTTAGCATTTACTGCATTATTGTGAAGTTAGCTATGTGTCTGTCTTATTTTCTTACGTGAGATCATAAATGTCTAGACAAGGGAAACGAGGCTTCTCAGTCTATTCCTTGGGTTGTGTAGCACTAGAGCTATGCCCAAAGTAGGTGCCCCGTTACGTTTTTACAACAACTGAGTAAATGAATGAAGTGTCCATTGAACTGGGCATAATGTCAGAAAAGGGTGGGAGGCATAAATAGAAAATCTCAGCTCTATGCAGACAAGCATCTTGATCTTCTCATTGGGGAAGTAGATATTTGTATCAGACTTATAAAAATATTTTACAAAGAGTTTTATCTTGTGGATTTTATATATATATATTATTGATTTCAGAGAGGAAGGGAGAGGAAGAGAGAGAGAGAAACATCAATGATGAGAGAGAATCATTGATTGGCTACCTCCTGCAATCCCCTACTGGGGATCAAGCCTACAACCCAGGCATGTGCCCTTGACCAGAATCGAACCAGGGACCCTTCAGTCCGTAGGCCGATGCTCTATCCACTGAGCCGAACCGGCTAGAGCGTGGATTATTTTTAAAGCACATTTGTAAAAAGGAGGAAGAACGCATGGAGGCTGTGACGTACTGCTTTAATTAGAATCCAGGCCATGTATGCATCCCTCATAATGGCTTCTTCCAATTGGCGTTCCCTAGGTTTTCTTTCCTAAAGGATTTGTAGACTCGCATAACTTGACATTTCCAACATTAAATGTATTGCACATTGTCATTATATGTTGAAATTATTTTCATAATCTTGAGTGCTTTCATCTATATCTTCTTATACACATAATTTATGTTAAAATTTCTTCAGCAAGCTTCACACATCATTTGGAGCACTTTAGAAATCAATATTGTAGGATACTATAAGGAGAAAAGTTTTTTCTAAAAGCACTCCCCTGTGTTCCCATTAATTTGTTTATTATCCAGGTCTTTATTAGGAATATAGTTGCTGGCGTAAGCCTATAATAAACAGAGTCTAATTGAATTTTCAATATTTTGTCACTTGGGAGTCATTTTCCTAAGACCTCTGCTCCATCTTCTGACTAATTGTCAGCAGTTACTCAGTCTTGCCCCGTTAATGTCCCCAAACCACAGACTTATCTACCTGGTGGCGTTAGAGTTCCACATATCCATCTCAGGCCCGAGAGGTTTCCTCTTGAAAATATTTACCTCCGTTTTAAATATCATTTGAAATGCAATCAGTGTAGTGAGCCTACAGGCTTTGAAAATACACATTCAGAGGTAAGCTGAGATCTGTTCGCATAGATCAGTGGCTCTCAACCTTCCTAATGCCGCGACCCTTTAATACAGTTCCTCATGTTGTGGTGACCCCCAATTTCATTGTTACAAATTGAACATAATTAAAGCACAGTGATTAATCACAAAAACAATATGTAATTATATATGTGTTTTCCGATGGTCTTAGGCGACCCCTGTGAAAGGGTTGTTCAACCCCCAAAGGGGTCGCAACCCACAGGTTGAGAACCGCTGGCGTAGATGCTCAAACCAGCCCTGTGGGGCACCCCAAAGCCTTGGGAGGGCAGCGGCATCAGCAGCGGCAGCGGCAGGGGGAGGGCAGCTGGCTGAGCCCGTGAGTGTCCGACACGACGGGTGGGCAGCAGACTCTCCTTCACTCTGTTCTGCTTGGTTTTTGGTCCAGTTACTTTTTTATTTTTCTGGGAACTTCACCTGGGGTGGATCTGATGTTATGCTGACGACATATTATGCCGAATGATGTCCTACTATGATATCAAGAGGGAATGAAGCAGTAACGGTTGAGATGCTAGATGCAGGGAGAGCATTGGGACAATAAAAACCTTCGTTTTTGTTGGTGCCGGGTGGTTAGACTTGGGTGTCCCACAAATCCGGGACACCGGTCACCAGCCTGGACAATCAGGTGACGTCTGCAGCACACGCTGCCCCTTCACTCGCACGCTATGTTGGTCTGGTCATGAAGTTACATGATCACCCCACCTCTGACGCGTGTTTAGCTTAGTATGTGCTCCGTGTCCCAGGCCTGCGGATGACCCACAGTAAAATGACAGCAGTTGTGTGTCTCCTCGTCCTGCGTGCAGTCGACAGCAGGAGCCACTTCCGAAGGCTGCGGGGCGGAGTGGACGGGGCGACCCAGGGAAAGTGTCACCATGTGTCTGCCGTGCAGTCAGCATCCAGGCCTGTCAGCTGCTCCACAGAGGACCCAGGGCAGCCACTCCCCAAGGGCAGGCAAGGCGAGGTCAACCAGAGGGAGGCCCAGGGGAGGGGAGGCAGGGACGGGATGGATCCCGTCGGACCGGAAACCCCACGGACAGGCACCACGCCCACGGTGCCCCTTTCCCATCCAGGAAGCACGCAGTACACGTGCGTGCACTGGGCTGGGACTCAGAAATGATGTTTCATAATTGTACCCGTGGCCTGTGTGTGTCAGCAATGCCTGTGCGTAGCATGGGCATATGCTGATGACGATAATGATTCGTTTTGATCATATCAGGACCCACGCCTTGAACTACACACAACGGTAAACGAACAGAGGGGAAGAGACTCACAATCATCTCCTGACGGTGCGAGGCCATGCAGTTCACAAGACTCCCCACTTTCCCGCAACGGATCCAAGGCCACAGCTCGCTTTTCCCGGTTCAGCGGGAGGGTGATTGGCTCAGCAGTGACGCACTGAGGTTAACCCAGGCGCTGGCCGGCAGCCCAGATTCATGTAGTTAAAGCTCCTTGGGCATCTCCGCCGCCTGCCCCCTGCCTTCCTGTCCTCGACTCCCGCCTCCTCTGGTTTGGCCTCAGAGCCGGGATTTGGGGGCGGGGGGAGGAGAGGGTTGGCTGACCAAGGCCTGTGAGCGTGGGATGGGCAGCCCTCCCTGCTCCGTGCTCAGTACAGGGCCAGCACTGCCCACACGTCTGCCCGTGACCCTGGGCCGCAGGCTTTCCTCCGATGTGTCCCCTGGAGGGGCTGAGCTCTGTGACTGGGGACGAGATCAGACAGCTGGCCGCCCATGTGTCCCCTGGAGGGGCTGAGCGCTGTGTCTGGGGATGAGATTAGACAGCTGGCCGCCCAGGGCTGGGCCAAGACGGACAGCAGGTGGTTTTGACAGCCAGGGAAGAATGGGTCTGGGAATCCCGCTGACAAAGGGACATGGCAGACATTAGAGACAGGAAAACACCTATTAGTCAAGTCCCTGCCCGAGGCAAATGGGTCCCTCGTGTGTATTCCCAGCTCCCGGGCCACTCCGGGATACCCATGTCCATACGGGAGGTGGCGGGGACAGGGGATGGAGACAGAAGACTCAGAGCAGTGGAGGGAGTGGGATCCGGGGTGCGGGAGGACACACGATCCATAGCCATCAAAGGAATCGTAACTCGGAGGAAGAAGAATCCTTATTCTTAGGATGGAAGGTTGGAGGAGAGATGGAAATCTCCACGCCAGGGTGTGTGCTGGCTGTTTTCCCAAGGAAACGCTGAGTCGCACTTACACAAAGGGAAGAAGGGGTCTTGCTCGGAGTCTGCTCAGTTTTTGCCACAGTGAAGCTGTGAGTGAATATTTCTGACATTGCACGATTAGAATTAGAATGTGGCCCGGCCCAGGTGGCTCAGTGGTTGAGTGTCGACCTAGAAACCAGGAGGTTGTGGTTCGATTCCCTGTCAGGGCACATGCCCAGGTTGCGGGCTGGATCCCAGTAGGGGGCGTGCAGGAGGCAGCCGATCTATGATGCTCATCATTGATGTTTCTCTCTCTCCCTTTCTCTTCCTCTCTGAAATCAATAAAAACATTTTTTAAAAAGAATATGCATGTCACCTTTAGAATAATGAGAGCAGAGAAACCCCGTAGGATGGTGATCTGGTAGATTTTAGTCAAGGGCCGACTGGAAGGTGAAATATGTGCCAGCGGACTCTGCAGCCACATAGGAGAGCCGACGAATTCTGTTGCCAAAGATAAGGTCATATTTAGGTGCAAGTAGATAGAGAATGGAATCTGAATTGGTTCTCTCTTGCTTAGACTTCATCATTGATAAGGAGAAAAAGGGAGCTAATCCTCAAAGAAATCGTGCAGTTTATCTTGGTTTGAAAGCCATTAAACGAGATGGCTGGTGACTTGAACTGACTTGGATTGTCCGATACTTTTTTTCATGTGTTTTTGGATATTTTCAAAACACACCCAGTCCTTTCGTGGCATAGTTCCCATTCAAAATCACAGCTGAGTGGCATCCTCCTGCCCTTCCCTGTTCACGCGAGGGTGAAGGACTTGTGCGAGAAGTGTTCAGAGGGGCTCTCTTACTTTGTGGGGTATTCCTTTTCCATGCTCAGCATCAGGGTGCTGACTCCTGCTGCTTTCTGCTCAGGTCTCAGGTCTCTGGGGCTCAGCCTGCCTCTCAGATCCCAGGCCCTGGGATCCAGGACAGAGGCCTGATCCTTCCGCCAGCCCCAAGTGTCCAGTGATCGAAATGTTGTCTCTGGGTTCAGCTCTGAATAGAATAAGAGCAAGTCGGGATTTCTAGGCAAGGAGCAGGTTGGGGGGTCGGTAGATGGGAAGTGACTCAGAGGAGACCTTCAGGGAAGGGAGATTCTTGCTAAGCCGACTTCACAGGAGCCCCTGCTGAAGGCAGGCCCAGGACGTAGAAATCGGAGGTGGGGACGAGGGCACTGCTCAGATGCGGAGCGTGAGAGGGCCCCTCTGCGTGGACATCACGGGGAGGGAGGAGGGCTCAGAGGAGCCTGGCCGGATCTGGACGAGGAGGGTGTCTTGGTCAGTGTGACGAGCAGCAGTTTCATCCCCAGCATTTGCAGCTCTTCCTGGGGCTGCCCTTGGCAGGACTGCTCTGCGCGTCCCTGGAACACGCCCCCAGCCCTGGCAGCGGCATTTTTTCATAAAAATCTTCATTGTTGAAAGCATCACATATGTTCCCTTTTCCCCCAGTGACCCCTTCTAGCCCACCCCACCCCCGCCCCAGGCCTCCACCACCCCATTGCCTGCGTCCCGGGTTATGCATATCTGCATACAAGTCCCTTGGTGACCTCTTCCCACCCTCCCCCGCCTTCCCTCTGAGAGTCCACAGTCTGTTCCACGCTTCTCTGTGTCTGGATCTACTTTGTTCATCAGTTTATTTTGTTCATTAGATTCCACATATGAGCGAGATCATGCGATCCTTATATTTCTCTGACTGGCTTGTTTTGCTCAGCGTAATGCTCTCCAGGCAGCGGCATTTTGGGGGTTCCCTCCGCCTTCCTCACTGGGGCGGGGGCGGGGGGCAGCCTTCAGGCTTCAGTGAGGGCGGGTGTCTGTGGGGAAGGATCTGAGAAGAGCCTTAGGAAATGGCTCAGGGATGATGCTCATGTCTTTCACACTCGCCCCACCACGTAGATTTTATCAGATGAAGACACACGCTCCCCCCATGTGACATTTTATTCGGAGCCAAACTACAAGGGAAGGGAGTCCATGTGTTTACACTCAGAAAAACTGGCCTAGGCTTCTTCAAAAAAAGACTTGTGCTGTTGATTTCTTTCTTTTTTTTTTTTCTTCCTGAAAGCACAAACTGTTCTTCCTTTAGTAGCCTTCCTTTGAGGGAAGACCTCAGGGTGCATGCAGGCAGGTGGTGAAGAATCTCATTGTTTTGTTTGTTTGTTTGTTTCTAATTTCTTTATTCTCATTGTTTTGTTTGTTTGTTTGATTCTAATTTCTTTATTGATGAAGGTATTACATGTGTGTCCTCATCCCCCCATGGGGGGGTGAGAATCTCATTGTTAGGTGTGTTTCCGGACAATGAGTGTGACCCAGGGAACGCATCCCTGCTATGGATTGCCCCCCAGACAACTGGCATTTGAGTTGCCCTTGAACAAGCTAGAAAACAGGGAGGAGAAATGGCCCTTCGCTCCTTCCCACCAGCTTCTGAAAACACCACCGACACTGAAATATGTGTGTTTTCCTTGCTGCGCTGCCAGCAACATAATAGATGAGGAGAGAGTGAACGGTCGGTCGGTGTTCTCCAAAAATATAGCTTCCAGTCCTCCTGCAACTTGAGCCTCGCTGCAGCGTCCCTGTCTCCGCGATTTCCTGTTCGCTCCCCGCTCCCTCCGCTAATGGTTCTTCTTTCTCAGACTCCTCATGACTCTCTTTTCTTCTCCCCTTAATTCCCTCTTGCCTACACCCCACCACACACACACACACCTTGTTGGAGGACAAGTGCTCAGAACTAGTATTTCCTCTCTCAGTCTCAAAGCTGAATGAGCCCCGCTCCCACCAAACAGCTTTAGGGATTTCCTATGGGAAAAGCCAGCCTGGTAGCCTCCTTGCAGAGGAATTTAAAGGCAGCGGGGCCAGCCCAGGGGAAGGGCTCGGGGTGCAGGAGGCTCAGGGCTCTGCAGCCCAGACTCCTTTCAAGTTTAGGAAATTACTCAGCCTTCCTTCCGCCGGCCCTTGTTGGGAGCGGGTGCACCCCAGGCATCCGGGGCGCAGTCCTCTGCTTTGCCACGTGCAAGTGAGAACCATCTAGACATGCGGGAGCGGATGCTGAGGGCCTGCCTTTGTCCCAGCAGGAACCTGACCAGGTCATTCTGGTGGATGGACATCTTCTTGTGCATCTTATACAATAACCAGTGAGGGTCACTCTGATTGACAAAAAAAATCTATTAGGCCCTAACCGGTTTGGCTCAGTGGATAGAGCATTGGCCTTCGGACTGAAGGGTCCCAGGTTCGATCCCGGTCAAGGGCATGTACTTTGGTTGTGGGCACATCCCCAGTAGGAGGTGTGCAGGAGGCAGTTGATCGATGTTTTTCTCTCATCATGTTTCCAACTCTCTATCCCTCTCCCTTCCTCTCTGTAAAAAAAAATCAATAAAATATATTTTTTAAAAATCTATTAGGGTACTTGGTATAATATTTGGGAGGGGCTTTCGTTAAAAGTTGTTTTTTTCTTAGTTTTGAAAGTTATTTTTTAAGTAAATAAAAAAGGAGTTAAAAGTGAAATGTAAAAAATTTGGAATTCTTATGACTTAATCTGTTTATTCTTTTCTCTGCCTCATCGATACATTATTTCCTCAAGAAACTGATCTAAGTGGAGAGTTTCTTGAAACGATTCGAAGGCGATAGGTGTGTGTTTTTGAATCTTTCATTGGAGGCAGGTTGTTTTTCCTCTTGAAAGAATAGATTGTTACCGTTCACATCGCGTTTCCCGTGGCACGCTTACAAAGTCACTCACCGACACGCAAGCTGCATTTTTAAAAAGCGCGTCGCCTTTGATCCTATACCTAGGAAAGGTACCATTTACCTTAAAAATACAAACTCCATGAAGAGCCTCAGAGGTGCATCTGGAATGAGTGTCTTCTGTCCCGAGTGGCGTGGCGGAATCTTGGTGTTGATTGAATTAGGTGTCGGAGGAGGAGGGGCACTGGCCACAGCAGGCAGCTGCTGTGTGGAGAGAATCGATCCTGACATCGCTCAGAGCTCACGGGAGGGTCTTCACCCCTTTGGCTTAAAAATCTCAGTCAACACAGCGCAGCGGGGTGTGGACCTGAGGAACTGAACAGTCAGCGGCAGCGCACCCCAAGAGGAGGCTCTGCCCAGTGTGAGCCCCCAGGAGACTGCATTCTGTGACCACGAAAGGGATCGAACATTTACTTGCTAACGTTGTCGGAAGTCTCAGTGTTTTGAAGAGAAAGAATGACGTATAAAATAGAGCTGTAGGTGGTGAGGGAGGATCATTGGAAATAAAAATGGTAATAATTCGGTGTTGCTGTGGGTGTGCTCCTCCGTGAGGTTAAGCACATGTGTAAACGGTTTGCCCAGGAGAGAACGGCTTCCGCACATGAGGAGGAGCTTAGTAACTCTCGGGAATTACGGTGGTTTTGACCGTCTGTCTCTCTTGGGTGTTTTGTTTTGTTTTGTTTTGTTTTGCTCTGTGTGGCTGTCCTGTCTTCCCCTCCATCAAGGTTGCCTGCCCCCACCCCGCCCCCAGCTCAGAGATCCATCCCCTCTTCCCTGGAATCCAGAAACCCTTTCCTACCTGCCTCCCTCACCTGACCTCTTCCCTCCCAGTCCTCCGCCAGGGCCACATCAAGCCTCCTGAAAGCCATTTCTATCCTGTTCTTTTCCTGAAAAACAGTTTTCTGATGAAGATGATAATAACAATAATAATGCAATACATATTTCCTGAGCAGCTCTGTGCACTGCGCTATATTAAATCGTTCGATATGGCATCTCATTTAATCCTCAAAGCAATCTTTCCAGGCAGGGTTGAGGGTTCCCGCATTCACTAAGTGCCGATGGAGGCTCCGCAGGTCAGGGCCTTTGCAGAGCCTTCGCCCTCCTGCTCTCTCACTGGGAGGCCAAGGTGCCCCGCTCACGGGATCCCAGCATTGCAGAACCTACACCCATCCCGCTCACTTAGCAACACACGTGCTGTTTTTGTGGAATTTCTGTCTGGGACGCATGAAGATTACTCTTCGAAGTGCATCTGAAAGTGCGCTGTTACTTCCTCATGTTATCATGCCTTAGAATCTCAAGTTTGGATCATAAATGAAATTGGGAAGCTCTCTAGCCACCTCAATTTCCCGGAGACATTTATCTATATCACAAGCCCGAGGACCGTTTGGAAAAGGTTAGGAATCTGTGACCAAAAGCCGTTGACCCCGTGACAAGATCGGTGGAGAACCCGCCCCAGATAGATGAGGGCAATGCTGTGGGCACGGCTGCGGGAAGCCGTCCCTGCGCGCGGCCGGCCCAGCTCAGCGCTATTCAATCTGGTCCCTTTCATAACTGAACTCTCCCACGTAAATTACATTGTAATGCCCCCCCCCCCCCCCCCCCCCCCCCCGCCCGCGCGCCCCCCCCCCCCCCCCGCCCCAGCAGTGGCTAGAGTCATCAGAGAAGCAGGAAGGATGAGCTCAGTCCACGCCACATCGTTAACATGTCAGGTTTCCTTTCCCGTTCACATGAGACTGGGACGCTCTCCAACTTTTCATCCCGACCCTGAGCGCAGTCGCCGGAGTCTGCGAGGGAGGGAGGCGCAGATGAAAGTACCAGTTTTGTGTTTCCACTAATCTGATCCCCCAACCAGCTGGCCTTCCCACCTGCCCCGACTCCGCTCTGAAACTGCCCCTTCAATCAGCGTCAAAGCCAGAGCCTGTGTCGCACAGGGAGGCCGTGTGGGTTCGGTAGGTGGAGTGATGAGGTTCAGGAACCACGCCCAGGCCATGGAAATCAGCTAAAGTAATTTTGGAGCCTCTCACTTGTCTGGAAAAAAAAAATGACATTATCATTTTAAGAATTAGTCATTTTCCACAGAGGCTCTGGCACAGGCAAACACATCTGAAATGTAACTATGGAACGAGAAATATGACAAAATAGAAATGTGTCCAAGGACGCATCGTATTGTAAAGAAGTCACCGACACCAATTACATTATTTCTGCGCAGGCACAACGCTGCAGTCTCGAAGCCCCGTTTCACTAGATGACTCTTTAAGGTAATTTATGAAGCATCCGCTGAATCCCTGGAGGGGGCCCCTCGCCCACCTCCCCGTCTGGTTTTAGGTTTCATGGACTGTGTGAGCCTTAAGCTCTTTTGAGAGTGACAGGCTGCAGGGAAGGGGGCCCAGGTGGGATCTGGGATCTGCTGGACCAGCTGCTCCTTAGCGCGGATAACTCTTCTCTTTGAGATTTACAGACCCGTTTGCGTCTGACAGACCAGGGCCAGCCTTTGTACTGCCCAGTCCGGCTGGCTGAGAGCACAGGCTTGGTCATTTAGGAAGGGCTGCGCTTCCTCCGAGCTGCGTCTGTGCGATGCTGTGGAGCCACGGAACGTCACAGACACGGAGGCACCTGTGAGGAGAGCGCGGGACTTGGTTGCTGTTGATGGTCGTCAGGGCCAAGGGCTCCTCGGGGAGTCTGCTGGCTTCCCGGTGGAAGGCAGGCGGAAGTGGTCAGCTTTGTAACCTGGGGCGGCAATCGGGGTTGAGGTTGTTAACGCTGTGTCCTGAGCTGCAAGGTAGTTAGCAAGACTTTGGCAGTCAGATGTGGTGGTGCCGCTGGTTCTGAAGGCCTGGCGCTCCAGGGACACGGGACACATGCCCGCTCCCGCCTGTGCCCTCCACAGCCTGAAGCCACCACACCCTCAGGCCTCCGCCCTTCCACCTCCTGCCTGTGCTGTGAGACTATCTCAGCAGGGACTTTCCTGCCTCAGGGCTGTTAGGGACCCTCTCCAGGTGGCCGTGGCCTCGGCCTGCTTTGTCCCTTAGGACACATGATCACTGTAGGATGACTCTGGTAACGCTGGCTCAGAACTGGACCAGATGCTGAGATGTCCACCCCGCATTGGCCTGGCCAGTCCCGGTGGCCTACCCAGCATCCTGCATGTGGTAGGTATGTGCTTGTTCATTTAATACAGTTCAAGAGATAGCTGTTAATTATATGCCCTGATCCTTCTTTTCCATCTTTCTCGTCCCTGTCCTAATGGCATGTAACCCTTGATTGATTTAAAAGTTCATAGAATTTCAAAATTTTATGTAACTTCTTTTAGCATGGAAAATAAATTTCTTTTAGAGACTTTAATGTTCAATGAATAATAGAAATAATATCTGCCTTTGTGAGCTGTTCTTCAATTTATAGCATATTTTCATATATTTATTTTTTTAATATATTTTTATTGATCTCAGAGAGGAAGGGAGAGGGAGAGAGAGATAGAAACATCGATGATGAGAGAGAATCATGCGGCTAACCCGAGGGAGAGAGAGATAGAAACATCGATGATGAGAGAGAATCATGGATCGGCTAACCCCTGCACATCCCCCACTGGGGATCGAGCCAAAACACGGGCATGTGCCCTGACCAGAAATCAAACTGTGACCTCCTGCTTTATAAGTCAACGCTCAACCACTGAGCCACACTGGCGGGGGCTATTTTCATATATATTATTTGACCATCACAGGAAGCTTATGACCATGCCCGAGACTAAGGAGGAGGAGGGGTCTCTTTTTACACATTAGGAAGCCGAGGCCTAGAACTCGTACAGAGTTGCACATCTAATAAATCTGAGGTTAAAATCAAACCCAGACCCAGAGGTCCTGCACATTCCAGTAGGACTCACCCCACTTGTGTTTTCTCTCATCAGATAGGTACTGAGTGCCCACCACTGGGCCCCGCGTAGACCAGCCCAGTAAGCCGCTGGCCTCCGCTCCCGGGAGCCGCACCGGCAGCATCGCGGCCCGGCTGCCGAGCGTTAGCAGTGATGGTGCCGCCAGAGCTCCTCACTGCCCAGACTCGTGCACACAAAGAGGCAACAGCCATTTTCTGTCACTGAGCAGGTCAATACGTTTAATGGGATTGAGTGGTTATTCAGCGTGTGGCGTTGTTTATCCCAAGTTCCGCTCCCCCGCGCTGTGCACTCTCTGCTGTTTGTCACTGACGGGGATCGGAGGGGACGGAGACCGTCCACCGCGAAGGAGTCATTGGCACTGCCCTGCATACAGCTGGCACTTAATCGATGTTTAAGGCTACCTCCACAGAGACTTCTTCTATGTTTCTGAGTTTATCCTTTCCATAATTGGTTTCTTTCTCTACAAAATGGACAAAAAGACTGACTCTTGAAGTACAATTGGGGGAGTCGGGCATATTTAGATTAAAGCAATTTCAGGCATAAGCTGACCATATGGTTCAAATGTTTTATCCCTCAATTTAAAAAAAAAATGCTCTGGAGAATAGGGTCTGAGACGAGTTTTCCCTGCTTTTTAGTTACTTGTAGTTCATCTTACGTATTCTCAAGTTACTGATATACCACATTGGATGGCTGTTTTATCTATTAGGTTCTTTTATCTTAAGTTTTTTTTAAAAATCACTTTTCAGCCCTACCTGGTTTGGCTCAGTGAATAGAGCATCAGCCTACAGACTAAAGGGTCCCGGGCTCAATACATGCCTGGGTTGCGGGCTCGATCCCCAGTGTGGGGTGTGCAGGAGGCAGCAATCAACGAGTTTCTTGCATCATTGATGTGTCTATCTCTCTCTCCCTTCCCCTTCCTCTCTGAAATCAATAAAAATATATTTTAAAAAGTCATATGTTCGGTATAAGAGCTATGGGATTTAAACAGTTAAGGGTAATTCCCCTCGAGGCTGCTTTACATCACTGTAGCCACCTGCCTGAGCATAGAGCTGAGGTCACTAGTAGGAGGCATTAGCACGTCTGGTATCACTGGGGAGAGGAAGAACCCAAAACCAGTGGACCAGCCTGAGCTGTGAAACGGTCATGGTGATGCACTCACCATCTCTCACCTTACCACCCAACTGAGTCATTTCTGCAGGATGAAGTAAATGGTAGGCTCACACGCCAACGTCACTTTAATGGGTTTAATTACATGTGACCTGAAATATGTGTTGGGCTTCGTGGTACATCCAGCCACCGATCCGTAGCCAGCCTTTTTGGAGAAGCAGAGCCGTGCTCAGGAGAGCGGTGGGGATTGGAGCTGCAGACTCGGGGTGACAGTTGAAGTTGCGGAGCCATGATTGACGGCTCTGGTGGGGGGCTCTGGGGGGAGGAAGAGAACAGAGTGTCAGCCACCAACCACTGGGGGTAGGAGTGGAAACCGAAAAGGAGAGAGGTGAGGAACAGGGGAGAGAGAGGGGGAGGCTACAGAGAGTACAGTGTTACACAGATTAAAAGACAAATTAGCCCGGCTGGTGGGGCTCAATGGTTGAATGTCAACCGGTTCAATTCCCAATCAGGGCACATCCTAGGTTTTGGACTCAATCCCCAGTAGGGGGCATGCAGGAGGCAGCCCATCAATGTTTCACTCTCACGTCGATGTTTCTCTCTCTCTCTCTCTCTCTCTCTCTCTCTCTATGATTCTCTCTCTCATTGATGTTTCTGTCTCTCTCTCCCTCTATCTTCTTCTCTGAAATCAATAAAAATATCTTATTTTTTAAAAAGAGAAATTAATTTTTTAAGGAAGTGGGTCTTTAGAATGCAGGGTATGAGGAAACAATGAGAAACTAGAAGAAAATGCCCTGGCTATTTTAAAATAAAGTTTAATAGTGAAGAGGGAGAGCTATTTGGGGTGCAAAATTGAAGGTAGAGGAACGAAGCAAGGATAGGGATTTACTTTTTTAAGGATCGGTGAGATTTGTGGGTGTCTGTGCAGGCTGAGGTTAAAGGTCTAATGAGAAAGAAGGAGTAAAGAATAATGAGTGGCAGTTTGTCGTAGTGGGATAAGATACTATCAGAGAGCTTCCTCCTAATGAGATTCCCTTCCGTCACCATCTCTGTGTAGCACATCATTAAAAATAACTAACAGAAAACGTCCTTTTAAGTGACACATTCGTTTACTTCGGTCTTTCCATCTGAATCCTGTTCCTACTTATTTTCCTGCACTTGTTGACAAGTCATGAGGAAAAAGAGTGTTTAGTTCAATAGTCTGAGGCATCTAAGAGGGTTGTGTTGCTTAAATAAAAACGTGATGGAATAATACTACTTTAAAAGCAAAAATGCTGTGAATGGCCCTGTCTCTATTCCAAGCCATACATATATGCGTCTGTAGTGGTACATACAAGTAAAGAAGCTGGAGAAGAATCAAGTAGAAAACTAGAGAACTTGAAAACTAGGTGGCTAAAGATGTACGCAAACATCATATAATCAAAGTATAGAAATAATCATTTCACAAGTGTACTTTATTTAACGTATATTTGCTACCAAAAGATTTGTATCTTAGAATTGCATAATACGCACTAATTAAATTAGCCAGAGGAGACATTACAAACATCATTAGTGGACTCTGCAGTTACCATTTTTTAAGCTGCAAGATTCCTTCACCTTGATCCCTGGCTTTGGTATGATTTTTAAATACCCTCTAATATCCTGTTATGGATTTTTCTTAGTAGACTGAATAACAAAATGTCACCAATCCATGAGAGTTGGCAGGAAGTCAATGACACTTTATCACAGAGGGTTGCTGGCATGTTCATGATAATAATGGTACCTCTAATATGCATTAACAGTTTCCTTCCGCATCTCAAAACTGTTGGATATAATAGATACCGACTGAGCAGTGGCCAGCTCGGAATGATGACACATGAGTCATTTAGAGTTCCTATTCACTGACCAGAAACCACACACCAGGGCAGAGAGAATAATGACAGTTTTATAGTCACAATCGTAGCCAAGAATCGTCTGTAGTTAGCACACAGTGATTCACAACAAAATTTAGTAATAGAATCCGATAAACACCGCCCTCAGGCTATTTCAAAACCCACAATGTAGTTTTATTAGGAAAGTCATGCGTGCGTCTAAGTTGAGCTGTGTTTGGTCTGTAACTTCTTGGGAACAACCCACTGGTTTCTCTTTTTGCCTACGTGATGTTTGCATCTAGACAACGAATCTGAGAATGATTTTTGTTATGGAGACTTGATTAGCAGAAGGGAAGAGCACATTGACCTACCACCCCACTCCCAACTTAACTGTAAAAACAAAACTAGCCTGAACTGTGTTTCTCAGTGGTTGAGCATCGACCTATGAACCAGAAGATCACGGTTCGATTCCCAGTCAGAGCACATGCCCAGGTTGTGGGTTCGATCCCCAGTAGGGGATGTGCAGAAGGCAGCCTATCAATGATTCTCTCTCATCATTGATGTTTCTATCTGTCTCTTCTCTCCCTTCCTCTCTGAAATCAATAAAAATATTTAAAAAACAAAAAAACCTAACCTTGCACAATGGAAACATACGTGCATATGGAAACAAAGAGTGATACGGATTAGCATTGCCCACTTGTACATCAGGTTTTCCCCATTTAGCTTGGGAAACACATAAGATTGCAGGCTGAAGCGATGTGGTGTTAAGCAATTAACCAATGAATTGGGGTGGAATTGATCCTCTTCATAACTGAAGTGTTATTTCTTTTGAGAGCAGCACAATTTCAAAGAGTTCCTTGGAAGTCTGAGACCGGAAGCTGAGTTGTGGGCTTTTGTTGTTTATATATTTCTTTTTCCATAGACGCTGGATTATTTTACATTGTCCTTTCTGCAGCTGCTTGCCAGTACAGTGGGGCCTTGACTTACGAGTTTAATTCGTTCCGAGACCGAGCTCGTTAAGGAGCTCCTTAACTCAAATTACTCTATCAACCCAATGCAAAAAATCAGCCGAGAGACAGCTGGTATCTCAAAAAACTCGTTAGTCGGGACACTCGTAAGTCAAGGCCCCACTGTACGTCTAGAGGACCAAATTGATTTTTAATTGTGAATCCTTGATTTTAGACTTGATAACAAAACAAAATCAGAATATTCTTGAAGCCTAAGGAATGGGTTGCCTCAATTCCCAGCTCAAGGACTTGCTGATGTGGCATCGATCAACCCACCATTCCCAGACTGAGCAGAAGTGATGGGAAGATTGGATAAAAAATGCCACTCGGGCCAGGAAGATGAATCGTTTGGGTTGTCTTTTTGCCACTTTGAGGTCACGATCCATTCATCTTGTTACTTGGCGATATCCGGTTAGCGGCCTCCATTGCAGGATTGAATATTGAGTGGTGGCAGGTCCTTCCGTGGGCAGGCTCTCCCCGTCTGGCACGGGGAGGCTTTTCATGCTTAAAATGGAACCGTGCGCACAGAGTGCCAGGGGCCAGCGTGCTGAGGATCTAGTCTGCGAGATTAATCCCTCAACAATATGACCAGACAACTCCTCGCCCATCGATTTGTCCCTGATATGACACTTCTGAAACAAATGCGTATACTAAGCATTTTAGAAATAGCATTGGGGTGTCCGTACCGCCTGGCTCGTTCAGAAAATTAACCCCTTAGCAGATGTGCCTGGCACCTTCCAACACGTCATCGCAACCAATGTTTGTTGCCACAGAAATAAAAAGTAAAATTTTAAAGCTTCAGAATGCTTCGGGGGTGGGAGGGGGTAGGGGGTTATTAATGAATAATTTTTCAAATATCACTTTAAAATGCTGCTCTCATGGCTACATGTGCAGGATGAAAAGTACTAAATTCATACACTAAGAAGTCTAATTGGACCTAGACTATTCCAACCACTTCTAGCCGGAGATGTTATACTTCAAATATTTTGTTATTTTGCTGCTCTCCCTATGCATTGTGGGTGTTGCTTACATACTAAGCCCATTAAAAGGAGAATGAAAACATTCAAAGTTAAAAACGCTGTTTAGCAAAGAGACTCAAGAGGCTAGAAGGATCAATGCATATACTCTTAAAAACTAAACACGTTTTATTTATAAAACATAAAAATTAACGTTTGACAAGAAGCAGGAGGTCCTTCCCTTTCTTTCTGCCTGTGCAGAACTGCTATCATTTTTTTGTTACATTTGTCTGGAATGTCGGACGTGTGCCCAGTGATCATTTTCACTCCTTTCTGAAGTTGCTAAAATCCAGACACCCTCCAAGGGCGCTAGGGAAGGGGAAGATTTCGTCTACAAATTCTTTTCTTCGAAACAGTCCATTCTTTCTCCTAGATTAGGCTATTTTAAATCATCATCATAATTCCACTGTGCTCCATAAACAGTGATGTCATTTTTCCTTTTTTTCCCGTCAACCTAAGCACATTTGGATTTTTCTCATTTTTTTTTTTTTCATAAGTCATTCGCTGCATTCCTTTCATCACCTTGCATTGATCTCTGGCTTCCTTCCAGGTTACCCACATCTCTGTGGAGTGTAGGGGGCTGAGTCAGTCTTCCCTCTGAGGATGAAGCCTGGTATTCCTAGAGGCAGTAGAAGGGTATAGCAGCCACCTCCCCCACCCCCACCCCCACTTGTCCAGACTTTTGCTTTCCATGGGCTCAGTTACTTGTGGTCAACCTCCATCCAAAAATAGTAAAAGGAAAATTTCAGAACAAATAATTTGTGAGTTTTAAATCCACGCTGGTTTTTATTTTTTTCTACTCATGTGCCTTTATCAACAACACTATTGAAGTAGACACTGATGTTTTAATGTGGTTAACAATGAATGGATATTTAGGGGTGTGGATAAAAATATGATATTCATACAGTTTATCACATTCTACATTATAAAGGTATTTTGAACACTAATATATTGTTCAGTTTCTATAAAAGCCCCATTTCTTTCATTCTTTTTTTATTTTTTTTAATTATTGTTTAAAGTATTAGATATGTTTCCTTTTCCCCCCACTGACCTCTCCCTGTTGTTCCCACCCCCCAGCACATGCCCTCACCCCCCTACTGTCTGTGCCCATGGGTTATGCTTATATGCATGCATGTAAGTCCTTTGGTTGATCTCTTACCCCTCCTCCCACTTTCCCCTGCCTTTCCTCTGAGGTTGGATGGTCTGTTTGATGCTTCTATGTCTCTAGATCTTTTTTAGTTCATCAGTTTATGTTGTGCATTGTATTCCACAAATGAGTGAGATCATGTGATATTTATCTTTTTCCGTCTGGCTTATATCACTTAGCACAATGCTCTCCAGGTCCATCCAAGCTGTTGCGAATGGTATGAGTTCTTTCTTTTTTACAGCAGCGTAGTATTCCACTGTGTAGATGTACCACAGTTTTCTTCTAATCCACTCATCTGCTGATGGGCACTGAGGCTGTTTCCAAATCTTAGCTATGGTGAATCGTGCTGCTATGAACATAGGGGTGCATGTGTCCTTTCTGTACGCTGTGTTAAACATGATGACATCTCGTGCTGTCCCGCTTCATCCTGCCCGCGATGTGAGCCTTGCCTGAGAGCGCAGCCGCCGGGCCGAACCTGGTAACGGAGGTGCCTTGGCCGTGTGGGGACAGTCGGGCTCCCCAGTTGCTACAAGTCGCTTGCAAGTGTATATTTTTGCATGTGGAAAGTAGCCTGGATTGCTGTTTGCATCAGAGATTGGTGATATTTCAACTACCTGGTCAGAAGAAAATTGTGCAGGTCAGCTGGCCCCTACACACTAGGCAGAACACGTTCTCCCCTGCCGTCCCTGGACCAGGCCACGGCCATTTGAGCTGCACAACGCACTGCTCGCCGGTGTTTGTGTACCTTTGTAGGGGATGGAGCGTGGAGCCCAAACCGCTGCTCCATAAGGTCCTTGCTGGCCTGCAGGGTGTAGTCTCCCGTGGGTGTGGCTGTTGTGAAGGGCAAGTTCATAGCCAGCGAGGCCCTCCCCTCACCTGATTCCGGGAAAAGGGCCTCCAGGCAGCCTGTGCCTGCACCTCGTGTAATTTTCCTACATGTGTAGCATCTCCTCGTGAAATTCATGAATTAACCCGTATTCCTCCTTCGCTGTTTTAAAAAACTGAAGTTTGGTTTCCAAGGCCATTACCCATTTTCCTTGTGTGTCTCAAGGGAAAGAGGAGACAGCTGTTAAGATATTGGAAATATTTTCTTGTCTTTGCCGTCTCGATTTTTTTTTTTTCGTTATCCATGAGAGACCTTATGTAATGTGTAATGTTTCCATTGACTGTATGCATTTTCAGCTTCGGTATTTGTCATCTTGTTCCAATTTAATGAAAGCTTACTTGGCGTTGGTTTTCATTGGGAGCGGAGTGCGTTCGGCGCTCGGCAATAATATATATTTTTCTCTCTCTTTGGATTCAAGCAGCCTTCTGAAATGTTCTCGGCTGGAATCCTGGCAGCGGGACTTCCCCAGCATTTGGCTGAGGGTTTGGAATGTTTTAAACATTTGAAGTGACTGGGATCAATTACTGTAACCCAAAATGGATAACCTTTAAGACACAAAGCGCGTGTTTTTTTTAATCATCTCATTGCATGACATTTTTTTTCTGTTTGTGTATCGATAAAACATGCTCTGTTGGTGAAATAAGGCACATTTCATTTATTTCCAAGTACTGTTGATATTGCAAAGTTAGCATATTCCATATAACATTAAAGTTATTTTTAAGATATAACATCTTTGTGGAAGAGAAAAATAAAATTCAGAAGCTAGATAAACTTGTAACAATTTAGCAGTCTAACGAAGTATAATACATAGGAAAATCGTGTATTGGAAATGAATCTAAAAAAAACACACACACAAGACAAACATTTTTTTAAGCTCAGTTTTTCTAATTAAGGGAGCTCCAAGGGTTTTTCTGACTCACTCTTACTGGTGTTATTTCTTTACGGAAAGTTTTCTTTTTTCTCCTGTAAAACCACCACTTGTAAGACATGTTTATTTACAAGGGGTTATATAGTAATATTCTGGAATTTTTATTTATCAGCTTAATTTAGGACTCACATTGCACTTGGAGGGTAGAAGGAAAGCAACGCATCATCCGTTTCAAGATCTATCTTTTGATAAATATAAACTCAGAGCAACTGTCTGCTGAGGGTACATAGTGGATGTGACCCATGACGGGCAGATGGCTGGAGCGAGGGAGAGAAATATTACCGCCAGACATTCCTGCTTCTGCTCCAGTGGGCGCAGCATACATTAGCAGGTCCTCTCTCCGCTCCGAGTTTTTCTCCTGATGATGGATTAGTGATAAACTCATATGCAAGTTATTCTGAAAGTTCCTTGGAGACCTTAGCTTTTCATGAATGAAAAGGTCGTTTGTAAATGTTCTACACTCTTCCATTATTTTATTTCCTGCGGCACCAGATTGCTTTGTACAGTTTTACGTTGCTATATTTTCATTGAATTAATAGCTCACAGTCGTTCAGTTTTAATATCCTAATTATTTGTTTGGTGGTTTGGAGAAACGAACTGTTCTGTCCTGCAATAAATTATATTTCCTAAAGAGGGAACTTGGAGTTGAACTCATTCTGTGAACTGCAAGCTCAGACTTCCACCAGACCACAAGTCTCCTTGCTCATGTTGTCCAAAATGTCCTTGGATAGAAGGCCAAACTTTGTACCAGATGTGTGATATTTTATAATAATTACACGGTGCAAGCCTTCCATCATTTTCCACTGAGACCATTCAACATCTGTTTTATCAAAATGGTTTTCAATGTTTTTTTCAGGGCCACCGATGAGTAAGAATATTAAGTGAGACACGGAGTCACATCTTTCATAAGCAAATGGCCCTTGCCTTTATCTGATATAGACCTACCGGCGTCCTTCAATGGCTGAGCACGGTGGAGTTGGGGTTATTTTTGTTTAATATTTTGGGGTTAACATTTTAAAGGCATTCCTTTACCATTTGCATGTACTGCTCTCTTTAGTCTATTAACCGTCAGAGTTCCGAACTCAGACGAGACCTCAGGAATGCACGGGGAAGCAGTGGGGAGAGGGTGGCGAGGTCCATTGCGACCGTCTCCACTTCGAGACCCTTTATCTATTTCCCAGCCCCTGTCACCGTAATCTTCTTATCTGTGCTCGGCAGAGTTTGCACATACTGACTCACAAAGACAAACGGTTGCAGGTCAGAAAAGGCAGGGGCGCCAGCGCCGTGTGATGCTGCGGAGGGAGGGCTGGTTCTCACGCACCTGCTAGCACCTCCCGCGCTGCAGGGACGGTAGTGGGACCCTTGCCCTGGTCCAGGGGATGGGCAGGCGTCTGACTGAACTCAGCAGCCGCTTGCTCTGCTCCCTGTGTGGGGACAGAGTGCACGGGCCCCTTCCGTGGCTAGTCTTGACTATTTCACTCAAAACTGCAGGGAAAAGTCCTTTAATTGTTTCTAACTTACTGAGCAAATACCAGCGTTGCAGAAATGCAGACTCCTTCAGGGTACAGCTTTTAAGGAATTGTTTAATCTTTATTGTTTTGTTTTTGTTTTTGTTTTTTAAATATATATTTTATTGATATTTTACAGAGAGGAAGGGAGAGGGATAGAGAGTTAGAAACATCGATGAGAGAGAAACATCGATCAGCTGCCTCCTGCACACCCCCTACTGGGGATGTGCCCACAACCAAGGTACATGCCCTTGACCGGAATCGAACCTGGGACCCTTCAGTCCGCAGGCCGACGCTCTATCCACTGAGCCAAACCAGTTAGGGCTAATCTTTATTGTTGAAAGTATTACAGATGTCCCCCCTTTTCCCCCTGGACCCCCTCTATCCCCCTCCAGGCCTTCATCACCCTGTTGTCTGTGTCCATAGGTCATGCACACGCATAGAAGTTCTTCGGTTGATCTCTTCCCATCCCTCCCACTCCCCCTTCCCTCTGAGATTCCACAGTCTGTTCCATGCTTCCATGTCTCTGGATCTATTTTGTTCATCAGTTTATTTTGTTCATTAGATTCCACATATGAGTGAGATCATGTGATACTTGTCTTTCTCAGACTGGCTTCTGCTTCATTAGTAGCATAACACTCTTTTTTTTTTTTTGTATAATCATTCCACATACTAGCTTATAGTGAAAACAACACACCTTGTTTGTGCACTGATGTTAGTGAGGTTGTCTGTTTTCTAGGTCAACGTAGACATAACCCACCACAAAAATGACTGTGCACTGCCATGGCCCAAAAGAAGTGAAAGTGGACGTAATGAATAATTCCCACCGAGCATACATGACACCTAAGAAGCGTCACCTTTGTTGGGTGGGTGAAGGGAGTGGTTTGGTTTCCATCGGCATTTTCATGTGGAGAAAACCTCCTAGAGCAGGGGTCCTCAAACTACGGCCCGCGGGCCACATGCGGCCCGCCGAAAACATTTATCCGGCCCGCCGGGTGTTTTTGCCGCTGCTGTGTGCATAGGAATTTGTTCATAGTTTTTTTTTAAACTATAGTCCGGCCCTCCAACGGTCTGAGGGACAGTGAACTGGCCCCCTGTTTAAAAAGTTTGAGGACCCCTGTCCTAGAGGTTCTTAGCCCACAGCGATGGTGTGAACTTGGAGGTCGGAGGGAAATTACTCCATAAGTTCCCGTGGGCCCAACGAGTGTTTCAGGAGACAACTCACGTTTCTCTCAGCTAAAACGATATCTGCGGATAGTCGAAAAGACAAGCCCCAAAATAAAATAAAAAAATGTATTCAAAACATAACGTTCTCCTCAATGAGAGGCTTTTTCTGTCATTTCTGACAGACTGGATTTGAGAATAAAAGGAAACACAGAACCCGGGCAGAAGTGAATCTACATCCCAAAGCCCATTTGCGTCTTAGGTCTCTTTGAGTTCAATTATTTCAAGATTATTTTTGGAATGGTATATTCTCGCTGGGGCCCCATGTATGTTTTGTTCCCAAGATAGGACGCAACGGCCACCCGGAGCGGAGCGCGTCCGCGTCCGTGTCATCCGGGCCCGGTGTGGCCACGCTGGAAGCGCAGGCAGCTGCGATGTGCTTGAAGTTCAAGGTGGGTGGGTCAAGAGCAAGGTTTCCCTGGGAAGACGTTTCCACCAGGCGTCCCGTCTCCACGCTCACAGCCAGGCACCAGCGTGAGGACGAAGTTGGAATGTAACGATGGTCAGTGTGACCGTGGGAAGGTCTGTAGGAAACGAGAGGTCGGCCTCTGTGTGCTCGGACCCCGGGCTGCTCCTCCTGGTAACTCGCTGCGGGCACGAGGCTTGGCGTCTCGGCTGTCACACGAGGACCACGTGGTGACTCACCCTGAAGGGTTTAGGCCAGTGATGGCGAACCTATGACACGCGTGTAAGAGGTGACACGCGAACTCATTTTTTTGGTTGATTTTTCTTTGTTAAATGGCATTTAAATATATAAAATAAATATAAGTCTTTGTTT
>NW_005371230.1:1983203-1988493 GCF_000412655.1 Myotis brandtii | reverse complement strand
GGTGTTCCCACCTTCTCATGTAGACACGTGTGTGTGGACAGGTAGCCGGCTGGTGCAGGGTGTCAGGGCTGCTGTGTTCGCGCCGAGCTCAAAAGGTTCGCCATCACTGGTTTAGGCAGCAGGGCCACGCCGTCTGAGGACGGGGCCGGGAAAGGGAGCTGGAACCACATCCTAAATGATGCTCAAGTGTGATCTGTTCTTCAGAGGAGACTGGTTCTCAGCGAGGGGGCGGGCATCGCTAAGATGGGCACCTCCTTACCCTCAGGGACAACAGGAGGCCTTCGCGAGGCCAGCTCTCCCTTAAGAGCACGATCCTCTTGTAAAAAATTATTTTCTTAATTAGCCGTAAAAACCAAGACTTAGCATTGTGCATTAGAATTTACTAGTTCTTTCTCTCTCTCTCTTTTTTTTTTCAATCAGGGTCCATACTCTCTGATTAAAAAAAGAAAATAAAATTCTGAAATGTGGCTTGCCCTTGTGTCCCGGTAAAGGCAGAAAAGCGACAGCCCTATGGCAGGCAGAGCGGTGGGATGTTGGGAAGATGCTCCTGGAGCGTCCCTAACAGTGTTCCAGCGCGTGGCCTGGCTGTGGAGAACCCTGGGGGGATCAGGGAGGATCCCATCTCCATCCCCAGGTCAGAGGCATTGTTGGGGGGACAGGGGAAGGCACGTGTGCAGAGCAAAGTCACCCGTCCCGTTAAAAACACAAACCCGAGGTCACCCTAGAAGCAGAAGCAGCTCCGACACCAGCCTCAGCCCCGCTGGAAGGGAGCGTCAGGACGCGGCTCCTCTGCTGCGTCAAGGACACGCCGAGCGCGGAGCCCGCCGCGTGCGCCCAAGGAGCGCCGAGAACTGGAAGCTGCGAGACGTGTTCCCACCTTCTCATGTAGACACACAGGGCCGCTGTGTGCAGTGCTCCACCTTCTCATGTAGACACGTGTGTGTGGGCAGGTAGCCGGCCGGTGCAGGGTGTCAGGGCTGCTGTGTGCGGTGTTCCCACCTTCTCATGTAGACACGTGTGTGTGGGAGGCGGGCAGGTAGCCGGCCGGTGCAGGGTGGCAGGGCCGCTGTGTGCGGCACATGCCTCCTCTGCCCCAGTTCTGCTCCCAGAGGCGCCAGGCCGCAGGGCGCACCCAGCACGTTTACTCGCGAGCGCGCCTTGTTCCAGTGTCAGACGGGGCACCCAGGCAGTTGCACCCTGTGAGCTGGCTGTGGGTGAGGCTGCACAGCCCTCTCCTAGGGGCCTGGGCGCTCTCCCCGGTGCTGGGAGGGAGGCCGAGGCCGAGGCGGGGCGGAGGCTCGCAGTCAGTGGCGCGGTCAGTGGCCTCGCTCTCCTTGAAACCCTTGGTCACCGCCAGCGCTGACCCTGCCCAGGGTCGCAGGCCCCTTCCTCAGTGGCATGGTGAGCCCTGAAGGCCGCGGGAGCTGCTGCTCATCAGGGTATGGAAACGGGCCCTGTTTGCTAACTCTGCCCTGGCTGGTGGATAAGTGTCTGAGAATCAAACCCGGCACCCAGACCTGGGAAAGGTTGCTCCCCACTCCCCACCCAAAGGCCTCTTTTCCCGTGACTTCCACCTGCTCTCCCCTCAGGGAATCCGCTCCCAGCCTCCGATGGGTAAGTGCGGGGCCTCCCTGCGCACTGCGTCTGTTCTCCTGTGCCCTGGCGGTCCTCCTGTCCATGCTGTGCAGCTGTGGTGAAGGGGCACCGTCCACCAAGGGCGCTCTCCTCACCTCCCCTTGAACTAGTGAATGGATGAGCGTTTACCTGGAGGCTGTGCCTGTAACGGGAACACAGCGAATGCATGTTGAGCGCCTGGGACCATGACAGACACGTGAGGAGGTGCCTGGAGGTAAGAAACAGCCCCCCGGCCCAGAGGAACTCGGCTACACTGCTGGCTGAGGCTGCTCCGAGCACGGGCACATCGCCTCAGTTTCTTCATCGGTAAACATCTTCAGATGATCGTGGATAAGTGTCTGAGAATCAAACCCGGCACCCAGACCTGGGAAAGGTTGCTCCCCACTCCCCACCCAAAGGCCTCTTTTCCCGTGACTTCCACCTGCTCTCCCCTCAGGGAATCCGCTCCCAGCCTCCGATGGGTAAGTGCGGGGCCTCCCTGCGCACTGCGTCTGTTCTCCTGTGCCCTGGCGGTCCTCCTGTCCATGCTGTGCAGCTGTGGTGAAGGGGGACCGTCCACCAAGGGCGCTCTCCTCACCTCCCCTTGAACTAGTGAATGGATGAGCGTTTACCTGGAGGCTGTGCCTGTAACAGGAACACAGCGAATGCATGTTGAGTGCCTGGGACCATGACAGACACGTGAGGAGGTGCCCGGAGGTAAGAAACAGCCCCCTGGCCCAGAGGAACTCGGCTACACTGCTGGCTGAGGCTGCTCCGAGCACGGGCACATTGCCTCAGTTTCTTCATCGGTAAACATCTTCAGATGATCAATAAGACTCTCCTTCCTCTTAAATCATGGGATGCTCTAAAGGCTGCTTGTTATTGTCGGGATGTCAGACTCACTGTAACCTCCCCGAGGGCCTAGGGAGGTAGAAATGCCAAAGGCAGGGCTGTCATGGGAACGAGTGAATTTGCAAAAAGCACGTTTTTATTTTTGCCTGAGTGTCCGCTCACAAAAGGAGATTGAAATGTTTGATTCCTGGCATTTCCGTTGTTTCATTCGTGTCCCGTTCATCACACACAGATTTGCCATCTTCAGATTCTTAGGAGAAAGGAAGGCGATGAAACAAACTGAGAGGTTTGGCGGGAAACAGAGAGACAATGACCTTTGCATCAGAACGCGTTTATTCCGTGCGTGCGTGTGTGCTGATTAGAATGATGAGGAGCGAGGCGATCTGAGGAACTTTCTACCCAGGGTAGGACCATGAAGTAAGAGGATTGGTTTCTGAAGTCTGGTCTGGAAGTCAGTTTTCTTGCTTTAGCCTCATTTCATTAATATCTCAATCCAGTACCAGAGGACGTGGCTTTGCCTACCGCCCTGGATTCAGCTGACTATTAAAGAAATGCCCATGTGTCTTCCCGGGTGCTCTCTACAACTTTCTACCCAGGGTAGGAACATAAAGAGGGTTGGTTTTAGAAATCTAGTCTGGAAGTCAGCTTTCTTGCTTTAGCCTCATTCCATTAATATCTCAATCCAGTACCAATAGAGAGAGTTATCACATAAAAGCCAATCTCATGTAACATAAATTCAATAATGTGAGACGGAATAACTGAACATCTGGTTATCAATTTAGAAAACTAATTTTTTACTTCCAGGTTGGTTCTTGCCGTTTTAGGCGGAATATTAATACAACCAAGAGATAGTCCCTTAAAGATGGACAGAGACTCTCAGGGTCAGCTGCTATAGAGAGAGTTATCACATAAAAGCCAATCTCATGTAACATAAATTCAATAATGTGAGAGGGAATAACTGAACATCTGGTTATCAATTTAGAAAACTAATTTTTTACTTCCAGGTTGGTTCTTGCCGTTTTAGGCGGAATGTTAATACAACCAAGAGATAGTCCCTTAAAGATGGACAGAGACTCTCAGGGTCAGCAACTAAAGGGTTAGTCCTTTCACAGCAACTAAATTTATCAAAATATGTCAAAATAATATATTACAGGGGAGGGTGACCCTGGGAACCTCTATGAAGAGCAAGCTGGTAGTAAGTAGTTCAGATATTTTAAATGATGTCATTCCAACGAGAAAGAAAATGTCACATTGTTTGTTACTTTCTATAACACTGTAACCTGAGTGACATGGGTGCTGGGACCCTGGCCTTAAGCATTTGTTGAGTGAAGGAGTGAATGAATGGATTTTGTTACTCACTGACCTTCACTAAGAAGAAAGACTTGGGGACTGAAGATATTAAAGCTATAAAGAATGACTCTGAATTTTAAAAGTTCCAATAATGAAATTGACATTTGTTCAAAATACACTGCGTCCTTTAAAAAAAAAAAAAGACAACCCAATAGATTGCTAGCAAATGACCTGATTTTCTATGATATCTCGGCTGCTTTATGCTATCTTTAAAAATCCATTCTTCACTCCCAGATCTTCCTTCTGTTTTATCAAAAAGTATTAACAAGGGCTACCATGGCAATGGCAATGCACTGACAGGCCCTTTCAGGATCCATACACGTGTATCCTTAAGGGTTTAGGGCAAACTCCTGCCCCTTCTATAAACCTGGACCACTGAGTTCGAATGTCCCTGTTGATTCTTTCTTCGGCAATGATTCTATCTTGAATCCTATCTCAGAGCGAGCCTCCTAGAAGTATAATCATAAACTCACCCTGGGAAAACGGCAAACAGGGCAGTAACCTAACACCGTGGTGTGCAGTGGGAGTTAGGATATTGACGGGTGGGGAGGGAGGTTGCCTTCTCGGGTCCTGTTCTTAGTAAATCATTGCAGGGGTAGAGATAAATATTAACTTAGTCGTATTTAAACTTTTCCTTCCAAATTCCTTACACAAAAAAGACACCCATTCATCAGCCATTCCTCCCAGAGGCCCTTTCATCCAAATTCCTTAGTAGACACTTCCGTCGGTGACAATGAAACATAAATAAAATCAGGCAGAAATATATAGACCATATTCCTGGGAATTGGGGGCAAAGGTTTGAAAGCTCGTTGGCTGGAAAGATTCTGCCCTCCTAGAGAAAAAACCTCAGGACCAAGTGCAAATATTTATCTTCCGTGGACCAAAAGGGGCCGGTCCTGGAAAAGGAGAAAAGGGAAGAATTATTGACATGAGGACATTGTAGAGGTGGGATGGCGGGGAGTTAACGACAAGGCTGCTTTTGGTTTAATGCCCCTTAACACTTTGGCTCTTCTTTTGCAAAACCAAATAGAGCTCCCGCGGCAGAAAAGTTGAAAATACAGTCATCTTTTATAGTACACTCTGTTCCCATTAAACTTCAGTGGGTTCCGTGGGGATGAAACAATGGATCCATTCCTTCAGGAAGCGGTCTTCCTTAAGAACCCGTACCTCCCTCTCCCTGGTTTGGCTCAGTGGATAGACAATACATGATTCTCTCTCATCATTGATGTTTCTCTCTCCCCCTCTCCCTTCCTCTCTGAAATCAATAAAGATTTTTTTTTTAAAAAAAAGAAGAATCCGTGCCTCCTGGCCAGTGGTTCTCACAATGAGCACCCCAGGAGGTGGCCTTCGTGCCCCTAGCAGCCGTGGTTCTGTGTGCTTAGCCGTGTGCACATTGTTTGAAGAAGTGAGACCTCCGCCTGGTGGTACTAAGTCAACGCTCAGTTCCAGATAACTGGGGGGGGGGGGGGGGGAA
>NW_005371230.1:1950710-1982163 GCF_000412655.1 Myotis brandtii | reverse complement strand
GGGGGGGGGGGGGGGGGGGGGGGCAGATAAACCACGCAGGTGGAGGTTGCAGATAAGTGAAACCTACCCCTCCATGCCGGGCACTCTGAGCAATGAGGCGGACACGCCAAAGCAGAGGAAGGAAAAGGAAGGAGCCAGCGCACATAGAGGGGGCTCCTAGCAACGTCGGCTTCCCGGGGACCCTTGCTGTCCAGGGACGGCCCAGGCCAGTCGCCGCATCAGGACGTTTGTGGCCTTCCTCCCAGCCTCGGGCTGGCTGCTGGCTGATGGGGATGCCGCATCCCTGGGCCGCCTCTCAAGAGACGTTCCGGGCCCTAGAAAAAAACAGCAATGCAATCCTTCTGTCCTGACACGGTTCTCCGGGAAAATACAGTTCCCAGCCCAGTGGGGTTACAAGGAGCCTATTTCCTTTCATCCCAGCAGCCAAAACAGAGGCCTCCTGGTCTCGTTTCAACTGAAATAGCCCCGGGAGCGTTGGCTGCGCCTGTTCCCTGTTGGGCGCGGTCCAGCGGGGGCTGGTGCTCCCAGCACTAATGACCAAACCGTGTTCCCTGCACAGCGGGCCGCCTCTGTCCCGCCGGCCACATGCACAGGCACCCGGTCCCATACATAGTAACAGAGGGGGACTTGTTTGTTTTCTATATTTAAATCCATCCCAGTGAGAATACCATCCTGGCAATACTATGAGCTGCAAACTAAACAAATAAATAAAAGGGCATTCTCTTTGGCTACTGACGTGACAGTCACACGCCGTGGCAGCTGTGACAGAGGACAAGGGGCCGTGAGAGGCAGGCGTCGCGTTGCCCCTGACTTGCTCCTCCGCTTTGCTGGGTCCTGCGGATGCTGAGCTCTTGCTGGCAGGCTGCCACGCGGACTTTTTAAAGGGCTTTTTCTTTCTTTCTCACGTGAGATGATTCGGTGACTTTCCTGTTTGCCATAATTAACGGGCTCGCTCTCTACTGGGAAGCTGGGAACGTCGGTGGCTCAGGAACGGGAGGAGGGGTGAGGAGGGACTAGCAGGCAAGGGCAGGGAGGAGAAGTGGCCTTAAGTGAGGACCCCAAGAAAGGCACTTGGACAGAAATGAAAAGTGTTCCCACGTTATGGAAGCAGTTGGGCATACACTTCCCTGTTTATTGTTCATATACCATAGTGCATACCAGTGGGAGAGATGGAAACATTGTTTTTCATTCAGTCTATTTCAGTGGTTTTCAACCTTTTCCATTTCAGGGCATGCGTAAGCTAATTCCTAAAATTCTGTGGCACACCAAAAAGTATATGTTTTGCCAATCTGGAAAAAAGATAGGTATAATTTGATTGATTAACAAAAATAATAATAGTAATTACCTACCCTTTTTGCTCCAAAGTCACTTTGTAAAAAAACAGGTGCCTATCCTTGTATATAAAGATTTCTTGTACCAGGAATTAACCAATCAGGTGCAACCTTTTTATGCAGCATGACCAATAAGATGCCTCTGCTGTCTGACCTATATATTTATGGTTCCACACAGGGCATTCACATTGGATGGCTATTGTTGTGTGTTTTTTTAATTTGACAATCTGAGGGAAAAGAGGTCAGTGCCCCTGACTAGTACATAGTCAGGTATTGCGTGTTTCAACAATCCTTGCGGCACACCAGTTGAAAATCCCCGCTCTATGTGAACTCAAGTATAATTTGACTATTTTCTCTTACTTTTTCCTTAAAATGCATTCTGCTTGCACATTCGTGTGCGGGGACCTGCGTTGGCCATTGTGTCTTATTATTTCACTCACGTTTCTTCCCATGTCACTGCCCCGAGCAGGCGTAAGGGAGGGAGTTAGGACGGGCACCCACCTGCCATGAGTGCCATAAAAATATATATATATTTATTGATTTCAGAGAGGAAGGGAGAGGGAGAGAGAAACATCAATGAGGAGAGAGAATCATTGATCAGCTGCCTCCTGCATGCCCCACAGTGGGCATCAAGCCTGCAACCCGGCACGTGCCCTGACCAGGGATTGAACCACGACCTCCAGGTTCATAGTTAAAGGCTCAACCACTGAGCCACGCCAGTGGGGCAGCTGCATCTCTGATACATGGACTTACCCCTGAGCCCTGCCCAGTGGTCAAGAGCCGCCGGCTAACCCGCCCCTCCCAGCTTCTCCTCCTCCAGCTTTCCAAGGCACCTCAGTCGCCAGGCGGGCACCAGGCTTATTACACAGAGGTAATTTCCTGATGGGAACTCACGAGCTAACTGAGTTAGCTCACTTCCTTGCTTTTAAGACACGTCACGGAAGGTTTTTGACGGAAAGTGTTTACTGTCCTGTGTAAAGTCAAGAGTGTGGTTGACGGTTGCTTTCTGTGTTCGGTGCCCTCACTGTCCTGCTTGGGAGCAAATGAGGGAGCACGTGGAAGATGCGTGGAAACAGGCCTTTACAGGGAGGAGGCTGCTGGCTGTGCCCTGGTTCTCAGACCTTCAGTTTGCAGAAGTTAAGTGCGAAATGAGAAGCCCGGGCTCCCACCCTCACATACTCCCGCACGTTAAATCCGGAGGGGCCCCTGAGCGTGCGTTTCAGATGAGTGTTGCTGCTGATTCTCAGGCCAGTCCTGTGGGCTCCTGGGTTTAGCTGATGGGGGAGGAGAGGGGAGGATAGGGGAGGATGCGGGGAGGGGATGGAGCTGTTGCTTCTTTGTAACTCGGAGCCAGGAGGTGACATTGTCCGGAGTCTGCATTATGCTAATAGGTTCACATGGTAATTTAAAGGACAGTGAAGAGCCTTGGCCTGTGGCTGGCTTGGGTGGGCATCCTCCTGGTGCCCAGGGGTTGCCATTGGTTCCTGGTCAGGGCACATGCCCGGGGTTGCTGCGGGGGTCCCTGGTAGAGGGTGTGCAGGAGGCAGCCTATTGATGCTCCCTCTCACATCGATGTTTCTCCCTCTCCCTCGCCCTTCCTCTCTCTCTAAAAATCAATGAAAACGTATTTTTAAAAAGACAATAAAGATTTTCTGTGAAGATGGTATTGCATGTTCACACTTGGACTTCCACCCTTCCCACACTCATACACCCTTTACTGCCTCCTTGCTCCTAAGCACCAAAACTGGTAACTAAAATATAAAAGGGGGAGTGGGGAATTGAAGCCATGTCTGTAACCAAAAACAAGAGACATATCTCTGTGGCTGAGGAAAATCACAGAAATATGCCGTCAGTGAAGCGGAGGCGAGGGCCTGCGGGAGCGTGGCGGGAAGGCGGGGAGCAGGCGGGAGGCGGCCACCTTCAGGGGGACGAGGGCTAAGGTGCTTCATCAGAGGCCCGGACCCGGCCAGCCTCTGGGCTTGAACCCGGGACTGAGCTGGAGTGAAAAGTAGCGAAAGGAATCGGGAAGGAGAAGGTCTGTAAACTGCTCCCTAGAAAGCGGGGTTCCCCGGAGGCTGGATGGAGAAGACGCAGCCTGGTAGCCAGGAGCTGGGCCAGCGAACTCCCCGACATGGCGTCTGGGTGGGAAGTACCTAGGGCTCCCGGGACTGATCTGGTTCTGGGCAGGGTGCAGGGGTGAAGGAAACAGGGGAGATGGATGAAGAAGGAGTGAGAGAGACAGAGATGTATGAAATACTACACATGGTAATTTAAAGGACAGTGAAGAGCCCTGGCCTGTGGCTGGCTTGGGTGGGCATCCTCCTGGTGCCCAGGGGTTGCCATTGGTTCCTGGTCAGGGCACATGCCCGGGGTTGCTGCGGGGGTCCCTGGTAGAGGGTGTGCAGGAGGCAGCCTATTGATGCTCCCTCTCACATCGATGTTTCTCCCTCTCCCTCGCCCTTCCTCTCTCTCTAAAAATCAATGAAAACGTATTTTTAAAAAGACAATAAAGATTTTCTGTGAAGATGGTATTGCATGTTCACACTTGGACTTCCACCCTTCCCACACTCATACACCCTTTACTGCCTCCTTGCTCCTAAGCACCAAAACTGGTAACTAAAATATAAAAGGGGGAGTGGGGAATTGAAGCCATGTCTGTAACCAAAAACAAGAGACATATCTCTGTGGCTGAGGAAAATCACAGAAATATGCCGTCAGTGAAGCGGAGGCGAGGGCCTGCGGGAGTGTGGCGGGAAGGCGGGGAGCAGGCGGGAGGCGGCCACCTTCAGGGGGACGAGGGCTAAGGTGCTTCATCAGAGGCCCGGACCCGGACAGCCTCTGGGCTTGAACCTGGGACTGAGCTGGAGTGAAAAGTAGCAAAAGGAATCGGGAAGGAGAAGGTCTGTAAACTGCTCCCTAGAAAGCGGGGTTCCCCAGTGGCTGGATGGAGAAGACGCAGCCTGGTAGCCGGGAGCTGGGCCAGCGAACTCCCTGACATGGCGTCTGGGTGGGAAAACCAGTATGGAAAAAATACCATACATTATGGAAAAAGGAGTTCTTAGTAATCTAGTTATTTTGTGATGTGTGTGCATGAGAAAAAGAAACATGAGCTTTATTTTTTAAAATAACCGTGAAACTACAGTTCCAAAAATGACCATAGCAGTTTGGGTTCGGAGCAATAGGTTGAAATAGGAATTCTGTAAAATAGGAATTCCGATGCTGCACGTGCATGGAAATGTAGTTCATGTTGAACACGGATGACCTCGGACGGACCCGAAGAAACCTGTGAAATAAATCCTTATATTGTTCAGGACATTCACCACACACACACACACACACACACACACTCACGCACACGCACACACACGCACAGAGAGATAAATGTAGAGGCCAAATCTACCATTTTTATAACCAGTATGGAAAAAATACCATACATTATGGAAAAAGGAGTTCTTAGTAATCTAGTTATTTTGTGATGTGTGTGCATGAGAAAAAGAAACATGAGCTTTATTTTTTAAAATAACCGTGAAACTACATTTCCAAAAATGACCATAGCAGTTGGGGTTCGAAGCAATAGTTTGAAATAGGGATTCTGTAAAATAGGAATCCCGATGCTGCCCGTGCATGGAAATGTAGTTCATGTTGAACATGGATGACCTCGGACTGACCCAAAGGAACGTGTGAAATAAATCCTTATATTGTTCAGGACATTCACCCCCCCCCACACACACACACGCACACACACACACACACACTGAGAGATAAATGTAGAGGCCAAATTCACGTAGAGAGATAAAAAGTGCAAAATAGATATCAGCTTCACATTTGACTTCTGGAATCTTCTATTCGTGTGACTGAAAGATTCCAGCAATGTTGAGCTTTTCGGTGATTTCATTTGTGCCGCTTCCCTGGCCTCCCACTTCGGCATCGTCTGAGGAAGTGGGTGCAGCCTTGCCTGGAACCCTAATTGGTGACACTCCGTTCGGCAGCCGACCGTTTCACAATCTCTTCATGCCCGTTCGGTCTGAGCTTCATAGGTAGTGTTTCTCCGCCCGGTCTCTCGCAGGAGGGAGAGCCAAGGGCGGCTTTTCCTCGCCTCTGCGCTGCTTTCTGGCCACAGCCATTTGCAAGCCTCGCGGCCCCTCCGCGGCCTGGCCGCCTCCTCGTCCTGGCACCGTCGTCTTCGATCCCCAACGGGAACGTCACATTTCAAATGTCGGAAACGTGCTATAGATTTCTTGGCAGGAGGAAGGCATTGGGTTTGACTGTCGTGCCTTTAAGAAATATATAATGTTACGAGCAAAATTAGTATCTGAAACTATGTGGCTCTGAAATGGAAAGGAGCTCATATGCATCTCTCATGTGGTACACGGATCCTTGGCCCGGCA
Organism: Myotis brandtii; assembly: GCF_000412655.1. Lineage (NCBI taxonomy): Eukaryota > Metazoa > Chordata > Mammalia > Chiroptera > Vespertilionidae > Myotis > Myotis brandtii. Next base: position 1,976,444 of record NW_005371230.1, on the reverse strand, counting down.
GCCAGGTTTGAACACTTTTTTTGACTGGAAATCAGCGTTCATGTAGACATGCATTCATTTGGCATGAGAAGTAAAGCAGGGAACGCTGGAAACAAGAAAATTGCATATGAAATGTTTAAACGAATGTAACATAAGGTTCATGAGCAGAGAGGTACAATTTACCGACTTTCATACGTGACAGTGAATGAAATCATGAACAAGTGTTTAAAATATACCAAGTTGCCAATATGTCCGAAAACAGAAAAACATAGAATGTAAAAAGATAAAATAAATTGCTGATTGAAAGTTAAAAAACACAGTCCAAGGTGACACATGGACATGGTTTAGTATGGATTTTTCAGTCGTATGTGATCGGCTTTTTTCACATTACAGAATACAGTTATACTAAGCTCCTTGTAGTCATTTAAATGGAATTTTCTGGTATGCATATCATCCTGAGACACCTTATCGTAAATCCAATCCCCCTACCTCCCCAACATACCGTCTGGTAAATTAATTAAAAATAAAACCTTTAACTACACTTGTGAAAGTACCAAGAAATTGTCTCAACTTAAAAGCACCTGGAGCCTTTGTTTCAGAATACCAACAATTAGTTGTGTAATGTTTGTGAAAATTTGAATATTATAGGAAATGGATAGTCTAGTGAAATAGTCTTAATTCATACCCCAAAGGAACTCGCTTTCCTCCCGTTGGGGTCTCCATTCGAAGATCCATAATGCATTTTTATTTTCAACAGCTGCTTAATGTGTTATTCAAGTTAAAGTCTGGTCAAGCTTGGTCATATAAAACCTTTGGAGACATCCAGGAATGTGATATTTCTGACCAGCTGCAAAAGTGGTAACCTCTGAGGGGAAAAAAATGAGCATAATAAAACAAAAAGTAGGCAGCTCGCGTATTCATCTTTCTCCTTCTTTGTATTTTCCTCTCATATTGCTTTCCTTTTTTTAAAATCTGTAATACAGCTTTAACCTTTAAAGTTCTCCGCATCGGGCGATTTTTCATGATCTGGCTGTCTCATGATTGTTTTTATTTCAGTTTAACATTTCCTCTGATTCACTACATGTTTCAAGGTATTTATGAGATTTTACTCCTGAGTTCACTCGAGGTTAATAACTCATGATTTAAATCAGATCATTGACTAAATGCATGTGACCAAGTCAGTGCAGTTCCTAAGGTCACAAACAACGTCCCAAAGTAACTGTAACGAAATGATTTCTGGTAGAATTTGTTGTGAAATGATAAATCTGTCTATACAGTTACGCCAAGCACGCTCTAATAAGTGTTCTTGCTACTAGTAACATGGAGATGATTTTATTGGTCAAGAAACACCTAAGCCTGAGATAACAGTTTATTTTAATCTTACAGTAACACATTGTCTGCATTACCGTCTGTATCAAATTATGTTTCGGTCAAAATTTTGTCACTCAGTGGATTGCTAATACGAATGACAGAACACTTAATATGGATAGTGAGTTTCCATATCCAATATAGTATGCAGAATAGAAAACATAATCGGGAACAAATCTTTGACTTTGTTTTTCATTGGTCTATTGTATGTAACATTTTAATGTTCATTCGTTTCCCAGTAATCAAATCTAAAAACTGTTATTACCAATGCAAACATGTATCCAACCTTTTACTGTAGTGAATAGCGTATCCTTATATGGCATTTTTGGTTTACATTTTGCTTGCATTCTTTTTTTATAGTTGCTAACATCAATATGCAGAATGAGAGAAAAAGCTTTCATAAAATACCGTCTCTTGTAGTTAAAAGTAATCAATGCCAGAAATGACTTATTAGCCAGTAAAGGCCTAAAAGTCATTTTAAGAGTAAAAAATTGTCCCTTTGGCATTTTCAAGGATCAAGAAGCAAAGAGAAAAGTAACTATCAGGACAAGAATAGAGATTTTTTCCTCTAAATGATAGTTCTGTTTCCACATAAGCTTAGTGGTGTGTTACCTTCCCCGCTCCCGGCCAGAGCTGAGGAAAAGCCAGGAGAGTCCATCATTTTGATCCCTGTTTATGTTTTTCCACGGCTCTTTGGAAATGTAGACGATTGAGGCCATTTTTCCGTGTTTCCACTACAGCTTTGCTATCTGTACACCTCTCCAAAATGAAGGTGTACACTTCCAACGCTGAACACCTGCCCGGGGATGCATGTGCTCATGTTGGTTTTTTTAGATCCCTAATTGTGGAAAGAAATCTACGAGGTGGGCCTAAATGATAGTAAAAATGAATCCGGATAGTATTTCTGAAGCATTTCTCTGTGCAGGTGCCAGCATAGAAACTACACCACGCTCCGAGATCTGCCTGGGGAGCTGATGTTTAGGAAAATACTGGTGAACAAAAGCAGGCCAACGAAGTAGGGAAACATTTCAACCCACATGTATAGCTTCCCGGGATCCCTGCAGACGACGCAGCTGCTGAGAGGCGAGGCAGTTCCTCTAGGCCAGTGGTCGGCAAACTGCGGCTCGAGAGCCACATGCGGCTCTTTGGCCCCTTGGGTGTGGCTCTTCCACAAAATACCACGTGTGGGCGCGCACGAAGAGTGTGATTGAAACTTCGTGGCCCATGCGCAGAAGTCGGTATCTTGTGGAAGAGCCACACTGAAGGGCCCAAGAGCCGCATGTGGCTTGCGAGCCGCGGTTTGCCAACCACGGCTCTAGGCACAGTTTGACCTTTACTTTCAAATAACAAGTCAGGGTACCATGTCAGGGCGCAGGAACCAGCTGCGGCTCCTGGGTCTTCAGTCTCTTTTGCTTTCCCGTGGAAGCCTGTGTCCTTCACTCATTTGGAAAGCGGCCTTTTGGGGTTCCTCGGGCTCCGGGACACAGAAGTGATTCACACCTGAGTTACTGTTGCTTGGCGGTAGTGATAGGATTCCGTAACCGAGTTCCAGAGGGACGGGCCCTGGGGCCAGAGGAACTGAGGACTGAGGGATTGAAAGGTCGGACACTTGAGACCCGTCCTGAGTGATGAACCTGTCGCCTCTCACAGCCCTCACATCTGCCTCCCGTCCTGGCCTTAGAGATGCGTGGAAATCCCAAGTAGATTGCACAAACAGAAGACAATTTTTAAAAATTGTTTCTGGATGCTCTAACCGGTTTGGCTCAGTGGATAGAGCATCGGCCTGCGGACTGAAAGGTCCCAGGTTCGATTCCGGTCAAGGGCATGTACCTGGGTTGCAGGCACATCCCCAGTGGGGGGTGTGCAGGAGGCAGCTGATCGATGTTTCTCTCTCATCGATGTTTCTAACTCTCTATCCCTTTCCCTTCCTCTCTGTAAAAAGTCAATAAAATATATTTAAAAATTGGTTTTGGAAATTTAGTCTTAATCAATGTTGATGATGCTGAATGACAAGGACCTTCTGTATATGAAAATATTTATTTGAGTTTTTAAAAATTCTTTTACGTGACCCAGGTAGCCTCAAAATGTAGGGTAATGGTACTTTTGTGGGCAGCACTAGTTTCTTTCTTTTTTTAAATTTTCACCTGTTTCCCCGCTCCCCTCCCCTTGGGCAACCATCAGCTTGCTCTCTTTAGCTATGGGTCTATTTCTGGTCCATTTTGTTGGTTCATTTTTTTTTTTAAGATTCCACATATCAGGGAAACCAGATGATATTTCTCTTTTTCTGACTTGTTTCACTTAGCACAATATCCTCTAGGCCAGCGGTCGCCAACCAGTGGTCTTCGGACCTCTGATGGTCCGTGATGTCCGAAAGGTTGGCGACCGCTGCTCTAGGTCCATCCAGGTTGTCAAAAATGGCAAGATTTCATTCTTTTTTATGGGTGAGTGACATTCCATCATATAGATGTACCACAGCTTCTTTATCCATCTATTGATGGATGGCTGGGTTGCTTCCTTATTTTGGCTATTGTAAATAATGCTGCAGTAAACAGAGATAGAGGTGCATACATCATTTCATATTAGTGTTTTTATTTCGTTGAAACACTCAGAAGTGTTGTTGTTGGGCAGTATAACAGCTCTGTTTTTAATTTTTTGAAGAATCGCCCTACTGTTTTCCATCGTCACTACACCAATTTACATTCCCACCAAGAGTGTGGGAGGGTTCCTTTTACTCCACGTCCTCACCAGCACTTGTTATTTATTGATATGTTGATGGTAGCCATTCTCACAGGTGTGTGGTGGTATGCATTGTGGCTGTGATGTGCCTGTTCCTGATGCTTAGTGATGCTGGCATCTTTTCATGTGTCTGTTGGCCATCTGTGTGCCCTGTTTGGAGAAATGTCTACTCATTTTTTTAATTGGATTCTTTGTTTGGTTGGTTGGTGTTAAGTTATATGAGTACCTTATATATTCTGGATGTTAATCCCTTAGCAGAGGTATCATTGTTGAATAGTTTCTCTTTTTGTTTTGTTGATGGTTTCCTTTGCTGTGCAAAAAATTTCAGTTTGATGTAGTCTCATTTATTTATTTTTGCTTTTGTTGCCTTTGCCCAACAAAAGCAAAAATAAACAACTATTTTTTACTAATATGAGCCTGTTTAGTAATAAATAGAAAACATTTTAAAATATTTGGACATTATATTTTACTTTAGGGAGGATTTGACTGAGGAGACATATTCAAAAAGATAAGACCAATTGGTCAAAGAGTTTACTGCCTATGTTTTCTTTTAGAATTGTTATGGTTTTGGGTCTTACATTTAAGTCTTTAAGCCATTTTGAGTTTATTTTGGTATAGGGTGTAAGAAAGTAATCCCATTTCATTTTTTGCATGTGTCTGCTCACTTTGCCCAACATCACTTATCAAAGAGACTGTCTTTACCCCATTGTACATCCTGTTCTCCTTTGTCATAGATTAATTGACCATACAAGCGAGAACTTACTCTGAGCTCTCTGTTCTATCCCATTGATCTATATATTTGTCTTTATGTCAGTACTCTACTGTTTTGGTTGTTGTAGCTTTGTAGTATAGTTTAAAATCGGGGAGTATGAAACCTCCCACTTTGTTCTTTCTCAAGGTTTCTTTGTCTATGCAGGCTCTTTTGTGGTTCCATATAAATTTTAAGATTAGTTATTCTAGTTCGGAGAATGCCACTGTATTTTGATAATTGCATTGAATCTGTATATTGCTTTAGGTAGTTAGAACCTTGTAACAGTACAATCCTTCCAATCCATGAGCTTTCTATGTAAGGTTTTTATTATTAAAAGTAATCATCAACCCTCACCAGTTTGGCTCAGCAGATAGAGTGTCAGCCTGTGGACTGAGGAATCCCAAGTTCGATTCCAGTCAAGGGCATGTACCTTGGTTGTGGGCACATCCCCAATAGGCGGTGTGCAGGAGGCAGCTGATTGATGTTTCTTTCTCATCAATGTTTCTAACTCTCCTTCTCCCTTCCTCTCTGTAAAAACAATAAAATAAAATATATATATTTTTAAAAAGTAATTATCAGTCCGGCCGGTGTTGCGCAATGGTTGAGCATTGACCTATGAACCAGGAGGTCTCAGTTCGATTCCCTGTCAAGGGCACATGCCCAGGTTGTGGGTTTGATCCCCAAGAGGTACCATGCAGGAGGCAGCGGATCAATGATTCTCTCTCATCATTGATGTTTCTATCTCTCTCTTCCTCTCCCTTCCTCTCTGAAATCAATTAAAAAATATTTTTTAAAAAGTAATCACCATAGCAAATAAATACCTCCTGAGCATATTGTACGACTCTATGCTAAATGTATGTTATTCACAATCTTATTTAATGTTTACATAAAACCTATGACATAAATACTATGTTATGTTCATTTTGCAGATGAGAAAACCGAGCTTGTAAAAGGATAAGAAATGTGGCCAATTGTCTCCATCAGTGGTTCTCAACCTTCCTAATGCCGAGACCCTTTAATACAGTTCCTCATGTTGTGGTGACCCCCCCAACCATAAAATTATTTTCGTTGCTACTTCATAACTGTAATTTTGCTACTGTTATGAATCGTAAATATCTGATATGCAGGATGTATTTTCATTGTTTGCGACCCACAGGTTGAGAACCGCTGATAAGAAAGTGGTAGAAGTGGGGATTTGAGCAAGCCTGCCTGATTGTTAGAATGTTGCCCAACGTGCTAGGCAGCCTATTTTGAATGGATTTCTAGTTCTCACAAATATGATTTGGTATTTGGAAAGCAGGTATTCTGCAGTTCTAAAATAAATGAAATATTGCTTTAATTTAATCTATGTGTGGCCAGGAAATAAATTAATACTCAGCTACAGTTGACTTGGCTTAGGCACTGTCAGTTAGATTACTGCATGATCGACCCTAATTATCCACTGAGAATAATTCATTCATACACATCTCTTTATCTTCCCCCTTCTTTCTCTCTCAAACACACACACACACACACACACACACTGGTGTACTATACTGGTTGCCACATGTGCCCACTAATTTGAGAGCCATAGCCTGTAGAACATCTGTAAAATGGTGAGTTTTGTCGAGAAGTTTCTAGAATCTTTATAAAATTTAAAAATGGAACGTAAGGATAATTATTTCATGGTAAGACTTGCCGAGAGAAATCCTTTGAAAAAGAGTAAGCTCAGAGCAATTAAATGGAAAATTTAGCTGTCGTTACTTTGGGGGCAGGATCTGTGGCTATGATTGTCCCCCATTCACATTCATATGGTGATATATAAATGGACATGTGCTAAACTATAGGTTTGTCCGAGGTCATGGCTGTTGTAAAGATATTCTGGGTTAGGGCTGTAACCGCAAACCACTAATAAATCGACAGTTCAAAATTCTGTTTTTTATCTGACCCTCAGAAGACACATTGGAGGGGTGAGCAGTGTCCTATGCATCACTCCACTCCATCTTGGAAGCCACTTGCTTTGCCAATACATTGCCCTGATGACCAGGGATTGATTTAAATACAAGAGGGTTGGGGGGAAGTTGAGCGCCAGAGAAGTAAACCCAGTTACTCCAGAGATTGGAGAGGTCTCCTCGGTGGACACCTTGCACAACAGCTTTCAGAAGGTCATTTTGGAATCATGTCATTCCCGAGTGTCACCAGGGAAGTGACAATGCTGCATGCATTTCACAGTTAGGCTAGTTAGAATCTAAATTCTGTGAGCCATTGTGTCTCTCCATCATTCTCACCCATCTTCACCTTCATTATCATCATCCTTTATTATTTCACTAGAGGCCCAGTGCACAGGATTCGTGCACTGGTGTGGGGTGTGGTCTGCGGGGATCGGCCCGCTGTGGAAGCACTGCTCATTCCGGTCAGTAGAGGGGCTGTGGACCCGCCCTCTGAGCGGCTGCTCATCCCGGTCAGCTATCACACTGTGGGGGCACACTGACCACCAAGGGGCAGCTCCTGCATTGAACGTCTGCCCCCTGGTGGTCAGTGTGTGTCATAGCGACTGGTCGACTAGTCGTTCTGGTCGTTCTGCCATTGGGTCGCTGGGCTTTTATTATACAGGATGGTCTCCTCACTCCCAACTGGGAAAAGTAGACAGAGAAGAGATTATCACCGAGTGAGGGACAACATAGAGATGAATGGGTACACCGTGTCACCAACCTGAGCTATTGGCTGAGGGAATAAACTTAAATCCTGGTACAATATACTCTTCCCGTTCTATCAAAGCCCCCCCCCCCATTTCAAGCTTTCTCTATGACTTTGAAAGATGAAATAAATAAGAGGTGTATAGTCTGATTCCCATTTGCTGCTGTTTACTCTGAGTATTTCCAAAAGCATCTGGAAGAGAGGGCTTGTGGGCAAATGTTTGGCCTCTGCTCACCACTGTGTTCCTGCTGGTGCAGTGTGGGTAGGCCAGAAAGCCAAGTGTGACTAAGAATCAGAGAAAAGTCGGGTTTCTGCTCTCAGTCGTATGAACCAGTTCTGTTTTTATGCTTATTACGATTCTTTAAAACAAAAGAAAATAAAATGAAATGAGCCATGAAAAAGGAAGAAGCAACAATCACAGCTCTTTCTAATCAGCAAGGGAGTGTTCCGTTTTTGATTTGCGACTTAACTGGCTCTAACCAGCTAACCCACATCCTCCCAAGCATGACCTCGGGGACCCCACGGGCCCTCCAGGACCCCCAGATTCCTGCAGGAGTGAATCCCTGTGGGTCACATGTAACCCGGGCTTCGCACCTCTGCTGCTCGGCCCGGCAATTGCCCTGGGACACGAAACCCACTGTGGTTAGAAGAACCGTTTTAAGCTGTAACTTCTTAACTGCTTCTGGTAAAATACCCCTCATCTCCAGGCATCGTCTCCCTTTTTGTCTGTGTAAAGCACGAGTTGCAATGCCAATGTCTTCCTCTGCTGTCAAACGTTTTGGAGCCTTACGTGCAAATTTTCCCCCTGCAATGAGGGTGCTGATTTATCAACTAGAGGCCCGATGCACGAAATTCCACAAGGGGCTTGGCCTCTGCCACTGTGGCAGCCACCTCGGCCCTTGCAGCCCTGGCTTCATCTGGAAGGTCATCAGGAAGGACGTCCGGTCTAATTAGCATATTATGCTTTTATTATTATAGACTAGAGGCCCAATGCATGAAAATTCATGCAAGAGTAGGCCCTCCTTATCCCGGCTGCCAGCACCAGCTTCCCTCTGGCACCCTGGACCTGGGCTTCCCTCCTCCGGCTGGCCACAGACAACTGGGACCCGGGCCGGCTTCCCCTGGGCCGCCCACAGGTACCGGGGACCCCGGCCAGCTTCCCTCGGGCCCCGGCTTTGTCAGGAAGGTCATCTAGACGTCCGGAAGGTCATTTGGCTGTCCAGTCTAATTACCATATTACCCTTTTATTATTATAGATGGGTAGCTGTACTTCTTTCAAACTTCCTCTTAGAAGAGGGGGAGCTGTAATGTTAGAAGCTAGTAAAGCCAGGTGAGCAACGGGCCAGGCCCTCGAGAATGGCACTTTGAACCCAGGCTCGTTAATTCCCTGGGACATGGGAGGCATCCAGGCATGCTTTTGACCCTTTGTCGCGCTGACATCGCTGCTTCAGTTGTTGGCTTCGGGTGTCTTCCTCACCAAGTCCCTGCTGCCTTAAAAATTAATTACAATAAGAGTGTCTTTTCAGTTCAGACCGTTCACGAATGCCTCGCGTGCGGGCTGCAAATGAGGAAGTGTAAATTAGGGCATCGCTGAGCACGAGGGTCCCAAGAAACCAATTTAGGAATTCTCCCCGGGCTTGGTGGAGACCAGAAAGCGCCCCCCTACCCCGCCCCCGGGGGAGAACTGGAAATTAGAAGCTGCTTGCCTCCTGTTTCACTGCACATTCCAATCGACCTTCCTGGGAAGAAATGTGCTACACGTATGGGGACCAAGTTTGTTATTTTATTTTGCCGTTCATAGTATGTACAATGCTCACAGCTTTATTAACAAACATTCTCTAGTAATTGGCATGTGCTATTCAAAGGGTGTCCCATGGACAAGCTCCTTTAATACTTAGAGCAGCTCTGTGGAGTGGGAATGATTGTCGCTCCCATTTTACAGATGATGCAACTGAGTCCTGGAAAGTTCAACTGGTGGAAGTCTTTGCTCCTAACTTTGAAATGATACCACCTCAACAATTCGACTCAGTTTCCGAACTCTCCTTTATTATGCCTACAACGCAAGTGGTAGATAGTTTTTAAGGTGGGATCAGATTACCTTAAAAATTAATTTTTCACAGTGAACTTCGGGTCACCAGGTGTCCGTTTCCCATGCCTTTCTGAGGCGATGGGGCAGGAACCCGCTTGCCCTTGGTTGGTTGTCCTTCCTGCTGGCCAGCCCTTGAGCTTGACCTCCTTCTCACAGCTTCGCCAGTTAGCATGTGTTCATTGGTTTTGCACCTACCAAAATTTGTCCACATTTTTTCTCCATGTGTGTTTGTTCTGTGTGTGTGTGTGTGTGTGTGTGTGTGTGTGTGTGTGAGAGAGAGAGAGAGAGAGAGAGAGAGTCTTTAAAAATTGTCATTGCTGTCCTTGTATTTTCAGGGTTCTGCTCAGGTTGTAGGAAGTATTTTCTCTGTAGGACTTGGGGAACAGAGGTGGGGAGAGAGGCAGAAAAGAAAATACTATGACTCCTTCAAACCTTGAAAACGGTTTCTTCCAGATCACCGTGTATTTGCACAAGTTCACGTTTAGGCCGGAATCGCTCCGAATCTATGAAATGCATAGCATAGCCGTTTGCACAGCTGTGGTCAATATGGCCGCATCGTTCTCTCAGACTGTTCGCATGTCCTGTATGAAGGATGTACGTTCTGAAAAACTGCGCTCACTCCATAAACCTGAAAAGTGGGGTCCACTGGGCCCAGTGAAATGGTAACTGAAATTGAGGAATCGCAATAACTGAGAGGACAATAACACTACAACAAGCTCTTGTTTTCTAAAATATAAGCAAAACTTCATATGTTCATGCCCCAAACTCCAAGACGCCAGTTTATTTTTAAAGCAAGAAATAAGAAACACCTGTTTATTATCAACCATAACAATATGTTTAATTTTGAGCAACTCTTCTTGGCAGTTGCTAACAAGCCATATTTTAAAATTTAAAATGGTTTTTAATATATTCGAAGGCATGAGGAAATATATTTAGATGTTTCTTAGCCTTCAGTTAACTTTATTGAGTATTAAATGTGTACTAACATTAACTTCAGTCATTATTTTACTATTGTAATTAATGAAAAATGAAACTTAACAGTTCTATCATTTCACCTTACTGTATTATATTTCTCAAGGAAACAATTAAGGCAGGATTATCAGTGACCCAGTAATAGGATATATTTTTTTAAATAGTTTTATTGATTTCAGAGCGGAAGGGACAGGGAGAACGAGATAGAAACATCAATGATGAGAGACAATCATTGATTGGCTGCCTCCTGCACGCCACACACGAGGGATCGAGACCACAACCTGGGCATGTGCTCTGACCGGGAATTGAGCCCTGACCTCTTGGTTCACAGGTTGACACTCAACGACTGAGCTAAGCCACCAGGCAATACAAGATAATTTTTCAAAAGCAGTTCTCATTTGTAAAAGTGTGTAAGTGCTAAAATAAAACACAGGAGAAAAGAAACCCTGTAGGTAAATAAGCTAAGAGGAGTCATTCCTTTCCATTTCACAGGACTGACTTGACCAATTTTCCTATATTTTCTTTGGGTGCAATACGAGGATTGTCTACCATTAAATAGAAAAAACTAACTAAAATTTATAAAAACACACTAAATGTGGCAATTCAACTAGGAACTCTTCATGAAAACGCACAGAATATAAGTGGAATGTTTCCCATAAATCTCCATGGGAAACTGTTTTAATAAATCTTTAAGGGCAATATTGATTTTCATCTTTCTCAGGTTTGAGGCTTTCAGCTAAAGTCACTCTTTCCAGCATGTACCCCTTAGAAAGGAAATAGTGAAGGAAATTATTTTCCTTGTTGATTTTAATATTTTTACACTTTTTGTTTCCATTTTGACAGTTTTATTGATATTTTTACTGGTTTAGGCCTAATTTTTTAAATAGATGTGACCAAACTATTTAATGTAAGAATGTTCAAGCACATGTTTCATCTGAAGGTTTTGCACAAATCTTGCCAAGTTACCACCCTTAAACGAAATAATGCATGGACAAATCACAGAACTGCCTAAAATAGACAAAATTGACCTCTTTTTTAAGTTAATTTCGTTGAAAAGTATGTTTGCTGGCGGCAAGAGAGGGTATCACCATCCTCCTCCTCCCACCCCCACCCTAGCCACAGAATTTTTGTTGTTTTAAATAATTGAGGTCAAGAGGAATTAAAAGGGGGGAGATAGTCCTGGAGAGAAAAGTGCCATTATGTGAGCTAATTAAATTTTTGCTGACATTGTCTCTTAAAATTGCACTTAACCCACTAGGTATGCACCAAATGAGTACAGAAACGTTATGTGAAAACGGACTATTCTCTTTGACGACATGGCGGAATATAGAAAAGGAAGATTTCTGCAATGTCTCATCAAAATTTAGTGCCTGCACATTTATCCTTATTTTCTGATTTTTGGAGAACATCCACTTCCTACATTATTTGGCTTTTATTAATGAAGAAAATCGCCCAAGGAAATAACCGTAGGACTCATTAACTCTTTCTTTTTCATTCCACCCCGGCCGCTGTGCTGTTTAAATAATGGCTTAGAAAATAAAGAACATTTTATATCACATGGGGGGATTGTGTGGAACTCAATTATAGTCTCCGGAGCAATCAAGGAAGATATTTGTTGTTTTTATTTCTCAAAAAAAGAAAAGGTCAAACAACCCAAATGATTCTGCTTGCCTAGGACAAGTCCTGGAAGCATTTAAATTTATTTCACATCCCAAAATGCCGACCTTCTCTAATGCATATTAACCTTCGCCGTAAGGATCACAAATCTTCAGATAATCTCCTGTATTTTAGTAATTTATTTTCTGTCAAACATATAAAACAAATCTTGGTCAAGCATTCCATTAAGAAGGGAGAGAGGTTGGGGGAAATGTTTCCATTGTGGTATGCGCTGCATTTTCTGCAGTTTTTGATGAAACACAGATGTTCCACTGTGCCCACAAGGATGGTTAGCCGTGATCAGATTGGTCCCCGGTTAATCTCTGAAACCTCACGCTTCCCTTCTTCCGATCAAAATGCATGGCCTTCTCCTGCTGAATGAACTCCGCTGAGCTTGAATCAAAATACTCGAAGGGCACATCGAACATATCAGAATGTCTACAATGGTTCATTACATACTTCCCTCCGAAATGTTTTAAATATAATTTGCTTTCCTACTTGATGTCTCTCTGGGCTTTAGGCAGTGCCAGCATTTACACATGGACCATCAATTCAGTTCTCATGGATATTTTGCAATATTCTACAGTGACAAATAGTGCGTTTGCTTGAGAAAGTAATTGGGTGCGTGGGTACTGAAGTCAATAGTCCACATTGGAGAACCACTGAGAACGTAGTATTCCACTAGGTTTGAATCTCTGACTTTGAAAAACAAATAAGGAACAGAGACTGTACCCGAGAAAGCTATAAAATCAAAGCAACAACCGGAAGAGAGTTACGATGGCTACCACAGATAATGACTGAGGACTCACTCCATCATTGACACGTAGGCAAATTGCTGCAGAAATAGAAAGGAAAGCATGCATGAGTGATTTTTTAATCATCTTGATTGTGTTGTCCAGTGACTCTGGACAATTAGAAGCATACTTTTATCAGAAGTTAAAACCACATATGGATTACTTTAGCTATTATTATTATTATTTAATTATTGTTAATTTGGTTATTTTGTAGTAAAGTCATTGATTTCAGAATAGTTCGCCCTTATTCGAATATCTCAATATCTTTAGCACCCAGATCATTTTTCTTCACTAGTATTGTATAAAACCACATTATCATCCCATTAACTGATCTGTTTTAAAACTTTATGTGATCTTGAACCTAGACCTAATACTTTGACATGCACAATTTAAAATAATATGATTAACTATTGAATTTATAAAATAATCCTCAATCTTTCAGATAGAAGCTATAATACCTCCATGTTCGTTCTCTGTTGAAAATTATTGAATTTCCAAACATGTTTCCAAAATATTTGCCTTTCAGTTTTGCATATTTGTATGTCTAATTTTCTTCCACGCGGAGGCATCTGTTCATGATTTTAGCTTATTTTCAAAATCTTTTTGGGTTAATGTTTGGATTTGATATTCATATGGGCTGAGCAACTTCTGGAGACCTCATCAATAATGCTTTTCAAGTTCATAATTTTTAACTTGAAACATTATTGTGGATGTTTGTTTTTTTTCACTTGGGAAAATATTCAACATCTTACTTATACCCATTAAACACAGGGTGTGTTGTTACTTTTGTTTTGCTTTTACACTTGAACCTTCAAATATATTCATGATTTTGAGCATATTTGCAATCTTTCTGAAAGTTTATTTTTTAATATATTTTTATTGATTTCAGAGAGAAAAGGAGAGGGAGAGAGAGATAGAAACATCAGTGATGAGAGAATCATGGATCGGCTGCCTCCTGCACGCTCCACACTGGGGATGGAGCTTGCAATCCAGGCATGTGCCCTGACCGGGAATCGAACCGTGACCTCCTGGTTCAGAGGTCAATGCTCAACCACTGAGCCACGCTGGCCGGGCTGAAAGTTAATTTTTTAAAATAAAGCTTTAATTCCAGAATACAGAGAAAAAAACTACACAGGCGAGAGGGAGCTTTTTGCTTCTGGGAGGGGCAGTCACATTTGGAGAGGAACGTCTCCTGGGGGAGAGAGAGGAAGCCGATTCCCCAGGATGCACTCCCTGGCTCTCTCTTCTGCAGCAGAATCCTCGCTCATTACGGTGAACGTCAGCCTGTGGTTTGGGACATGTGTACTTTCTGTTAATTCACTTACGAATGCTTTCCCTCCATATGTATCCCCCGTGAACCGTACGTCCACGGGATAATATATGTGCCCCTCTTTATCTGTGGCTCTGGAAAATGACAGAGATAAATGCCATCGGTGCTAAAAATACGTGGAGAGTAATGCAGAGGTCAGCCCCGAGTCAGACGGTACACGGAACAGGCTGGGTTTGGAGCCATGACACTACGCAAAACGCAATACTGCTGAGTTTTCATATTAAGAGGTTTTGGCTGAAGGAATTCAGACACATACACAGTATGGCCCCAGAATGCTTGCCAAGAAAAGTGGAGTTTAAAACGTAGGGGGAACTGGTCCAAGAATAGGCCTCAAACATGTTGCATTCATTACACACAGCTGTGTACATGAAGAGTGACTTTTTATCCCACCTACCAAAGCCCTGCCCAGAGCTGTCACTTTTTTTTTCTTTTTGCCAACTTGCTGACCTTTCTGTTCCCACAAAAAGAAATGTGACTGACAGATGACTATTCAAAACATTTTGGCAATTAAAAAAAAAAGCATGCTAATGTGTTGGCTATATATACAACATATCCTTAAAGAGACATGCTCCTCAGCTGGGTGTCTGTGAGTAAACAGTAACTAACCGAAGACGTGGAGAAAGCCTGTGTGCATGCTGCGTGTTGCCGGATGCTGTGTCTGGTGCCTCTGGAATGGAAGGAGGGAGAGGTACCCAGGTCCCCTAGGAGATGCGGAATGATGATAAAGGCACGTGGCAAAGAAAGAGTAAAACAGAATCCCATGTCAACACACCTGGAAGAAACCAATGTCAACCACGACACATCAGCAACCGTGCAGTGGGCACTGAGATTCCCCTCCTACCCAGTCGTAGCTCCCCGGTCAGGTCACGTCTTCTCTGCCTCCACTTCTCCCACCACCATGGAATGATGTTCTCCCGAATTATCTCCGGATCCTGCTTCCCCAAGGCAGGGTCTGGTCCCCCGAGTCTAGTCTCCGTCAGGTACAGACCGGGCCAACCGTGTTGGGCGGAGCGGCCATGGCGCTGGGCCTGCCCGTCATGGCTCTGTTGGGTCCAATCGCTCTGATGTACACCTGCAACTAATGTGACGTAGCCTGTCGACTGTAATGGGGAATTATATTAAAGCTTTTTAATGGGGGGTCCTTGTAAGAACAAGAATGCTGCAGCTACTTCCGACTGACCCTGGTAAAAACGGGCAGAGCCCCAGCTGGCTTGGCTCAGTGGATAGAGCATCGGCCTGCGGACTGAGGGGTCCCGGGTTCGATTCCGGCCAAGGGCACGTGCCTGGGTCGTGGGCTCGATCCCCAATGTGGAGTGTGCAGGAGGCAGCTGATCAATGATACTCTCTCATCATTGATGTTTCTCTCTCCCTCTCTCTCCCTCTCCCTTCCTCTCTGAAATCAATAAAAAATATACCTTTAAAAAAAATTGGAGCAGAGATGACCAGGATAATTCTGATGACTTTGAGGGGCAATCAGGAGAGGATCAGGTTTCCGGAAACACGTGGTTTGTGCTGCATGTGGAACTCTGTGGTTAACGTCACAGAATTAAAAGAGAAGAATGGTGTATTTGTCTATTTTATTTTTAAAGTGGCTCTTTTCCTGTCTTCCCTGAGCTTTTCAAACGCTATCCCATGAATTAGGCCAGGTTATTTTCTTTGTTTGTTTGTTTTTGCTCTGCACTGCGAGAGAACTAAAGAGTTAGAAGCCCATTTGGAGAGAGACTGGAATGAGAGGACTCAGTGGTCCTTACCAAGAGTGCAGGTCAGTGGTCTTTGCTGGGCGGGGCCACGGGGTTTGGGGGCGGGGCAAAGAGCAGCCAGGCAGCTGCACTTGGGGTCTAAGGCACCCCTTCTGCTGGGATCAATAAAAGGATGCGCGCAGCCCCCATGTGGGCGTTTCCATGGGAATCGCTGGCATCTTTGAAGTCTATGAAAATGTAATTTGGGTGTACACCAACAAGAGTCTTCTGCAAAGTCAAACCCCAAGAACGCCAGCTGCCATTTCCACTTAAGTGGCTGTCTGTTCTGAGCGGGGTGGGGGCGGCTTTGCCTGGTCAGTGCTGGTGGCCGACTGGTTCCACGGTTTAATGCGAGTTACGTTTTTGTTCAGGGAAGTCCATTCTCCCTGGCAGACCGACACAGAGAGCCATTTTCCCGAGCCATTGTATTGCTTCTAGACAGTCTGCAAATACGATGTTTATTACAGGACTTCTCCCATCCCCAGTGTTTACAATGCAGGTGAACTCTTTTCTTCAGCGACTTGACTCGGGAGTTGGTTGTTGTTATGGTTTCCCTTTTTAAGTAAGAGCCTTTGTTCCCAGACAAAAAGGCTTTGATTCTCATTGAAAAGAAAGACAGGGGACCCCAGCCTGTGGACCCAAGTGTGAAGATGCTTTTGAAGATGGGGCCGTTGGAAGCTGCTTGTAATATGGAGATTAGACATTCCGTCTCCGGCCTGGGAACAGGGCCTGGCATGGGCTGAGCAGGCGAAGGCTGCCACCCGCCTTCCTCGGGCCAGATAAAGGCCCGGAAGGAGCAGCTGCCAGCCGGGAGGAGTGGGAGAGAATAGGAAATGGATTTGAAATAGGACCGGGAAAAAGGCAGAGGAATGAATCGAAGACTTTTCCAAATGTGCCCTTTTTAGGCATCTGTCGTTGCTGTGTCCACCGGGGAAGATGATCTTCAGTTATGATTCTCCCATGAGAGTCAAAAGGCAGCAAATTCACCATTAGTATAGACATAAGACAGACCTGATGTTGCTTTATTGCTTCCTAATTGGAAAAGAGTTCAATATGGATTTGTATTTTACGCTTTGGAAAGTCTTCTTGATCCTTTAGAAATGAAAAAGGTCATGAAAACTTAGAAACATTTTAATTCTAGGCTGAGGGAAAGTATGTATTTTTTTTCCCTGCTAGTGACAAGGATATTAATTAAGTTTCACACTAACCAGAGGGGGCTGGGCGGTTTCATGTTTGACGGAAGGTCACGGGGCTTCTAATTTTCCTATTGACCCTGGTTCTTCTGCTGGAGCGGATGCCAACAGGCAAATCGTAAGACCTGGCTCTCCCTTGCGGAAGGGAGTCTGGGGTGGGGGGCGTGTTTACAATATTTAGGATAATTAATAAATAGGGAGATGGCTGTCTTTAGGGTCGTACTCCCCAGCTGCCCTGCAAGTAGGCAGTGAGCTCTATGCTCCTTTAGGTCCTGACATTTGGTGATGATGGTAGGTGATCTCTACACTGGCCACGCCTCCTGTTGGTAGAAGGCCTTACTTAAGTTTTCCGTAGGATACCGAGGCATGAGAAGAAAGAGACCTTGCGAGATATGTAACACTTAGCTAGGAAGATAAACACATGTGATTGCCACCAACCGTGTGACACCAAACATATAATAATACTAGGGGCCCGATGCATGAAATTCATGCAAGGGGCTCGGCCCTCGAAGCTGCCGCAGCTGCCTCCGCTTCGTCCTGAAGGTCGTCGGGAAGGTTGTCCGGAAGGTCGTTCGGCTGTCCGGTCTAATTAGCATATTATGCTTCTATTATTATAGATAGCTCCCACACACCCTTACCTCTCTTGGCTGCTGAAAAAAACACCGATGCACCTCTCATAGGCATCGGAATGTGGCTAGTATCTTACACAGAATGTTGATACATGGAGTAAAGATGAACATGGCAGTTTTCACTCACATCTGCATTAATAGGTCAACATTTGGGAATGACTAGGTGGGCCCTTTAAACTCATCCTCCCAAATAAACAAAGAAAAGCTTGATCAGTAAAGTGATCATTGATAGTGGATGGACAGGCAACAAAACAATCAGGACAGTGGGAAACCAAGACTGAAAAAAGGAAATCATAAGGAAATGAGCGAATTTAAATATCCAATGACTGAAAGCTATTATCCTCAGACACTGAAGATGCTGGAAGAGACTCCTGCATGGCTGTTTCAAGGAATCAAAAGACCTGAGAGGTTTCCTTCTCATGGAGGGAAAGTGCACACCCAGATGAGACTCACCAGGCCCTCCAGCCAGTTAGAAGGGTCCTGTCCAGCGCCCAGATGTCCTGACGCCTAATGAGTTTGTAGGGAAGTGCAGAATCCCCTGAGGGGTGGGCTGGGGTGCTTCTTCACTGGTTTCCATGTACAAACCACTGAGGCCACTCTGTCCCTTCCCGGTCTTCTCTCTTGCAGTGAGCGCACTATCATTGGGTTCAGTGGTGCTGATTCATGTAATGTAAGGCAGGGCCAAAAAGATGCCTGCTTATCCGAGTGACAGCCCTGGGTTTCCCTGACACTGATGATGACACTGCGTGTTTTTATTAAAGTGGCTAGAAATCATCTCCAAGCAATCCAAAAAGCTTTTCATGGGGTCCTTAGCTCTCATTTAGGACCTTTCTCACTCATCGCCAATTGCTGTTCATCACAGCCTAACCCAACTGCTCTTTTTCAGTTAGAAAACGCCTTGTTCTAACCATCCTTCTGAAACACTGCCAGAATTTCCTGGAAGATAAATTGACCCGACATCTATCCTGGAATACCAGTCGAAAAGGTACAGCTATTCAACATAGACATCTACCTTACTACAAGAACCCTCCCGCTTCTCCTGGCTGCTGACGTCCTCTGAAGGAAAGCCATCTTATACTCTGTGGATAAAATGACACCGCGGTGTATTGATCTAATGAGTAATATTACGGAATTAATTCTAAAATACTGCAGCTCATCTGCCTTCGTCTTTAAATCCATCTGAATGATCACATTGTACAAACAAACCTCTTGTTGAAGATCTTGCAAAGGCCTTTGGCCAAAGATAATATATATATCTACAGTAATAAAAGAGCAACATGCAAATTGTTGTTACTCTGCTATGCCCACCAGCCAATCAGAGCGACTATGCAAATTAACCAAACAAAGATGGCGGTTAATTTGCATACGCAGGCCCAGAGCGAAGACTGAAGGCTCTGGCTGGAGTGAAGACTGAAGACTGAAGACTGAAGAGGTTTGGCTTCTCTGCTGCAGCCAGACCAAAGGCCTGGGGCCCAGGTGCCGAAGGAAAACTGGTGCCAGCAGCCAGGGGAAGGAAGGCCTATTGCACGAATCTTCGTGCAACAGACTTCTAGTATATATATGTTTGCACAGTGACTTTTATCCCGAAGGCTCTGACACGCTCATGCCCAGGATCTTTCCTCTGTCGCGGCCTCAGGACTGATATTCTCCTTGCTTAGCATCGATTAAATGCCCTTGTTTCCTCTTTCAATGACTCTAGATCTTTGGGAAGGCCCACCTCCCTTTGCAGCAGTGCTTCTAAAGCGGTGGTTCTCAACCTTCCTAATGCCGTGACCCTTTAATACAGTTCCTCATGTTGTGGTGACCCCCAATTTCATTGTTACAAATTGAACATAATTAAAGCATAGTGATTAATCACAAAAACAAGATGTAATTATATATGTGTTTTCCGATGGTCTTAGGCGACCCCTGTGAAAGGGTCGTTCGACCCCCAAAGGGGTCGCGACCCCAAGGTTGAGAACCGCTGTTCTAAAGGAAGTGACAGCCCCCGGGCTTGCTGTCACTCAGGGGCTGGAAGGCCCCAGGATGGATGCATCTGCCTCGGAGCTTTCCTTACCCTCAGCCTCCGCCTCTGCCTGTTATTTTTCCCCTTATCCACCTGCCATTTTTTTTTAAGAACCCAGTTCTACTCACACGGCACGTAACGTGTATCTGTGCGATTTCCCGTCAGCTGCTGCAGTCACCCCTAGCAAGACCCTCGCTTATTACAAACCGAGACGGACCCCAGGTAGAAATTCACCCGAAAGAACCAGTATATTTTTGCCTACGGAGACATTATCTTTATCTTTCCCTACAGAGCACTTTAAATAATGGAAATATAGTTTTCTGCACTAGTTTTAAACCAGTCTTGCCCTGTGCGGTTTAAAGAAGGCATTTCATGTGAAAGCACCGAGGGTGTTTCGGGCACGTAATAGGCATTGGCTAAGTGAGTCCAATTCGAACCTAAAAGTTTTGGAGGATAAGAACTGGTTAGGGCACCAGCTGTCTCCGTTTCCGAACGACCACCCACTTGCTTTTCTACCCCCCATTCCATGCGGCAGCCACCCCATTACCCCGCTGGGAATGTTTCTCCTCCGGGTCACAAATTGCTTCTTCCTGCCAGTTTCCAGAACGTTACTTCCATCATCGGAAGTGCCAGTCTGTGACGCGTGGCTGTGTTCGCCCTCACCCACCTCACTCCCTGCCTCAGTTCTCGCAAGCGCTCCTCTGGGGCGGCCTTGTTGGGCTCCCCCGCGGGTTCTCTCCAGTTTCCTAAACCCGCCTTCATCTCTCTTGGTGCCTGGACTTCCTCTGGGTGGGCCTGGATGTGAGCAACCCCCAAGGTTCAGCCTTGGCCCCTTGCTCTCTTGGGGTTCCCCTTCCTCTCGTCTCAGCGGCTCTCCTGATACTCACTGTCCGCTGTCATGAGGGCCACTGCTCTAAATGGGCGAGCAAAGGCCCAGTGCAGAGCCGAATCCCTCTGTCCATCTCTGCCCGACTCGCTGGCACATGGGAAGACAGATAGCCAAGGACAAGCCCGCTTCGTTCTAGTTGCTTTCTCTTTGTCTTGTCGTTGAGCCTCCTTCCCTGGCTGGGCCCAGATCTCTAACTGTGGAGCTGGGAGCCCCGGGGTCCTGGTTCTCAGCGTCACCCCTCACCATGCTACTGTTTCCGTAGACATCTACCCACCAGACAACAGCACCCCGTCTCTGGCCGTCCATGGACAACTACTTCTTGGTGTCTAAACAAACAGCGCATTTCTAGTCATAGATTTAATTTCAAAGATGTATCGCCTAGCTCTTTGACATTTAACTGCAAATGTGTTTTGGAGAATTGACACTCAAATTCGCTTTGTCAGTGCATGGGAAGATGGTTGAAGCCAATAGCTTGGATTGAGGCAATCGCTCCACAGTTAAAACAATCTTACCATTTTTATTTATCACATTAACTATGGGCTCTCCAGGAGTGTATTCAAAGGACACACCCCCAAAATATATTCTTGTTTTCAAAACCTAAACATAAGTTAAACCCCCGTAAGTTGCCAAGCATGGACAAACACTGCCCTCCCTGGGTGGGCCTGGGAATTCGCCTCGCTGCTTGCAGGCCTTGCATTCACCCTGCCCAGGGCCAGTGGCTCCCTCCATCCTGGCCCCTCCCGGGCCTCCCCTATCCTGGAGGTGGAGTTCTCCTCCTAGAAGAAGCTTCCATGCACTGCTCTGCCGCAGGGCCCTTCCGGCATGCGGGTGGACACCCGGTGGCTCCACGCGGGTCCTCGGCTCACACCATGTACTCTGTTCCGGCATGCCTGCTCCAGCTAACTCTGGCTAGCCATCTGGATTTCTCTGGAAGCTCTGCCCTCCTGCCCCTGCCCTGCTCCCACCACTAGGGAGGAATGATCTCCTGTCCTCGCTCCCTTCCCTCCCTCTTGGATACCCGCCAGCATAGGGCTGAAGCTCGGGCCTCTTGGATGCAGTGCCTTGCTTGATTGCCCCCTGCAAGGAGCCCAGACCTCCACACCCCCCAGATCCTGCTTCCCCCTCCTCCCGCCTGCCCAGGCTGCGGAGGACCCAGCAGGCCCCTGCCCAAGGTCACCCGAATCAGGACAAAAATAAGACTCCGCTCTTTTGACACATAACAAACATGACTGGAGCGCGAAAGCAGAGTCAGGTCTTCATCATGTATCGGGTTTCAGAGAGCGGTTGTGGCTTGGGTGAAATAATGTAACACCTTTAAAAATAAAAAGAACTCACCTTTTAGAAGCGATTTGGGATGTGGGTCATTGCAGACAGTTGTGAAATAAATAGCTATATTGTGGGTGGATTTTTCCGTGGGTTAAATCAAAGAATTAGCTGGATCTTATGCCAGCCTTTTAGATTTCCTGTAGCCATCTGTGAAAAATTACCCATTGGCCTTTATTACCAGCCTTTTATTTTTCCAAACCTTTACTTCTGCTCCAGTGTAAATGATCATTTAACTTTATTGGAAAGGGACCCAGAAATACGATTTTAAGTACAGTTTTGTGTTAGCTTCTAACAGAGCCCACATAACTGTCAGAGACTTTCCTGCTACTGGCAAAGTAGCACCGAGAAACGAGATGAAACCTAAACTGTTGCTCGCGGCGTGGAACTAAACTCCCGGCACAATTACTAGGCACCGATTGATGTCTGTGCTCTGTAACGTTGGTGACATAAACAGTTTCTTTGACATATTTCTTTAAAGCAGAAAAAAATGTTTAAAGATAAATGTGTCATTTTTAACAAAGTCCACTTAGATGAGCGGAGCTGTGGAGTGAGGCGTACCTATTGACCTAAACCACCCCCTGAAGCAGGCGTGCAGGCGTGTTTCTTACCTACTGTCCTTCCCTCTAGGAGCCCGGCCTGTGGAGCACACCAACTTGTGTGTTACTTGTTACCTCCCCTCCTAAGAGGAAGGTAACTTTGAAACACAGGAGGAGTCAGGTGCCCTGCCTTTTGTTTCCCATCCCAAGTCTACAAATTGTCAATTTTGAAAATAGAATATCGTGTTTTCAAGTCTTTGGTGTGGCTCACCCTGATGAACTTGACTTAGAATGTGAACTGCACTCCTAACACCTGTTTAAGCTACTGAGTCCACGCGTAGTTTTTAGGGAAATCAGTTTAGCGGCAGGCGCAGGGCCCTGGCGCTCTGTAACTGTGGGTGCACGTTATTCACCCCGTTTAAGCTCCAATCCCCTCATCTGTAACCTGGGATGATGCAGTTATTCTCTCGCAGGGCCTTAGAGAAAGAATAAAAACGGCATGTGTCAGATGCTCGGTGGAGTGAGCCGTGCGGCGTGTCGGTGTTGATGTCAGACCCTCCATAAGCTAAAAGGGCTGGGTTTCGATTTCCTGTTCGCATCTCTGGCGATATGGATTTGGTGCCTGATGTGGGTTAAACTCTGGTTCCCCTTCAGGGTTTTGGGCTAAGCAGAAAGAGGCCAGGAGAGCTCTTACTATTACAGCGAAGTTGGTGCCAGTTTGAAGTAACAGCTCATTCGTGAACTTTAAAAAATAAATAAATACAATTTGCTTTCATTTGGTTGGTTCGAGCCTTTTAAAAACAATTCCTGGTGGTGTGCAGTCGCTGGGCTTTTATGCCCAGAGAACTGCCTTCAGTTACAAGTACGTCAGTTAGCAGTGCAGGTCTGATTCCACGTGGTCACTTATTCACAACATAAAACAGCCACATACCTCACCCTCTGGGGCCGTGTCTGCTCGGGGAACGGCGGGGAACTCTGCAGATCTTCCATGAGAAATGCTTCATTAGAGAAGGCGGTGTCTACAGCTAATTATCCCTGACATCATCCACACGGCAAACTGGAGAAGACGAAAACAGAACCTCAGTGTGCCTCGTTCGGTCTCCACAGACCCCTGTGGTGGACGCCTATGGCAGGCTGGCGTCTCTGGGAGGTAGAGCTATAGAAATCGTTTAAAACCACACCTCTCCTTCCTTCTCCCGTGGGCTGCTGCCACGCTACTCCGCTGAGTTCAAAGTCAGCCCTTGATTATTCCCAAGGGACACTTTGTCCGCTTTGAAAAGAATTAGTTTTGTATTCAGAAAAGATTATACTAGTAGATAGTATTCCAATATCCTCCAACATAAAAATGTACCTAACCTGATCTGATATTTATAGATGGGCATTGCTTAATTAGCATTGTAAATTGGAATTTTAATAAATGCTATCAATCACTGACCGATTTACATAGCATTTATCTGGGGAAATGAGCCTGCCGAATACCAGTCTTGAGATTCCTCTCGACCGGAACAGGGATTTAAGATGTCAATGCCTTTCATTCTTCCATTAGAATGTTCATCTTTCTGTCTTCTAATGTTCGCATCTAAATCCCAGATCTTCTAACTGTGTCATCAAAAATCCAGGGGTACATATCTGAAGCCTAGACAAGCCCCCTCTTCCCCCCCCCCCCCAGTCCTGGCAAATTCTACTCATGCAACGTGCTACCTATTTAATTCTTCTGGACTCCAGTTGAACCCCACCTTCTGGTAGTCTGGCGTGAAAGGGATACAGTGTGTGTTTGCAGTTACTTCAGGCCCCTGCCCCCTGAAGAGCTGCATGCCTCACAGTGACCTGTGAAAGCACCCTTTGCAAACTGGTTCGGTTTAGGAAGACATTTGCTTAAGAACACGGAAGTCTCTTCGTGCCCCACCGAATATCTATTGTTCCATTTTTTGACCCAATTTTACTAAAGAGATTTTCAAAACCCCGAAACAACTTATCATGTAGACCAGTGGTTCTCAACCTTGGCTGCACATTAGAATCACCTGGGAATCCACAATCTAATGTTGTGGCCCCACCCCATAACAAAGAAACAGAATTTCCAGAGGATGAGGCCCAGAAATCAGGATTTTAAAAGGATTCCCAGGTGATTCTAATGTGCAGCCAAGGTTGAGAACCACTGATGTAGACTCTGTCAAAGGAACGTTTAAATAATGTCTATGATATCTTACTAACGTCCTCATTAAAGGGGAAATATATTGATCATTCAGGGAAGAAGAGCCATGATGGTTATGATCGTCGTGTTGTATTAGTATGTGTTTGTGAGTCATGATTTTCAAAGAGCCATTGTTAAACACACACACACACACACACACACACACTAACTAAGGTGTAGAGACTTTGCTGAACCAAGTAACATCAGGCATTTCCATGTGTGATGATGGGTGTTTAGATGGGGGTGAAAATTGAGAAGGAAAAATATCCGAAAAAAGGTAGACGGACTGTATCCCCATTACAGCAGCATTAGATGTACAACGTGACAAAAGTCAAGTGACGGTGGTATGCTGAAGAGGAGGAGGGAAATGGCTGTTACTGAGTCATGGGAATGAGGGAAGAATGTAGTCTTTATTTGGACGTATTGATAGAGGGAGAACACTAATTCTTGCATGTGTTCATTTTTTGGTTTAAGTCTGTATTTAGATGATCGTTGAAATGTGGGATGACAGCAAATAATATAAAGATATGCCGATTGATACTGGCATTGCTACCTCAGTGCTTCTGGTTTCCTTCTTGTTTGTTTATGTGTAAAAATACTTGAGGGCTTTGGAGGAACTGGAAGAAAACACTGGTGAATCCAAAAATTCCAGGAACATTCATTCCATTCTCAGTTTAATGGAGGAAGAAGCTGAAGGGGGTGGAATGTTCTAGAAAAAAAAAAGGGAAATTTGGCTTGGAGGCAATGCAAAAATAATGATAAAAGTGTATCTGGAGGGGACAAAAAGACAATTTTTACATAAAAATTTCAGAGCCGCGATATTAGGTTGTCTATCATTTAAAAGTAAACCGAGCTGGGGCACCACATTAGCTGCC
>NW_005371230.1:1949489-1950198 GCF_000412655.1 Myotis brandtii | reverse complement strand
CCGCCCCGCCTCCCGCAGGTTCACCCTCCTCGGGCCTGGCGCGGCGTACTGGGCGCGCGTGAGTGGCGTGTGTGTGTGTGCGAATGTGTGCACGAGTGTGTGCGAATGTGAGTGCACGAGTGTGCGAATGTGTGCATGTGTGTGCATGAGTGTGCGAATGTGAGTGCATGTGTGTGTGCGAATGTGAGTGCATGAGTGTGTGCGAGTGTGTGTGCATGAGTGTGCGAATATGTGTGCATGAGTGTGCGCGAATGTGAGTGCATGAGTGTGCGCGCGGTGACTGGGGCGCGGTGTCGGGCTGGATTCGGGGGGAGCAAAGCTTGGCCCCCGTGGTTTGGATACTTTGTGTCTGAGCGGCTCGGAGCCGCACCGAGCAGGAATCGGAGCCCGTGCGCCCCGGGAGCTAAAACCCGTCCTCATTGCTTGACGGGGGGAAAGGTACCAAGTAACCTGGCTCCTCCGAGGAGCGATGTTCTCCTGCGAGAGACGCGGTGCGTGGTTCTTACCAGGGAGAGAGCGTGACCGGGCAGAGTCCCTAAAAGAAACCCAACTTCAGCGGCGGCCCCTGCAGGGTCCTCCTGCGGACCAACTTGCGCAGCGACTGGAAAGTCGGACTCATTCCACCCTTGGCGCGTGCGATTCCATAACATGAACAAAGGTCGGAGCCCGCTCTCGGCGCCCGGAGCCGCGGCCCCCCTTCCCTGGCCTG
>NW_005371230.1:1915035-1949440 GCF_000412655.1 Myotis brandtii | reverse complement strand
GCAGGGAACCCCTGTCCCCGCCACAGCCCTCCTGCCCTGGGAAAGCCGCCGCTCCTCACATTCAGCGCCCGAGATGGTGTCGCTGAAGATTTGATCCCCTTCCACTGAAGTGGAAATACTTCCAGTAATTGGAAGCAGATCCGCGTCTGGAGTTGTACGAGCCAAGGTTTTCATTTTTAAAATAAACCTTTTGTTCTCCGGTTTAAAAAAAAAAAAACGTTGCAGCGAGCCATCCAGAGACCTCTGTGTGCTAATTGCTACAGGAGCCCCTCAGAAGGGACTGAACTACCCGGAGGAGGCACTGGAGACACACAGCTGACTTGCTAAGCCCTCTGCGCCGCATGGACGGTCGGGGCCACACGTTTTGGGGTGTGTGTTTTTCCCCCCCCCCCCCCAGCAGACGCTCATGCATTGAAATGCAACTCTTGCATTCAACCCCCCCACACACACACACCCCAAGCAGAGGCCTTATTCAGAGGTTGCAAAACTTGAGCGATGTTTGCGTTACCCCATTGTATACTGTGATTTACAAAATTTGACGGTACATTTGAAATCAAGAGTGAAGTGCGTTCCATTGAAAGGGATGCTGATTGTACATGAACTGGCAGTCTGAAACTCAACAAATATGATTGCAGGTGGTTAACCTGGGTCTTTTCTCATCTTTGGAGGCTCGGTTTGAAAAGCTTTTTTTAAAAAAATGGACGATTAAAGGCTGAAATGAGGATGCTTCTACTAGACAAAGAGGGGAGTCACTTGATCTCTTTATTAGCTGTGCAGCCTAGAGAAGAATGGTGAGATGTAAGAGCCTCATCTTCCTTCCTCGGGACTTGAAATCTGAAATGAATTGTGTGGTCACGAGGGAAAAGTTAGAAGACTTGTAGTACTTTTAACACTGATGATGGAGATCAGAAAAAACATCACAGTGTTCCAGATATTTTTCACTGCTAGCTTCTCAAGCCCGTTGTCCTGATTATGAATGACGTGGGAATGGGCATATTTACAGGGTAAAATGGCAGTTTGGTTTCTTAAAAAGCGACTTGATAGCTCCATAGGTTACCTTGCTTCCTTGTCTTCCTGCTAATCATTCGAACACGTGAAAATAAGTCTCAGGTGGCTAAGGTGGTCATGATTTCAATGATACCCGTTCTTGTTAACATTTCTCATGTGAAAGTCCTCTTCCATGAAAACCCATATTTTAAATTTCAGCCACTCTTTAGCTACCAAATAAAATCTGCCTACATTGTGGCTGTGCCCCATTCTGTTTCGTAGATACCGGTGGCCTCGTGTGTGGCTCGGCAAAATGTGGTTCTCCGCAAAGATTTAGTGAAAGAGAAGCAACTTAACATGGATCCTTGTAGATGCCTGACGCCGGTTTCCAGTGTAAGAGCCTCCTCTAAACACTTAAACACGAACCCTTCTGTGGCTCCTATTTGCTGTTGCCACGTCCTGACATTTTTTTTACTTGGTGAGGGAGTGCAGTGCACAGGGCCTTCTGTCATCTGAGATAATATGTTCAATTTATCACGGGACTCCTTGCTCTCATAATGTAGGGAGGTGCCGAAGGAGGCTCTGTCTAAACACAGTGATCTTGGTAATTAATGCCAGAAAATAGATTAAAATGCTGTATTCCAGGTATTCATTTCCTTAAAAGGGCCACCAACACCGCGTTGCTAAGCACCCGTCACTACTGCAAGTAACAGAAAATGACCCAAATTACAGAACCTGTTCTGTGCTGTATTCTTGCATTTTCTAAAGTGCATTTCAAAAGGTTTAACAAGACTCACTCAATTAGTGGAGGAAAAAAAGATCTATTTTCAGCTCTGATCAGCAATTAAGAGATTGGGCTTTGGAACATCAGTCTCTTTATAATGTATTTTGTTTGCTAGACTTTAAACAATTGTGAATAAAGATTTCTAACAAACCACCTTTCTAACAATCTAAACGCAAGTGTTAAAGGGCAGTGTATTTGTTTGAAATTTTTGACTAGAAAAGTCATTTTTTTAAAAATACAACTTTCCCTCACTTTAGGAAAGTTTAAATTTTATACTGACATGGTATCCTACTGCTTTCCTGTGCAGTTCTGACTGTGTCTGTGCAAATATATGTACATATACACATACATACACACATGTCTTTGTAGTTTACAGCTGAGTGGTAATTATTCTCTTAACGTAGATATAAGTGCTTTAGCACTGAGCACCTGAGAAACAGTATTCTTCCCTAAGCATGTGTGGACTTTGTGAATTTGGTACCATGAAGGAGATAGAGTGGTATGTGGAAGTGAGAAAGTAAATTAGGGACAGTACTATTTTTTTAAAATTGATTTTAGAGAGCGAGAGGAAGGAAGAGAGAAAGATTATTGTTCCACTTATCTATGCATTCATTGTATGTACCCTAACCTGGGATCAAACCCACAACCTTGGTGAATGGGGACAGTGCCCTAACCAACTGAGCTACCCGGCCTGGGCTGTATGTTAATTTTATTTATTTATTTATTTATTTATTTACTTACTTACTTACTTACTTACTTATTTTTTACCATACAGTTACCTATGTACTCTTCTGGGTTAGACCAGAACTTTTAAATAGTTATGGCTAAAACCTAAATCACAACAATTAGATGTTTAAAAAGCTAGATTTCCCATGACCTGGTTCTTGGCTCCTGGGACAGCAGTCACACCTGCAGATGGGGGACTTTGCCACAGAGAAAGGAGTTGCAGGCCCAGGACTGTTAGCGGAGTAGGAGGGGGGAGCAAGAGGAATCCCAAAGGTGTAGGCTAGGGTTATTAGCAAGATTATTGCTATATTACATTGATCTGGAAAATTCTAAAAGCATATAATTATCAATATGAAGTTATCAATCCTAAATGCTATTTTGGCTGTGATGATACATGAAGCAATTCCATATCCTCAAACGTTGAATATTTTAAAGCGAAAATTATTTTAAAAGATATTTTACATTAGAAATTTGTTATATTTATTCAGATTTATCAACTTGTTAGCTATTATCAATTTCTCCAGTAATATGTAATATAAAATGAATGAAGTTTGTATGACTCTTGTAGTCTTGTCTAAAATGAAAAATTATGTAGTATTTGTGTGTAAGGTCTCTTAAACTGAAGTCTCGGTTTAGAGATTATGTATTAGAAATGTATTGTTTGTTTTCTGAAATGTCAAAATTAGTATTTTCCAAAGAGAATAACAATTTGATGTATAGAAGGTATTTGATTATACTTATTTTATATGGCATATCTTTTAATATTTAAGAAACCAGTTGTTTTAAAATTGGTGTTTTTATTTTAGTTATAAACCTAGCTATTAAGTTACAAATCCTGTGTGTTGAAATATTTGCTCTTAATTTTTACAATAGGATGAAAATTAATCCTTCTTCAGTATCCTAGAAACAGTGCATGCCATAGACGTTACTGATGGTAAATTCATTTTCACAAGGGAAGATTAACAATTGAAAAGCACACAGATTATTTGAGGGCACTTCACGTCTAAAAATAGTTAGACTTGGGAAACCACGGACGATAGTAGTTCAGAGAAAAAGAGCTTCTCTCTCAAGTATGATTATTCCCCGCTTTTCCTATTAAATACTATTTCACATAAACACGTTGTTTTATTCATTTACAAGGCAGATGGCTTCTAGAGCATACCAAAATGACTAATCTAGCGCTGATGCAGAAAAACACATCCGTTTTTCCTATTTATACATATCAACCTCAGATTTTTAAAAATCGAAATGCAGTGTGGGAGTTTCAGTGAATGCGTTTCATGGTTGTCTCTGCACAGCCCCTTGTGAAACCATTTCCCACATGCGGAGGGAGGGCCTTCTGTCCCGAGACCTGTGACATGTCCCCGCAACTGTTTTCTTTTAAATAAGACAAAGTGGCCACACATAGCACGTTTAACACGGTTAATCTTTTATAATTACCTAACCGTGGTTCGATTTTACCTCCTGCTTAAACGTGGTACCTTAGTGAGGTAGACACTTGGCTGTGCTCTTAAAAGTTTATTTGTCTTTCAATTCCTGGGATAATGAGGGCAGTGCTTCTCCTTAATTATCTTTGTCCAGGGAAACGCTGAAAGGTCTGGGTAGTCAAACAAGGCCGTTTGGATTTGTGAGGTCAGGTCAGATGCAGGGAAAGTGGTTAAGTGCATTCTCATCGCAGTGAGCGCTTCATCAGGAACGTGACCTTGAGGGAGGTGGGAAAAGCCATTTGGCTGTTTTATGGCAGCCACCCTGGCTTGTTGGAGCACCCACAGATTTTTACATGCCACTTCGTCACAGTTCTTCCTTTCTGTTCTCAGATATGCCCTCTGATTGTAGATCATCAGCGTGGAGGTGAACATTACAATTAGTTTCTTTCTAATGATAGATTTTCCTTCATGAGTTTATTTCATGCATTGATCTGTTTGGAGATAACCCTTCATTAAAAATTAAGGGGATCAGCCTGGCTGACCATTCTGTTCTTGCTTTTAAGAATCACTTCATGATGACGATTAGTCTCTTTGCAAAGAGGGGACAATTCTGCTGCTTTTCAGATGGTTTTTAAGCTATTCGGAGGAGAGACTTGCGCATCTCAATTTGAGCAGAGGGAATACTGCTCACACGTGCCTGAGTATGTTTACTTGAAGGTGGTTCAAGTTTTAGTAGCTCTGTGGCTGCTGTTTTAGTAATCACTTCCCCTAAATTGTTCAAACAAAACCGGAAGATTTGTAGTGTATATTTCTTCACTTTATGGCCAATATTTTCCTTGTGGTGCATTTTATATCAGCTCCATTAAAATGGGATTTTTGTTTAAATATTTGAACAAGTATTGTTTAATAATAGGAAGAGTTCTACTAAACACAGTGCAAGATCTCACCTTTGGAAAACTCCAGTTAAAACAATTAAGCACTGCATACAAGATTGTCCTATGTAAAGGGTTTAAACATTACCGATTGGAGTTTAGATTTTTAGTGAAACTTTTATTACAATTAACCAGAACTAAATACCAATCTTATCATAAGAAAGAAAAAACTTGGCCCATTATCAAAATACCTAAAATATTATTTTATACTTTCTCAGAGCTATCACCCTCTCATCACGCTATGAATTATGTAACGCTGCAATCTAAGGACCTCAAGATCACCAAAAATGGTTCCATCGGGAGAGCCATGTTGTCTCGATTACAAAGGATGTATTCCTTTAAGAACTTTTTATTTACCAAAATAAGAATGTAATTGGCCCTGGCTGGGTGGCTCAGTAGGTTGGAGCATCCTCCCATACACCGAAAGGTTTCGGGTTCAATTCCTGGTCAGGGTGCTTGTGGAAGGCAACCAGTCAATGTTTCTTCTCCCCCCCCCACCCCCTTTCTGTCTCTCTGAAAATAAAGACATATCCTCAGGTGAGGATTTTTTAAAAAATGTAATTGAAATATGTTTAAAATGAGTTATTCTTGCCCTCACCGCCCCTTCCTCTGCTCCCTCCTTCGGGGCCTAGATTCAGGCTCTTTTCCTCTGCCCCTGGACTGTTTCATCAGCCTCTCACCTGGTGTCCCTGCCTCTGCCCGGCCTCCACGCCACCATCCTCGTTGTCATTCGCCATCATAGCCTGAGCCTGGCGCTTCACGGCCTGAAATCTTCATGGCGCTCTTTGGGTGACGTCCGAACTCCTTAGTATGTTTTCCCAGAACCTTCATGATCGCACTTCTATCCCGTTTCTCCTTTGGGATGATACCTTTCCCCCCCACACACCCCATGCTTGGTGAGTGCCTCTTGTCCCCTTCTCAGCCTCTCACCCATCTTTCAAGGGCCTGCTTGCTTGGGTTCTTCTCCAAAGCCTTCACCCATGGCCCTGGGGGGCGCTGGCTGCACCTCGGGTCCTCCATGGCACCAGGTGCACCTGCCCCTACAGCTCTCAGCGTGTGTCCAATAGTCACTGTGCACAGTTCTCGCTCCCCCACTAGGGGGTGAGTCCTGTGGGGTCACAGCGGGGTCTTACTCACCTCTAGGTACCAGCACAAACCCCCATGATGAGAAAATAACTTATTTGGTGGTGTTTGTTGAGTGCTTATCGAATGAGTACGTGTCATTGCTAATAGACGATCATGGTCATGAACATCAGTTATTTCGCTCTGCGTCACAATAGAATAATTTACTCAGGAGCTGTCGAGGGCTAAGTGCTCCCCATTGAAGGCCCCTAGGACAGTCTAGCAGTACTGTTACCTGTCATCTCTGAGCCCTGCACGAGGCAACATGTTTTATACGCACCACTGTCTTTGTTCTCACAACATTCCTTTCCGAAGGGATTTCTCCATTTTGCTGATGGAAAGGTTGTTACTGAGAGAGGTTAAGTAAATGCGAGGTTACACCGTATCGGATGGTGAAAGGGTGACCTCAGTGTAGTGCTATGTGGGTCCCCAATGTCACACTCCCCGCACACTCCCTGCTTGTGAGCATGTCCAGTGACACGTGCAGCTCACGCACAGGTATACGTTCCAAGGTGAGCGCTGCATTCTCCTCCCTCGCGCCGTCCGCCCTCACCTCCTGTCACTGTTGATCACCCAGCAGCTGGTCATTTGGTGATGGTGGTTGTGATCTTGGTAGGAATGAAAGGTTCTGGACAAAGGCTGTTCTCCCGGCTGATGGGATGAGCGTTACTTGTTTCGGTCTCTCGGAAGTCTCTTTGACCCAGCGGTTCTCAACCTGTGGGCCGCGACCCCTTTGGGGGTCGAACGACCCTTTCACAGGGGTCGCCTAAGACTATCGGAAAACACACATATAAGTACATATTGTTTTTGTGATTAATCACTATGCTTTAATTATGTTCAATTTGTAACAATGAAAATACATCCTGCATATCAGATATTTACATTACGATTCATAACAGTAGCAAAATTAGAGTTATGGAGTAGCAACGAAAATAAATTTATGGTTGGGGGTCACCACAACATGAGGAACTGTATTAAAGGGTCGCAGCATTAGGAAGGTTGAGAACCACTGCTTTGACCTAATACCTCCATTTCTTTGCATTTCTTGTCTGGTGAGATTTTGGGGTAGCTGAGTTCCAATTAGGTGCTCAGGGGTTTAGGCGAAGCAAAACGTTAATTTCTACAACGAAGGGCTTTTAAAAGAAGCCAGTAGTTCAAGGAGTCATAACACTAAATTTGAGTAAGAAAAAAATAGGCTAAAGCTGTATGCATAGATACATTTGAAATTTAAACACATGGATATTTTTGAGTATTTTTTTCTAATTTTTTAAAACTGGTAAACATTATATCTAATAAGACTCTCTCGGGTGACGAAAGTAGGGAAGATATACCTTTAGTATGATAATTTGGAGTAAGAATTAGTAGACCTTCAGTGTTTTGGCTACTAAGAGATTACAGGGGAGGATTGTTAGGACAAAACAGCCATAAAAAACCCTCCACACTTCTACTCTCTTGCCTCATCTTTCCTGACCTTCAACAAACTCAAAAAATTTAAACACCAATTTTACTAACTTCTCCTATGGAAGTGAATAGAATTAGAGATTTTCAGAACTGAGAAGGGTCTTCAAGGTCACCTGATCTAATCCAGACGGCACAGTTTATAGGTGGAGAAGCAACAGCTAACATTTACTAGGTATGTGCTGAGTACTAGTCTCAGCTCTAAAACCTTTCTATAAGCATTATTTCAGCTTGAGTTCAGAACAACTCATGGAGTTCCATATTCTTATACCTCCGTTGTAAAGATGGGGAAACCGAGGCTAGGAAGAGTTCAGGCAGTTGCTAGTTAGAGGTAGAGCACATACCCAAGACCCACTTCTGTCTCCACTGGGAATGGCTGGGAAGGCCACACCTCTCCCTTAAGAAGTAAGGACCCCAAGCCCCTGAGTTCCAGTTCACTCTTTGCATTAAAAATAACGATGATGCCCGGCCGTGGTGGCTCAGTGGTTGAGCATCAACCTGTGAACCAGGAGGTCACAGTTTGATTCCCGATCAGGGCTCATGCCCAGGTTGTGAGCTGGGTCCTGGAGCGTGCAGGAGGCAGCCAATGATTCTCTGTCATCACTGATGTTTCTCTCTCCCTCTCCCTTTTTCTCTGAAATCAATAAAAATACATTAAAAAAATAATGATTATGACATGTTAAAACACCTCATATGTAGCAGGTGGTTTTTGAAGTAAAGATTCTTGGACCCTATGTCATAGATGAGAAAACTGAGGTTAAAGGAGATGAAATATTTTTTATAAGGCTATTCAACTACTAAAGCACAAAGGAATGCTGGGCCTAATCTGAAATTGATATCCTTCTTTACGGAATTCTGCCTCCTGTTTACCTGTCAAATAGCTTTGTTTTCACTTGAACCCTAATTTTGCTTTGCATGTAAGTTCCCTTTACTGTTGTAGAATAGAAATATGCTAATATACAACCTTCCATAAATATTGGAACCACTGAATGTTACAAATATTTCCATACACTTCTGTTCAGAGTGAATGCTGACCAACATTACTTTTTGAGGAAGTATGTGTCTGCTAATGTCCTCTGTTTGTTTTTCACTGTCTGCAGGTTTGTTTGTAGTGAGGCGTGTTCATGAAGGATTATCTGTGCCATAGGTTCTATGTGGCATGGGTGACATCCACTCCCCCCTGGCTGATATCCAGCAATGACTAGCATCATTGATTAGAAAATTAGTAGATTATGCCTTTATTGACACGTCTCTTCCCTATTTAATGGTTTGTTTATTTAATTGATGGCTAATGCCTTCACTACTAAAGGCTATTAACACATCAGAATGGTATTTATTGAACCTGCTAAAATGATAAATCATGTTTACTCCTTTGTGCCCAAGGCTGATCTATTGGTGGGCTTGTGGGTTGTTTTTTGTGTGTGTGTTTTTTAATAGTTCTGGTCTGCTGAGAACTTCTGCTTAGGAAGTTCAGTAAATTTGCATCTAAACTATTAGCTGGTGGTATGACCTTGGGAAAGTCACTCCGCTTTCAGTTGTAGCTGTAAGAGGAGGGGAGGAGACCAGATCACAGTCAGAGAGAGACAGCATCACGGGATCTCACTCATCTGTGGAATCTGAAGAACAAAATAAACTGATGAACAAGATAGAACCAGACATAGAAGCATGGAGCAGACTAGGGATCTCACAGATATGAGACATTTTATTTTCCATCAGTTAGAATCTAAAAGCCAACTGGTTTTCAGCTTGTTATTTTATAATTATATGTTACAGGTATAACTAACATATCCAATGTTACTTTGGAGATGATCAAAGGAGACAATCTTTGTTGTTTATTTTAGACTGTAAATGAACTGGCTGCTGGCAGGAGTGGGGTGGAGGGAGTCAATGGAGAAAAAGAGGGGACATTTGTAATATTTTCAACAATAAAGATAAATATTAAAACATAAAATAAAACAATATAGACTCCTGTAGAGGTTCTCTAGAATATCTTTAGTTGATTCAAGATTCTTGGGGAAAAGAATCAAACTAAAAATGGTAATAAGACAAGCCTGCACAGTGAACTATATGATAACTTTTTACATTTTGTGCTACTGGGCTAGCTTATTCTTATGTGCATGTCCTGCTGCTTCTGTGAGTGTGTTTGCCAATGAAGAAGGTGTCATTGGCTAGAGAAGTCCAGGTTCTATGCTGGCTTTTGGTTGATTCAGTTGCCTAAGGAATAAGAAGGGAGAGTGCCCCCTGCAGAGGAACAGTAGGTAGGAACACCATTGCTCGCCAGCGTCCAGGGAAGTGGTTCATGGACTATGGACTATGCACGCTTGCTACGTTTGGTCTTTGGTTGTCCTCATCC
The DNA here is from genome assembly GCF_000412655.1 of Myotis brandtii. Lineage (NCBI taxonomy): Eukaryota > Metazoa > Chordata > Mammalia > Chiroptera > Vespertilionidae > Myotis > Myotis brandtii. The sequence continues at coordinate 1,939,651 of NW_005371230.1, read as the reverse complement.
TGAATAGATGATTACTCTTCATCATGAATAATTATTACTATCCCCATGTTCCATCTTTACCTTCATCAAAACTCTTTCAAAGCCACTCTTTTAAAATCAAGTTGATTGGCAAGACACAGATAAAAATAGTTGATGTTACATAGGCATGTCTCATCTTGATCAAACACCAATTTAGCTGGTTTCATTGTTTACCTTCCCTCACAGGCTCTCCTAACCAGCAGTTGGCTATTTCAGAGAATTAGATCTGTACTCAGAGAGAGAGAGAGCATATTTACCACAGTTAAAGATACTCTTTGAGGCTTTTTCAAAAGAGAAACGTCCATGTTATATTGAGAAATGACTGTGTCAACTGTAAAAGGCAAGTAACTCCTGAGATGGCCACTCCGAAGGCAGTAATACTCACCGGGGTGAATTCTGGTGCTTTTAGGAGTTGAGTGACATTGCATTATGGCCCCTTGCACAGGTCAAGCTTAAGGACTGAACCCAAATGGTGTCTTAAGTGGGCAGAACAATGAAATTTAGAAACACAAACTTGATAGTTGTCTTTAATGTACAGTTGTTTATTTTTAAGGATTCTTAGCCTTTTTCAAACTGCTCAGGTCTGTGAGTACATGATAACATGTTTGATTTCCTTAAAGTCTATTTAAATTTCATGCATATTACATTTCCTACAGAAAGCTACGCTCAATCTTTACGTTTATGCTTCCAGTTAGGAATATGGATTCCAGGCGCCAGGGTTTTCATACATTGAAACAGATTCTTTTACTTTCATGCTCAGGTATCAGTATGAACATCTAGTTTATTAAAATGCTGATTAATAATATTCATTTATTTCAGTAGTGCCTCAGTTTCTCACGAGCTAAGCATTGGAATTGTGAACTTCCAGTATCTTTCCACCTTCAGTGAGGCAGAACGTGGATAGAATTAACTATTAAAGATTTTCAAAGTGTATTTGAAAGTTGATAGTATCTTTTCATTTAAAAAAACATCTCCTTGCCCTTGCCGGCTTGGCTCAGTGGATAGAGAGTCGGCCTGCAGACTGAAGGGTCCTGGGTTTGGTTCCTGTCAAGGGCACATGCCTGGGTTGGGGCTCAATCCCCTGTAGGGGGCGTGCAGGAGGCAGCTGATCAATGATTCTCTCTCATCATTGATATTTCTATCTCTCTCTCCCTCTCCCTTCCTCTCTGAAATCAATAAAAATATATTTCAAAACAAAACAAAACATCTCCTTGTGTGTGTTTTACAGACCATCTCTCCAGCCCCCGTTTGCAGGAATACCTCAATTAGCAATAACAAGGTATCTACCTCAGAAGGCCCAGGGTGTACCTCAGACCCTAATGAAGTGCCTCCTTGCAGGCGACCGCGGGGAGATTGTATTAATCTGCCGTGTGGAACTGGAAACCCTAGGAGACAGAAATACTAGTTCTAGGCTCTGATCAAACAATAGGTTGTCATCAAATCATTAGGATTTCAGAAAGGCATATCTGAGACAACATATCAAATTATTTCTTCCTTTCTTACATTCACCCAGAATAAAATTCTCTCTGTATTAGACTGCTGTGTTTAGGAGAATTCTTTTGTTATGCGTGCCCCACCCTTTTTTTTTTTTTTTACAGGATTTAGTTAATCATCTGATAATAATGTCGGTGTCTGAGAGCCTGATTCTGATTGCCAAAATATACATCTGCCACGAAAATAAGCCTGCTTTTCCTCCAGGCTAACATGCTAAGGTTGTGTGCTGGGAAGGGCACATGCCTAGCACATTTAGTGGTTGTGTGGCTGCCCAGGGAGGAGAGGAAAAAGGAGAGAGACGGGAGGAGTGGAGTGGCCTTTATCTCTCTCTCATAAAATAACGTTTTATTCCTCTTAGATCAAGAGATCTAAACTCAACAACCATTGATGATACCGTCCTATGCAAGCTATTGATCACACAACCCCTACTTCACTTAAATGACACCCATTTTATATATTTCCGTGAAAGTCTTAGTGTTGAACCCTATTTCTTTTTAAGATGATATTGCATAACCCAGGAATCAGTGAGTTTAAGTTTTACTTAGTCATGATTACTGTAGAAAAGTGTTGTTTTTTTCCTGTCTACAAAATTAAAACTCAATATAGAATATTTAACTAAAGAGTAATTCAGGAATTCACTAATTTCTTGAGGAAATTCATTTTATAAATTTTAAAAAAATTATTCACAAAAGTACTGTGCCACCTGGAAAGCTCTTCCTTTTTGCTTCTTTTTCTATTTTTGAAATTAAATTTATTGGGGTGACATGGTAAAACTATATAGGTATCAAGTATATAATTCTATGATACGAAATGCTCTTTAGTCCTATTTATAATCATATAATTTTGAGTTCATTTAGACGAGTGATTTTCAACCTTTTTCAACTCATGACACACACAAACTAATTACTGGAAATCTGAGACACACCAAAAAGTATATTAGATTTTTTTTACCGATCTGACAAAAAATTTAAAAAATGTGTGTACATATACATACATACATATATATGTGTATATAATTTTGATTCATGCACACCAGATGGCTATTGTGTGTTGGCTGTTGTCATTTTTGTTATTTGACAAGCTAAGGGAAGAGAGGTCAGTCCCCCTGACTAAATACTCAACTATTGCATGTTTTAAAAATTCATGCAACACAACGGTTGAACATCGCTGATTTAGACTCATTTCTTCCCATTTGTTAATATACTCAATCAGTAATCATAAACTGCAGAGTCTACAAACCAGCTGTTTCTGGAAATACCTATTATAATGTAAGGGTGGTTATATTTTATAACATCCTCCTCACTAGCTTCCCGTTTTTAACTTTCTTCTTCAATTCAAAAAAGCAAATGTTTCTTTCTTGGGGTCAGCTTGGTGTTTCTCTCTCTCCTGCGCAGAAAATAATACCCAGAAAGTACCAGGCCTGGTAGAAGAAGGGATAGGGTTATGGACAAGTGGCAGACATAAGTCAGGCCGGGTGAGGGAGGCACATAGCAAGGTTTTAAATAAAGTCGGTATGTGTGAAGTATATTTGTGAGAATATCAAATAGTCAACTTGGATCAGGAGGTTTGGAAGGTAGCAGCTAGAAAAGTTGATTGAAGCTGGGACATGGAGGACCTTGAATCTATAATAATAAAAGTGTAGTATGCTAATTAGACCAGACAGCTGAACAACCTTCTGGATGTCATTCCTGACAAAGCCGCGATGGCAACCGAGGCAGAAGAGGCAGTTAGGGGCAATCAGGCAGGCAGGCGAGTGGTTAGGGGTGATCAGACAGACAGGCAGAGTGGTCAGGGGAGATTAGGCAGGCAGGCAGAGTGGTTAGGGGCGATCAGGCAGGCAGGCAAGCAGGGGCATCAGGCAGGCAGGGGGGTTAGGGGCAGGCAGGCAGGCAGAGGCGGTTAGGGGTGATCAGACAGGCAGGTGAGCGGTTAGGAGCCGGTGGTCCCAGATTGCAAGAGGGATGTCCGACTGCCGGTTTAGGCCCAATCCCGCAAACTGGCAGTCGGACATCCCTCGAGGGGTCCTGGATTGTGAGAGGGTGCAGGCCGAGCTGAGGGACCCCCCCTCCTGTGCACAAATTTCGTGCATCGGGCCTCTAGTCTCAGATAAAAGGGCAGAGATGTTCCTTTCGGACCCACTGGGGATTTGGCATAGAACACAGTAACGTAGAATGTGTTTGGGGGAAGACCTCTCTGGTAGGTGAATTATTATTAAAGTGAGATAGAAGTAGGAAACCAATAGTGGGCTTTTCATACTCTAATTTTCACTTCATGACTTTCTCTAGATTTCTATTTTTTTTTTTTCTAAATAGATTTTATTGATTTCAGGGGGGAAGGAAGAGAGAGAGAAAGAGAGAGAGAAAAACATCAATGATGACAGAATCATCGATCAGCTGCCTCCTGCAGGCCACCTACTGGGGATCAAGCCCACAACCTGAGCATGTGTCCTGGCCTGGAATTGAACCGTGACCTCCTGGTTCATAAGTCTATGCTCAACCACTAAGTCAGGCCGGCTGGGCCTAAATGTCTTAAATGTGGCAGTTTTTTCAGTGAAAGCTTCCCTAAGGCAGGCGCTTCTGTTCACTTTAGTATCTGCAGAGCCTAGGACAGTGCCTGGGCCTTGGCGCTGCTCAGGGAACACTTGTTGAATTGAATGAATGAGGACACACAGCATCCAAAAAGATCCGGTGACTTTTTTGAGTTTCCACAGCTAATAGCGACATGCTGAGCTAGCATGCAGGCCATTTCTGTGAGCAAAGCTCTTTCCTCCTCATCATCTCCTGTCTTAGCTTCTTAACTCATTTCTTCCAAGAAATAATTGTACAGGACCTTGTATGCTCACGGCCACCTCCTCTGCGGTTGCGTTCACACCCACATGTAATTGGTTAAATGCTTTACTCTATCGCTTTTGGGGGATGGCAAGCCCAAGGTCAGAGACTGTGTGTTCTGTTGTTTGCTGTTTTCTCTTTCAGCTTCCTCTTCTCTCGGACCCCCTGTACTCAAGACACCTTTGTCTGCACAGGGCAGCTTGGCCGCTGCTACCCAACCTTCAAGTCTGTCTTTTAATTCAAGTTCTTGAGGAGTTACAAGCATCCAGTTAAAGTTAATTTTGTTGGTAAAGGATCACTGATATATATATATTTTTTGTAATAGTTGAAATAAATAATGAAGTGTTTAAGGGTTTTCTCGCTCTCAAAGCAATAGTCTTCTGAATTTAAATAACGACTTTATTATTTTTCAAAGTAAAAGCAAAATTAAAACAATTCAAAGTGTTATTCCATCCGGTTCTGTGAAACCACCTTGAAAATGCCACATAGAGGAAATTATTGTTTGAAACCATGGCAAAAGTTATAGGTGACGCACTAATACCGTCTGGATTTTACTCAGTAAGAATTTCACTCTGTTTTCACTGCACCTGTTGTCAATATATTGCTGTATTTTAGTGGAATAGCAATTGCCTGGAGTACTTTATCCCAAATATCTCTTACTTGTGTAACTATTTTGTTATACTTTCTTTCCTGGAAAAAAGTGTTATTCATTAAGTGTAACAGAGGCTCTTACTATGATTAATAAAATATTAAGGAATAAGTGTTCTTAAATAGACCAAGAAATTGCCACACATTTATAAACATTTATAATTGTCAGGGAATCATTAACTTTTAGAGTTACAGATGTTTCCCTCACAGTTGAAGGGAGAAAAGCTGGAAATAACTGCTCTCGTGAAATAATGAGTTTCTCCACAATATGAAATATTCATCTGTGATTCAAAGTAGTCCTGATATTACTATAACTTTTGCAACGTAAAACTTTTTAGAGAAAATTTTACAATTCATTTCATCTCAGAATGAATTAAAAGTACTGAAATAGGAGCCAGGCTGCCGGCATACGTGGCAGTAACTGTAGTTCTTCAAGGCGCTGCTTTAGAACTTCAGAAGCTCTGAAATTGCAGAGTGAAAACGTGTCGGGCTTCCCATGCTAGAGAAAGACCGTTTCAGAGACATAAGCGCTCGCAGAGAGATTCTGTGAGTCATAATGGCACGTGGTATTAGTTTTTACTGTCCACCCATACCCTCATCACCAGTGAACATCATTTTGTATGTAGGTAAGGTGAATATATTTGCATTTTTTGTTTGTTGAATTAGAAGCTTTTTGAATAAGCTCGTCCTCCACCCAGTGCTCAGGATTACCTGCCTGTGTTCATTCTTTGGATGTTTGGTCCCTAATTAACTAGGTTTTAGTTTCTGAAGGTCCGTAAGCATATTTTAGGGACAGAATTTCTGTGGTCATGTCATTGAGGTATTTGGGGAGGCAGACATTCTCACAGTCTCCCAGAGGCTCCGGAGAGGAGCCAGTGCTCTAGAAAGAAGTTATTTGCAGGCACAAGTGGTGTGGCTCAGTGGTTGAGTGTCGACCTGTGAGCCAGGAGGTCATGGTTGGATTCCCGGTCAGGGCACATGCCTGGGTTATGGCTCGATCCCCAGTGTGGGGTGTGCAGGAGGCAGCCGATCCATGATTCTCTCTCACCATTGATGTTTCTCTCTCTCTCTCCCTCTCCCTTCCTCTCTGAAATCAGTACAGGTATTTTTTAAAAAGGAAGGGTTCTATTAGCAATTTTCCCCTCCCCATCTCCCTCCCAATCCTGGAAAACTAACATGTTTTGCATATGGTTTCTTGACTATAAAACCAATGCAGAGTGCTTCTGTAGGCAGGATGGAGTTTGTACTTCAGCCAGTGGTTCTCATGCTTTGGCGTTAGAAACCCCTGGCGGGCTTGTTAGAGCGGGGTCTCCGGGCCCTGTCCCCCCTCCCCGCCCCCAGGTTGTCTCAGCCTGGAGCGGGGCCCAAGAACTGCACTTCTAACAGGTTCCTGGGTGGTGCCGCCACTTGTCCAGAACCGGGCGGAGACCCACCGCCTCGCTCCAGGTTGCTGCTCAGAACCCCTGATTCACCCCCCAACCCCCCACTGCTTCCTGGAATCCATGGGAATTCAAGCCTGCACTGAAGTCCCAGGTCACTCCTGATGAATACTGTGCTTCAAGAGATGCTGACCCTGCCCGCGCCCCCCCCCCGGGGTTCTTGTGAGAATTAGGTGAGAACACACTAAGTTACCTGGCTACCAAGATGCCCAATCAAAACCCCAGAGTCCACCGTTACCAGCACGATGCCCACAGGAGCCAGGTGAACAGGAGTATCTGAAAGCAGCCCCAGCTGTGACGTGCGCTCACCCCGGACCCCTGACCAGGCCAGAAAGAACTCATCTGTGGTCCCTGAAGCATCGTTTCTCTCCGATCCTCATACGATGGCCATTGTAACCGCTATCAGCAACTTTACAGATTACTTAACTGAGTCACACTGTCAAGACTTCCTCCCGCAGGTAATGCCTGCAGCAGAGCCGGCTGGGGTCAGGAGGTCTGAGAGGCGTCATGTGGGTATGGTGTGGGGTCTCAAGTTCCCTCTAAGTTTTAAACCTATAAACTTTTTTAATGAGAAAAGTAAGTTGCGTGATAAAGAAATTTTACAATTATGAACAGTGCTTATTTGGCATTTACTCACACAGTTACCCTTTGCTTTCCATTTAAGTTGCAAAATTGAAATAATCCGGTGATACCAGAAAATAGCTTTTTATTTAATTTTATTTTTTAAATTTCTTTATTGATTAAGTTATTACATATGTGTCCTTATCCCCACCCCACCCCCCGACTCAGGCCCTCACCCCCCTGGTGTCTGTGTCCATTGGATAGGCCTATATGCTTGCATATAAGTCCTTTGGTGATCTCTCCCCCTTACCCCCACCCTCTCCTACGTTCTCTCTGAGGTTTGAGGGTCTGATCGATGCTTCTCTGTCTCTGGATCTGTTTTTGTTCATCAGTTTATGTTCATTATAGAAAATAGCTTTTTAAAACCAACTGTGTTTTCATGAACACCTGAGCTGTTTCTTGGTGGGAATGAAGAGGTGTCTAGGTCAGGGATTTCAGAGGCTTGTCATCATCTCTCAAGACAATAAAGGCTGCACCGAAGTCCAGCGTGTTGTATCCAGGGAGGGATGGCGCGGTCCTGTCCTGAGCAGCTGTTGGTCGCTCAGACGTGGGAAAGGCCCTGTCAGGGAGGTGGGCCCGGGAGGCTGCAGCCGGGGGAGCGGGGTGTGCTCACTGCAGCTGCTGGTGCTCTGCTTCTGGTCAGGAGGGTGGAGTTGTGAAATATGATCATTGGAATATAGTCTAAGCCTCTATGAACATGCGCCCTGTCAGTATCCAATCTCACAGGGTGTTGTTAGGGTCTGTACCTTCCTGGGAGGGGGCGGGGGGGGGGATGGGAAGGCGTTCAGAACCAGGAGCTTGCCACCCGTCAGATATTTTGCAGTGTTGATCGATGCGGCCTCTCCTTCAGACATAAGAGAAGACCCACGTATGTTTCTGGATCACCAGTCAGCTTTCTGTTCAGCCGCTGGGGCGCTTTTACTGGCTGAGGACTGTGGGCCCGCAGCTCCGCCTTCTGGAGCCCACGCTCTCCCCAGGTGTGACGTGCTCACGGCTCCTTAATGTCGGTCCAGGTACTGCTTGGGGGAGGAGGGGAGATTGTTTTAAGTTACAAACCTTTCTCTTCCATACTTGTTTATATAATACCATTCACAGTTATAATTGGTTCTGTTTTTTAAAGTGTTTTTTAATTGTTGACACTATTACAGATGTCTCCCATTCCCCTCCCTTTTACTCCCACTCCGCTCAGTATAATTAATTTTAAGTAAATCATACTAGTTTTAAAAAATATTTGACAGATTTCTAAAATAAGTATTTTTATTACTGTGTGAACGGGTCTGTCTGAAGCTTACTACAGAATAGTCATCCACCAGAGCAGTTGGAACGTGACGGGCTGGGAGAACTGGGTGGGGGCTCCTCGCTCAGTGTCCTTCTCTGCTGTGTGGATTTATGCCCCTTTCACTTCACCTTGAAGCTCAGAGGAAGGCAGGGGACCAGGGCTTTCCTCTCATTCTGCAGGTTGCACAGGAAGGGGAGGAAGGGGTGATAATCTGACCTACAAACTTAAATTCCTAATAATATTAATAGTCATTAAATTTATATTGGGGGGAAAAAACATTTGTCAGTTTAACAATGTTGCAAGCTCAGAGGCAACAAATACAAGGCATATAAAAAGGTTTACTACCATTTATTCATTAAACACCCAGTTTCTCACACTTTTATTGATTTTTTTAGAAGGAAATTAAGGAGAGGGGCTACCATTTATTCATTAAACACCCAGTTTCTCACACTTACTTTTATTGATTTTTTTTTTTAGAAGGAAAAGAAGGAGAGGGAGAGAGAGAGAAATATCAGTGAGAGAGAAACATCATATCGATAAGCTGCTTCCTGCACGCCGTCCCCCCGCCCCCCACAAATGTGCCCTGACTGGGAATCGAACCTGTGACCGCTCGCACTTCTTTTAAAAGCAAAAGTTACTTTGTTAACCTGTCTTCCTACAGAATTAGGATCCCGGTGTATTTGACGGAGGTCAGAGTTCCGCCTTCCGTGGGCAGCGTCAGGACCTGATGTCAGATGTCAGAGCTGTGGGGCTAACCTGGGCTCTGCCGCCAACAGCCTGGTGTGGGTCGGGTCGGACCTCAAAATCCCAAATAATGACTGAAAAGACCTTGAAAAGGGGCGTGGTTTGGACGGTGAGATCCCAGAGATGCACTTTCATTTACACGGAGACACAGCGTCCCTCCTTTCAAGTGTACTCTGGCTGATCAGACCGGGTTCTTCGTCCGCACCTATGGCACGCCCCGATGATGCACATAAAACACCCCCTTTTCATGAACTGCTTTCTCGGTCGTGTAGATTTGTTTAGGAATAAATCACCCGACCTGACATGTTAATTTTAATAGGTCCCCCTTTAGTGCTCCACTGGGCTTTGTGCCCACCGTTCTTTAGTTATTTCCCAGGAGCCTTTAAGCAAATTGAAAACAAAAAGATCCTGTGTGTGTGAGTGTGTGTGAGTGTGTGTGAGTGTGTGTGTGTGTGTGTGTGTGTGTGTGTGCTTGTGCACGTGTGTTTTAATTAGCCTGTTAACATTTTATCTCCTTTGTTTTCAGTAATAATAGTCATTCATCTATGTTTTGAATTATTGGCCAATTATTTTGAGGTTAAAAAACTAATCTCAATATAGATGTCTAAAATAAGTGATTTAAAGCAAAGATCAGTAAATCAACGATGATGATATGACTTTAGGATTTTTTAAATATATAACCAGAAGGGTCATCAGCTGAGTTTTAAAAAACATTAAGCTTATTTGTGTGCATCTCCCTGGAAGCCCTGTTTCTAATCAGCAGTTTTTATTCGTGAATGTCGTTGATAAGCATTTGAGTTTCTGTACAAACGAATTCTTCAAACCAGAGTAAGCAGGAGTTTTGGCTGTTTGTTTAGTATTAAGCTCGGCTACCGTATACCCCAGTTTCATGACTTTATAGGAATAAAATAAAAGTAAAGCATTAATTGCCACATTTTCAATTCACCTAATTCATACTGCATGTGAGAAAGTTCAAAAGAATTACACGATTCTAGGGCCATGAGGAAATCACGACCCAGGGAACTTGAGAAATCGGACTGTGGACGTGTAGGTATCGGTAGAGAGGTAACTAGTCTCGCTAATTATTGTACCAGCGTTTCGTTAAGTCATGTCGTCTGCCTTAGAGCAAATACAATAGCTATCTTTCTTGTCTTTGTCACATAAGTATAAAGGACTGATTTTAATAGTGTTTTTTCTTCTGTTGTGTCTGATATCCCAGGACATGTGAAAAAGTTCTGATAAATTTGAGTTTTTTAATTACAAAACATCCAGCTGGGACTGGGCCATTTTTAGAAATAAGTAATAGAATTATGAAAGTTGGGAAGAATTGAATCCGGACTTATCCCCTGGGTATGGTCGTCTTTAAAACGGATGGCCTTTCTTTGTATTCTGTAAGAACTGGTTTTGTGCCCTTAACGTCACTTCTCTGGCTATCCTGACCCCCTAAGTGATTGCTAATTAAATAATGACAATCATACATGAATGCTGTGGTGTAAATTTGATGATCAGAAACTATGTAAAGCTCTCAAATCAAGGCAACCCCTAATTTAAGTGAATCTGTACTTTAAATGTCAGCTTGGAACTCAGAAAGTGTTTCCTCTCAGTCCCTTCGTTTGGAGGGTTACACACAAACTCCTGTTTAACCCCCAGTTGTAACAAGAAGAAAATCCCATCGTCTTCATTTTCTCAGCTCTGAGTTCCAGGCCACGGCTCCGGTGGTTAAACACTGGGCTCCCACCTGCCACATCCACCGCGGACCACGGGGCGGGATGGATGAAGTGCAGGATGGGGAAAGGAGAGGGGACACACACTGTCATGAAGGCTGCTAGGAAGAGGAGAAAGGTCCTAGGATATAGAGGGGTCCCTGGGTAGTGCCGGCCGGAAGCAAAACGAAAACCCATGTCCCAGGAGGACCCTGCTTTGCAGCTTCTGCAAGCACCAGGCTGGCGTTGCCCTTGGCAGTTTGCCCTGGTGTCACTGTGTCCTCACTCCGGAGGCTGCACCCCTCTTGCAAGACCCCTGGACTGGGCCCCTCTGAGACCTGAGGGTGGCCGGTCATTGGAGACGGGGCTCAGAGCAGAGCTCCCGTCCAGGGAGAGCCCAGGCACTGAGTGCTCAGCCCTGAGACCTTCTCACTGGGATAAGACGGCGACGGGATTTAAGTAAATGGGATTGGGAACAGGATTGCTGGTGACTTAGACAAAGATGGGTGGTGTTTTCCTGGTGCAGGAGTCCTCCAGGGCGGAGCGTCCATAGCTATGGAGAAGAAGTAGCGTGTGCTGGCCTTGGCGTGCCCGCGCATGTGTTTCTCTGGCCGTGTCTGGTGGACATTTTAATGAGCGGGAAAGTGACCGAGCGCTAGACCGCCAGGGGGAGGAAAGGAAAGCTACTCTAAAACGAGCCTAATTGTCCTCCGTGTAATAAAAACTTCACTGTAACAGGGCAAGTGCGGGGACCTTCAGATGAACTAAAAATATTTCCAAGTCCCCTGCCACGGTTAGAGTAAACATGCCACTGTGTGTGGTACCTATACGGTAATGATTTTTCTCAAGTATATAAAGTAAGTATTTTAGCATTTCTATATGTCTATTTTTCTAAATTAGATGCTTATAAAGATAAGTACTTCTTAATATAAAGGTAATTGAGATAATCATAGTGAATAGATCATTCCTTATGCTATCACAGTGCGTCATATCTTATTTGCTCATTTTCTTAAAAATATATTCAGAAGTCCATTTTTGTTTAAAAAACCTCATTAAATCATTATTGAAACCAGCCATGATTAAGTTAGTCACATTCCGTTTGAATGAAATACTTTCCTCTGGACTCTCCCTTTTTATCACTATTTCCAATTAAACTTTCTGTAAAAGCTAAAAGAGTAGTTCATTTTAATACTAAAGATACCCAAGTGTGTGTGGGGGGGGATTTCTTGAGTGGACCTTTTAATTTTAGAAATTTCAAGAGATTTTTGCTTTGTGGGAAATTAGAGTAGAGGCTATAACCTTGTTTTCCATTGTTTCTGACACCTTGAACTTTTTATATTATTCTGCCTAAATGTAACTGCCTTTTTCTTATCCTGACGTTTCTATATTTGTTTCTATTTTTTTTCTTGATTAGACTAGCCGTAGGTCTCTGTATTACATATTTTTTTCTAGCCTAATGTCCTTAGATAATTATCTTTTTCTCTTTTTTCTCTTTGCTAATTAGTAACCTCTGTTTTATTCTAATTAATCTCTTTGCTTGTTTCCTGTGGACATAATTATGGCTCTCAATATGCTGCTGAATACAGCTTTGTCCCCATTCCACGTGGGGGTAATCTTTTTTTATCTTTGTTTTAAATCACTATTCTGCATACAGTTGTGACTGCAGATTTTATTTTTCTAGGTTTAATTCATTGAAATCAGTTAATGTGACTTGAATGCTAGTTTTTTAAGGATTTGAGAATTTTTTGCGTTTTTTTACAGTGTTCTTCAAACTTTTTGCTTACATTCTCGCTATAAGAATTTTGATAAGGTAAATCTCCCCTCATATTTTTAATGAAACGCTAATGTTTTTTATTGCAAGTAAAAATAGTTGCAAAGGGTTAATTTCCAATGTATGACAAATGCTGCATTTTTAAATAAAGCTGTCACATCATAATTTTAATGTCCATTAACAATAAATAAATAATAAATGTCCTATAAATATTATGCTCACCATCACTTATTTACAAATAAATTAAACTCTGATAATAGGGTATTTTACATGATGTCACGCTCTCTTTGAAACTTGTATTATCATTCCACTTTCCATAGAGCATGTTATTTTAATGAATTTAGCTTTACTCTATCAAGTCCTTTATTGTCCAACCTATTGTACTCTTCTGCAACAAACGTGTCAATATGTAAATAAAAACTTAATTTAAAGGAGTTCCTGTGACCACAAGGTTCTAAGAGATAGAAACAAAATTTCTGTTTTGAAGTTTTTTTATAATTACAATTAGCATACACTTTCATATATTGTAATTCCAAATCTGAAAACAAATATGCATGTTTTAATAAAAATGTATTGAGAAAAAAATATATATATATATACACACTATTGGAAATGTATCTCAGTGGAATGGGGTGGCTTTGCAGTGTGTGTTTGACTGGGGACCCCTCTCATTGCTCATTATTCTTTGTTTTCCTGCCTATAGTGTTCATGGCAAGTGTTAGGATCGTGTCTCCCTATTTTAGAGTGAAAGTCGGAAAGGCAAACCTCTTCTGCAGGAGCCTCTGCAGGCAAATCAGTATCCAGGCCTGACATGGACTTGGGTTTGCAGACCCCTCAGGAATATTTTCTTTCTTTCCTCCAGGACTCCAGCTGCTGCTTGTCTGACACATGGTCCATATTTAGGAAAGAGTTGATGAATATATGTGTTGTACTCTTCTTTAAAAGTATAATCTTTATTTGTAGGTGTCAGCCTTTGCTCTGTATTTATTTAGCCAAATTCAGATTTATTAATTATTAGGTGATTGAGTATAATCCAATAGGGCCACTGTTTAGCATTGTGGATGGGGCCAACTCTCTGTTCGGGGAGCTGTCCCTTGTGTCTTAGGGTACGTAGGGTTCCTGACTCTTGTTCTGAGTCATTAACAGACTACGTGGCACCCCAGACACCCCTCACTCTCCACACCCCATCACCAAACATTCTCAGGCACCTAGGACTGTCCCTGATGGAAACCACGGATTGAAATCCCCAGTGTTCTTTGTAAGCCTGCTGGCTTTTTCATATATTTGCAAGGCCTGTTTAAACTTTAAATGTTTCCACTCTTATTTTGTTTCTGTTCATTTTGTAATGTTTCTTACCACTTTGCTTTATTTGATACACTGCATTTGTGCCTACTATATATTCATTGTAGATTGCAACCTTAAGACATCCTTTTTATCCAAGTCAATGCTTTTTATATCAGAAGTACCACCTTGTCTGATATTAATACTGCTTTTTTAAAGAGTTAATTTTAAGAAATTGCCTTAGCCGGTTTGGCTCAATGGATAGAGCGTCGGCCTGCGGACTGAAGGGTTTGATTCCGGTCAATAGCACGTACTGCGATTGCAGGCTCCTCCCTGGCCCTGGCCAGGGCTCGTACAGGAGGCAACCAATCGATATGTTTCTTTCACACCGATATTTCTCTCTGTCTTTCCCTCTCTCTTCCACTCCCTCTAAAAATCAATGCAAAAAATATCCTCGGGTGAGGATTAAAAATAAATAAGGAAACAGATAAATAAATAATAAAATAGTAAAATGGACATTGTGGTGGACAGAAGAATGTCCCCGCACACCCTGTCTATGTCTTAATTCCCCGGACCTGTGGCTGTGTTCCCTTAAATACTACAGGGACTTTACCAATATAGTGAAGTCACAGATACCGAGACCATTGGATTCCAAAGAGAATTCGAGCTCTGTCAGACAGTCCTATTCAAAGTTTACTCCCTCTGCTCCTGTCTGTCTTGTACCTTTTAGGACACTCCTCCTTAAGTGGGATTCATGGGGGTGCTATTTGCTGTAAGTGACTTAGAACAGATTTTGGCGAAGTGACTGAGTGTAAAAGTGGCGTTGACGTCCTCAGCGTGGCCTGCTGGCATCACTGACTCACTGCACAGTGAGCCACGCTGATGACGTGGGGGCGCGTGTGATAGCTCACCCTCCTTGCAGATCTCGAGCGGGGCTGCAGATGAGTGCTTTTATCCAAGGCCATGTTAGTCCCTACCACACCTGTGTCTTCCCCGTTTTCAGATTTCACACACAGACTCATTCCTCTCCTCAGTGTCCTGTCGGTACAGCAAGTGCATGGTGTGCGGTGGCTGCTGTGTCTGATTTGAGGTGATCTGGGCTTGGGGAGAAGAGGAGGGTTGGTGAAGAAATGCAGTTGCTGATTTCCTTAATGCTGGAGGAATCTATGTTTTTCACATACCTTTCTTAAGCATTAGAAAATGTTAATGTTTGCCCTGACCGGTTTGGCTCAGTGGATAGAGCGTCAGCCTGTGAACTGAAGGGCCCCGGGTTCGATTCCAGTCAAGGGCATGTACCTTGGTTGCAGGCACATCCCCAGTAGGGGGCGTGCAGGAGGCAGCTGATCAATGTTTCTCTGTCATCGATGTTTCTAACTCTCTATCCCTCTCCCTTCCTCTCTGTAAAAAATCAATAAAATATATTTTTTTAAAAAAGAAAATGTTAATGTTTAAAGTGAAGAGTTATTTTAAGAGCATAATATGTCAGTAGCCCATACAGTCTTTGGGGATTTATAAACACATATGTGTATAGATGTGTACGTACATATATGAATATTTGTTATTGTGCCGAGTTAATGCTCTGCCTGCACTCGTTCCTGCTCTTAAAGGACCTGACTCCACCTCAGGGTGGGTGTTGAGGTCGCACCATGAGGTGAGCAGCTGCCCAGGCCGGAGGGCGTGGCATTGAAAAGCAGATGTTCTAAGTGCCGCCAGAATGGGTTGTGCTAGAAGAATAGCAGCTGCCCCAGTGTCTCCCAGCAGCCCTTGCTGACGCTGGTTCTCACGCTTGGGTCTTCAGGAAGGTCATGAATGCCCACTACTTCTTCACGTTTGAGCCGTTTCAGATACACTTTCTTAAACTACATTCCTCCATATCCCACATTGGTGAGTTCATATGTTTAACTAGTGCAAGGTGCAGGGGAAATGCATTAGCAAAATGAATGCTACGTATTCTAATGTTTTACTGTTTCTGATTATGAGAGACAGAGTATGCGGTAAAAACAAAATCATTTACATGCTAGTTTGAGCTATCTTTTCATCCTTACTCCCAAATTCACTTTAAATGTCATATATACTGCATCTTAGAAAGAGGACTTGGGGCTGAAACTACATTATTTTGCTGAAATTTGTGTAGAGAGAGTTCAAAATTGTCTGTGTCTGCTCTTCCAATTACTCATTCTTGTTTCATTAGGCTTACTTTGCTGTCTAGATTTGATTGACAACTGATTTTTAATGTCTGTGTGTTTCTTAAAGACAGATTATAAATAAGTTACTTGTTATAGGCTGTTTGTCTTGTGTTTGTTTGTTTTTAAAATTCTGGCCTACCTCTTAGAAAATTTGCAATCAGAAAATAACCCGTTTTTTGCAAACAATCTTGTTGCATTTCTGAACATGTGCCTGAACCCGGTGAGGGGGGCTCTGTGTTCAGCTTCACACGGGGAGGCGGCTCCTGCAGCAGAAGCACATGGGACCCAGTCCTTCCTTGAGATAATTTTACTTCACATGTGAATTTGGAGGACCTTGCCATCATTAATATTCTTTAAGAAGTGTTTAGCGGTGTCTTTGTCTGTTGTATGTATTGGTAGAATGGCTGAAGGCAGTGCTTTTAAAATGTTCTCTTTCATTCAAATTTTCCATTGGATGGAAACGGTGAAGCAAGCACTTCAGGCTGCTGAACCCCGGAAGTGACTCCCTGGCTGTGTGGGATGTGCAGCCTGTGAGGACACAGCCTGAGCCCGGCCCAGAGGCGGTGCAGGGACACGCTCCTCCCCTTGGACAGGCCAGCCTTCAGCGCTTAGTAAGACCCCCGAAAGGAGATGCTGGTACCCTGCGTGGCGGGCGCTGTGTGAAAAACAACGAAAAATACGAGCCCACAATTTATCGCCTGCGGTCGCAGAATTCCTGAAAATTAGAAACCGGAAAAGAAGGACCTGCTAGTAGCTTCTGTCAGGCTTTATAGCTTTTTATTTCCTTTTTTTGGCTCATTTCTCTGTAGCGTTCTATGATGTTTTTTTCCTCTAAGACAGGTTATGTGAATAAATTACGTACATTTACAAGATTACACTTTTTTTTAATATAGTAAAGCTATTTAATAAATTTCATGTGTGAGATACAAAAGAGCCCAGTTTATTACTTTATGAATACCTATTTTTAATAATCATAAAGTGTGTTATGTCCTTCTAAAATTATTGTTTCGGATTATGGAAGATGAATATTGAAAAATAAAACCACAAATAATGAATAAAATTATGCAGGTACACTGGAAAATACTTGAAGAGATCTATTTCATTTAAAAAAAAAAAGAACAAAAGTTACTTTGCTTTGAAATTATATATGCTTTTTTTTATCATATCAAATGTCAATTTTATACCTGGTGATAAGTGTTTCAAAAAAATGATTTTGTAAAATATCATCCCTGAGCACATCTGACTATAAATTTAGTTTATTTGGTTCTGTGGAATTTAAATACCTTTACATTTGTATTTGTCTAGAATATAGAATTTTAGAGAACATTAAAAATAACTTTTATAAGCTTGCCTCCATGGCCTAAAAGTAACCAACCCAGTAAAACATTCTCTAATGTCAGGTAGACAAATTGGACTGAATTTTTAAATTTTTAACTAGTTGCTGTAGGGCCATGTAAACACTGCCTGTGTTTAGTGGTTGATGTAGTGTTGTGCTATTATTCATGCTCCTCATGTCATTCTTCAATTTTTTATCAAATAAAATTAGACTTTCATATATAGAGTTTTTGTTTGTTTAACAGTCCATCTCCTGAAAAGAAGTATGACATAGGGTGTAAAATTTTACCGTTTTCCAAGATCTTTTTATAGCCCCCCTCTCATGTCTTCCAAATCATTCTCATCTTCCTAGAGTGACTTGACTCTTTGCCACTAGAGGGCAGTAACAAAATTGATGTTCATAAACATCTTTTGCAGCATTTTCTTGAAGCTCTTGTACCATTGTTCCAGATGATCCTCCCAGGAAGGTATGTCTCGATGTCTGCTTTGCCTTCGGAGAGGAAACACACGAACCTGAGTAAAATATATCTGCATAGTTTCATAGATTGTAATTTAAAATCTTTTTAATAGTATTAAGACAATCATGATTCTAGAAAAAATGTTATTTAATAGTGCAGAGTTTCTAGAAATTCATGATTTAAAGTACTCCTTTTGTTTTATGAACATAGGAGTTTATTTTAGGAATTGAAAGCCTTTATGGTGGATGGCTTTTGACTAAATTATTTTTTTGGATAGATTCTTATTTGGCATATTGACTAGCATTTTTTTTCATTGATTTTTTTAGAAAGAGAAAAAAGGAGAGGGAGAGCGAGAGAGAAACATCTATGTGAGAGCAAAACATCGACAAGCTGCCTTATGTACGTGCCCCTACCAGGGATCAAACCTACTACCTGGGCATGTGCCCCTGACCAGGAATCCAACCTTTAGGTACAGGGACGATGGTCAATCCACTGAGCACACCGGCTAAGTAAAATAATTTGAAGCCCAATATTTATCCATATTTTTCAGTAACTTAATATAGTAAGTGTTCAGTTTCTCGTTAGACACAGAAATGTCTTTTTTTAGCCTGAAAAGCTCAAAGTCTCTGTAATGTTGAGTATTACTGCTCTCTAATTCAGAGTGAAATTAGTGAGTGATAAAATTGCTAAAAATCTCCAGTCGTACTACATACTCTTCTGATTGATTTAGTCCCGTGGAATACCAAAAAACACTTTTAGGGATTAGCCAGCCTATGCATTTTACCATTTCATCTTACCTTCTTATTTTATTTGTTGTATTTAAATTCATTAGTTTGAAAGTTATAAAGGTATTTCTCATAGTCAGTCCATCATCCCCAAAACACTGCAGCCTACACTCAGGCTATGAATACCTAATTACTGAATTTGGAAGTGTTAGAGTCTTGTTAAAAAAGCAGAGCTTGTGATATTGAATGTGCAATTCTGAAGAAATGAGGAATGCCATTTGTTTTTATTAAGCTGGGATTTGAACGTGGGAAGAAAGCAGTGAGGGAGGCATTTCCTTAAAATGGAGGTAATAATCCTCAGATGTAGTGTTGAAAAATATTATTTCTTACAATACTCTCATTCTTTATAAGTAAACATAAGAGTCCATGCTTGCAAGAAATAGGTTTACTTTGTCTACTGATAAATTGCTTTTTGTCGTTTTTTTTATTCCATGGAGAATCCTACAGAACTGCCAGATTCGAAGTGAACATTGTTGATCTCTCAATGGGGTATCACTCTCTTCTGATGGACCTACCAATATATTGATTTAGGATTTCCAATACATAAGAAAGTATTTTTTGATGCTATGATAGGAATTCTTTAAAGATAAGTAAATGGATTGAATTATAGAGAGTCTTTACTCCTGAAGTTTTGCCTGCACATTTAGACAATATAAGGAGAGAAGATAAAAGCAAGGAATAGTGGGGTTTCTTTTTAAATGAAATCTATATTACACTCCTTTTGGGGGAATCTGATTGATAACAACAGGAAGTACTTCAATATATTTTCAAAATGTGTATCAGCAATTACTGTGCCGTGAGAAGTTATGCTCTCGGTTCCTGTAGAATTTTAAGTGGTTTTCAAGCCATCTTCTTACTCTCCACAAGCTGGGTAGCGGATCCTCCACTTCATTTGGTCACGCTAAGCTTCTTTGTGAAATCGGTTCTAAAAATAATGCAAAGCCCAATAATCATGTAATTTAACAAATACAATCTCAGGTGGCCTTCCGAGTGTTTGGTAATTTGACAAAACATCCTCCGCTTTGCTCTCCCGGGGTCACCAGGAAGCACAGGGAGTTGGAGGCCAGGTAAGGATTTGCTCAACTTCCCTGGGAACACAGCCGGCCGGGTTCCTACTGGGGGTTTTCAAAATTACAGCGTTCTTTCTGCCCAAGTGCGAAGGAAGCATTTTAAAACATACGGTTACTGCGTTTGTTTGCAGGCCTTAAATACCTAAATCGTGTCCAACTTGCCTTAGAATGTTATTTTTTTTTATTTGAAAAGGCCGTGGAAAAAGGAAGTGAACATTGGATTCTAATTTGGTTAGAAATGTGTGTCTTTGAAAACATTAGTGAACGATTCAATGAGCCTTTCGTTGTGTCCTTTTTTTACATGTTTGAAAAACCAAACACTTAAGTATTTTTGTGAAATATTCTTAGGCTTCTTATTTTAACTCTGGGTTGGCTTGGTGGATTTTCAGATGCAAAACGAATTCTTGATCCGTGACTAACGTATGGTTTTAATATGTCAAATCTCAGCTGACTTCTTTTTAGGTAATTATTTCAGAGAAAGGAGGATTGGGTATTCAGGGAGCGATTTTGAGATGTATACTGAGCCATTTTGTTGATTTTGAAAGATACAGGAGTTAATTCCCTTTTCTTTCTATTAAATATTCATGTTTTTGAAAAATATTTTTTTTAGTATAATCACCTTTAAGAATTATCTATTTCCTGGGACTTTGAATTAAGAAATTTCATTTTGTCAAAGTGAATCATTGGGTATTTACAATACAAACTCTGAAAAAATAATTAAAGGAGAGGCTGATACAGGGCGGACAAAAGTAGGTTTATAATTCTGAGTATGTGAAACAGCAGTTATTCTTGCATTATTAATTAATTATTGTATTATTTTCCATACAAATAACTATAAATCTACTTTCCTCCCCACCCTGTATGTTCTAAATCAAGATGTAAATGTAATTTAAATAGACTGAAAAATATTTTCAGAGGGAGACTAAGATTTTCTAAATTAAATTTTAAAGGTAACAATACATAAACAAAAAAAATCCTGATATAAACATAAACTTTAAATTGCTTTTCTTTATATTACACTTTTTAACAATAAAAAAGGCACTTAAGTTTCTCTTTTCATTTACTTTGACTTTTCTGCTATTCTTATACAGTGGCTTTTTCAGGTTTGTTTTTCGTGGTATTCAAACAATTTTTTGTGTTAAAGATTCCTTTTACTAGGTAAATCCTCAACTTTGTATGTATGTTGAATATTTTTTAAATGCTAGTTTTTTTCTATTAAAATGTAATTCACTTCTAATAATAATTGGATGCTTTTTTTAACTTTCTACCAAAAGTAAAGAGGTGGCGTTTGTTCTTGTTCATTCCCTCTCTCCTCGGTGGATTTGCTCGGAGGGAACAGGCAGTGTACCCAGGAAGGGAGTTGCTCTCGCACAGGGCACAGTTCAGCAAGTGCACACACTGCATCTCAGGGGAATAACTTTAAAGTGCCGCGTGAATTAAATTTATAGCTTAGTACTTCTCTATTAGCCTAAAAGCAAAAGCCATCCGTTACAAACTGTTATTAAATCTTACACTTGAACGAGTAGGAATATATTTATAGAATATATCTATAACTTTTCAAAAATAGGATAGTTTCTACTTGAACATACCGAACTAGAAGCGCTCATCTAATAAGTTTGGGAGAATAATTATCGTTTTACTGTAAATGCACATTTTTTGTTACACTAATGATTTTGAGTTCGTAGCTCCTTTTTTACAAAGTAAACTATTATTAATATGCTTATATTATAGATTTATGATGTACTCTTGCGAACATAATAATGCAGATTGATTGTTATTTTTCTTCCAGTGACATGGACAAAATGTAATGTGAAGGTACCACCACTAACTGAATTTATAAAAAAACACACACTACACTAAGTCTAAGCCTCAGATATTGTGGATATTGTTGAAATGTTCGTATGGTTAATTTGGGGCATTGCAGACAGTCCTCAATGCATTTTATATTAGAATAAGAGAAAATAAAGGGCCTATTTGTCTTACTCTTTGGCAGTTTTAGAATGATTTTCATTGCTGACTGAGAATACCGACATAGAGGTGTTCTCTGGTACGTGACAGCGTCGCAGGGCCTCTGAGGGCCCGGCCTTGGCTGAGAAGTGTACGTTCGTGTCGGTGCCTTTCAGAAACCACGGCAGACCCCAGCAGGATGTGATTTATTTTTATGGCCTTCTCCCACGGGAGGCTTTTGTGTAACACATTACAACGGACTTAAAAGATTTTAGATTGAAATAAAAGGATCCGAGGAAGCAGGCGCTAGTGCAGATCTTCAGTCTATGAATTGCATTAGAATTTTAGATTCATCTCCAAAGGCAGCGTTTTTGGATGTGTTTTCACTTTCTTCATGTTTTCATTCAAACTAAGAATAGTATCCGAATTAGGGACACACACAGAAAAAAAAGGGTACTTGTTTGTTCTTCGTGTGATTTTTTTCTTTATGGGTCTTGTAGTCTAGCTTCAAAACGGGGCTCATTAACGCATGTTATATGTGTATTCCCCCAGATGCAGAATCTTGTACTTGCTTTATCTAGTGATGCCGGTTTTAAGTGGAATAATAGCATTATTGTTTTCTCCACGCCGCACTTTCTAATACGTCTGCAGTACAAACAGTAGATGGTAGGAGTGAATAGTAGATGCAGATTGGACAGTGTGTTGGACAGTGTGTGTGTGTGTGTGTGTGTGTGTGTGTCAGTGCATGTCAGTGTGTGAGTGCATGTGTGTGAGTGTGAGTGTGTGCGTCAGTGTGTGTGTCAGTGCATGTTAAGTGTGTGTGATAGTATGATTTTCCAGGGTCCTTATTAAATAACAGCACATTATGCCATCAAAGGGCAGTTACAAACCACCTACTTGATGCTATTTACAGCCCAACAAACAAATGGAATGGCCTAATCAGTGGTCGGCAAACTCATAAGTCAACAGAGCCAAATATCAACAGTACAACGATTGAAATTTCTTTTGAGAGCCAAATTTTTTAAACTTAAACTATATAGGTAGGTACATTGTTATGAACTTAATTAGGGTACTCCTAAGGCTTAGGAAGAGCCACACTCAACGGGCCAAAGAGCCACATGTGGCTCGCGAGCCGCAGTTTGTTGACCTCGGGCTAAGAGATCAAGCAACTAAGTTTATTTGATATTAGACCCTAACTCTGATATCAAAGAAACTGAGAATTTAGACCCTAGTTCTCATGGAGGTGATCAGACCGATGTTTTTAGGACTGAGAGAAGGAACTGCCCATACGGAAGTATCTGTGTGTGCCTGTGTCCTACTCAGCGGCACCCCATCACATGGACAGGGAGGGCTCCCGGAGCAGCGCAGCCATGGGAGAAGCGTCAGTCTGTCCATCTGTGTCCTGTTAAGAACTTCATGATGGTAGGGGCCATCCTGTATAGCTAGTCATTCCTTTAGCATTTAGACAGTGCCTGCCATACCGTGAAATAAAGTGATGATAGCAGGCAGCACTGTGTGCCAGGCACTGTTCTAGGTACTCTGCATAGATTTATATGTCGTCCTTACATCCGCCCTAGAAAGCAGGTAGCATGTTCATCACCCATTTTACTGGGCACGGAGGTGCAAAGGGGTTAAGTAACTGACTAAGGTCACACTGCTGGTCTGCTGTGGAGCTGGGTTGGAACGCGGAGGGTGTGGTTTAGAGGTCTGTGCTCTTAATCTCTACCCTCGTACATCTCATAGTGATGGGACAAACCAGTTCCGCAGCAGTTTAAAGGCTTTGCGGCTGATAAAATAGTGATTACATTTTACCTGGCGTTTTCTACATGGCTATTTCTCATTCATAGAGAGTATGAAGACAAGTTTTAAAAGTTACTTGCTGTAAATTGCCCTATGGATAGGATTCATTTTAACTGGTAGTTTGAGAATGTTTGTTAAAATTTTATAGGTCCTGAAGATGTATTCGGGGATGTAAAGTACAGCATAGGGAACATAGTAATATTCTAATAACTATGTCTGGAGTTAGACGGGTTCGAGATAAAATACCACGATGATCACTTAGTAAGTTATATATTGTCTAATCATGGGTGTGCACCTGAAACTAATATAATATTGTACGTCGACTGTATTTGAAAAATAAAAAATGATTTAGAAAATATCATTTAAAAAAGAAAATAGGATCAATATTAGTCAATATCCGTTTTTAAAGGAAACAATAATGATAAATTAATATTTATCATATATTATTTCTGGATGTGGTAGCTGTTTTAGAATATGTTAAATTATTTTGCAAATTACTCCTTGTTAGAGTTGTAAGTAATTATGTGGTTTACCACTAATGATGTTGAAAGCTACCAGAGTTTATATTATCTTTGAATTATTTATTCAAAAAATTAAAGACAAAATTAACTTTTTATTCAGTATGATTGATAAGAATATAGTTATCATTTCACATATAGTGATGACTAAGACATATCTAACTGGCACAAATCCCCCATGTTTAAGCCTTATTAGAAATTTCGTGTTTTATTTTAACTTAGAAAAGTAATACCTTTATCTTAAGTGCTCTATTTTTTCATAGTTTTTTATATTAATAATTCAAATAGCTTCAAGAATATATTTTATTTTACATGTACTATAAACATACAACTATGTACCTTTCAGATTGAGACAAAATTTGGTAGAGTATGCAAATCAGTATTTTATGGAAATGGATATGCAAATGGCTTTCACAATACTGCAGTATTTTTAGGAGCAACATAAGTGTATATCATATCACATTTTTTCTTACTTACAAATGTATCACTGAACATACTAATATTAGACTTGTAAGAGCTATTAATGCTTCATTTGTATCCTAAACATTAATAACTGGTTAATTGTAAAAATGAACATAATAGAGGACCCTTTGCCTAATGACAACTTTATAAAAATGCACATTTTAGGTATCACAAATTCTGTTTCTTCATTCCCCAACTCAAACAAGTATCGTGTAAATCCAGATATCTA
>NW_005371230.1:1912391-1915018 GCF_000412655.1 Myotis brandtii | reverse complement strand
TCACACCCAATTTCAAGCAATTGATCCTGACCAGGCAATCCATAAGTTTAATCAAGTTAACCATAAATAAATGTTTCCCTAGAATCTCACTAAAGTTTTCAATATTTGATAGTTGGCCCTAGAAGTAAACAGTCAACATAGACGCCAAAAAGAGAGATGTAGTTGGATGTGACTTACATTTTTGTTTTTTTGAAAGTTTATTTACACTATTAATATATCCAGTAATCATTGAACGACTGCTGGCGTTAGGTATTGCACTGGGGTGCGTTGCCTTAGAAGACAAAATCTCTGGTCTCAGGTCTTCACGTCTCCGCATAAATACAGTCAAGGAAACAGAACAGTTGAGAGAGTGAGGCAAGATCTGCCGGGTGAAAGGATTCAGGGGGAACAGGGAAGGTGGGCACGGAGGCTGGGAGGAAGCCACAGCTAAGGAAAGACCTAGGCCCTGAGGAGAAGGCAGGCAGGGCTGGTGCCTGCGTGTTGTTGGCTTCCCAAAAGCAAGGGCAGAGCACAGCTGGCTCCTGGAGAGGAGCATTGTGAAGGTGTGAAGGTGCAGGGCTTGAGGGGGAAATGGCCGGGCAGGAGGCTGGGCCGCCGGCAAGGTCGGCCCTAAAGGCCCTTGGAAGCCAACCTGAGATGTGTGGACTTTCTCTTGATGCCGATGGAAAGCCATGGAGGATTTCAAGCAGCCATTTAAGGCTTTTTAAAACTTTTAAATAATACACTTTAAAAGATAAATATAAGAAAGAAGAGCAATGTTTTCCTGTGGTGCAAGTCATTGTTGGGAGTTGTTTGAACTACAGGGGAGCGGTGACCTGTTACCTGGCGGGATGGCTGAGGCCCTGAGATGCTGCCTGTGGGACGGGGAACACGGAGCTTTGGTTCGCAGCTACAGTGGCTGATACAGGGGCCTGAGACCGCGAAGGCAGTGCCCCCTCCACGCACAGCTCCTCCCCAAAAGCACTAGCTGATCAAAGTAAACCAACAAACATCTCGGTGATAAAACTTAATAGCGGGTCCAGGATCACAGAGGCCACTGACAAATATGGGGATGAAAGAACTCCCAGCTGCTTCCCTTCCTTCCAGGGGAGCCCAGAGCTTCCGCCTGGACCCCGTCTCCCCTCCGAGCCAAGTGCATCGGGTGGTGGTGGGGGTGCGGGCAGGCCTGCCTTGTTTTCCAGGGCTCACCTTCCTGCAGATGGCCTCCATGTGCACAGCCCTGTCCTCAAGGCAATGGGAATTCCCCCAACGGTTTCATGACCAAACTAGTCCCTCGAGTGTTCCAGAAGGTGCGAGTTAACTAACCTAGGAAGGATCCAGTTCCGGGCAGCACAAAACACAACAGAAACTGTGTTCCCTGATCAGACACACGCCCTGTGCCTCCTCATTGCCTCCCTCTGCGTGGTTTCCCTGGGGTCCCCCCCCCACATGTCACAGCTGTGTCCTGAGGGCAGAGGGCTGAAGGAAGTCAGTGCACATCCCACCGTCCTCGCTCCTGCACCTGATCTCTAGGCTTCGAAGCGTCAGCGGGGCATGAGATGTGCGGCGGCGCCACAGCCAGAGAAAATCCTTGCACGGCGCCCGCAGACCATGTCACGCTCTGGGTGTGTGTTCCCCTCAGGCGAGGAGGAGGGTGGCCGGGAGTGACGAGGTGGTGGCCGCCCAGCGGGAAGGAGGGCGCTAGATACTGAAAGGGGAGGAGAGGCAGGAGGTGGTGATGTCTTTAGCTCCCACGATGCAGAAGGGAGTGTGCTTTAGAGCGTCACTAAAGAGGTGGAGTGACTAGTTAGAGCCAGGAATAAAGAGCTTCGGTGTCAGGATTCGGCACGTTATCTAAGTAAATGTATTCTACGTACAAATAGAGATGCTGGACGTAATGCTGGGGAGCCGGGGTGTTCATTGTATATTGTTCGTGTGCTCATGTTGTGTATAGGAAGTCCTGTGGGAAATGACACCAAGAAAACGAGTAAAGGAAGGAATTTGAATCAAGGGGGGTGAGAAGGTGGCAGCCAATGAATCCCAGGGCCATTCTGTACCTTAGCTCGAACCGCCCAGGGTTACAGGATGCTAAGACGGAGACTGTCAGGAGAGAGGCTGTCATTTCAATTGAGGGTCTAAAGAGGTGACTATAGCCCTAGCTGGTTTGGCTCAGTGGATAGAGTGTTGGCCTGCAGACCATAGGGTCCCGGGTTCGATTCCGGTCAAGGGCACCTACCTTGGTTGTAGGCTCCTACCCTGCCCGGGCCCTGGTCAGGCTCGTGCAAGAGGCAACCAATCGATGTGTTTCTCTCACATCCATATTTCTCTCTGTCTTTCCCTCTCTCTTCCACTCTTTCTAAAAATCAGTAGAAAAATATCCTCGGGTGAGGATTAACCAAAAAAATATGTTTTAAAAAAGGAGACTATAATACAGAAAGGTATGTAAGATCTACTGTAATGATGTGTAATGAAAGTGGATGGTATTAACCATGTTGAAATAAGCCAGTCAGTGAAAGAAAAATACCACATGATCTCACTCATTTTTCGATAATAAAAAACATTATAAACTGATGAACAAAAATAGATACAGAGGCAGAGAAGCATCGAACAGACTGTCAAACTACAGCAGGAAGGCTGGGGAGTGTTCG
>NW_005371230.1:1881771-1912059 GCF_000412655.1 Myotis brandtii | reverse complement strand
AGGTGAGGAGCTGAAGGAACTGGGCATGACAGGGCTTTGCAGCTGCTAAAAAGTGTGTTCATTTCACCTCACTTTGGAATGACTCTAATGACATGAATGTTACTTGGCAGTTAAGAGATCATTTTCCATGCTTTGTCTTAAATGAATGCATTACTTTTTGGAAAGTGGTTTTAACACTCCTGAGAGCAGACAGGCTTTTATGGACATGAAGTGTTTGGAATCCTTGACAGTTCTTGCTTCATCATTCAGGTTGAGGGAGACCCCGAAATTGGTAAGTAAACATGTTACGTTGACCTTTGGAGCCACAATGTTATTTTGGAAGAGCAATACCTTAGGAAAGCTACTCCCTCTCATAATGCGCTCTGCCATCCAAAGGGGGAAATGTTTCCTTGCAAAACAGTGCAATTTATTCTCTAATTTCTTGTGTTTACATGATTTCCAAAGTTCACTTTCAAAATTATTTTTACCAGATAAATATTACGATAACTTACGGTGGTGAAAAGAAGGAATTTCCAAAGCAGTATGGTGTCTTTCCACGCACTCTGAACTAGCCTTCTGTGGTCTTAGCAGTGAGTTGAGCGTTCGGGGCTGTGTGGACTTGCGGGTGGGGAGAACATGCCAAGTCATAGAGTGGGCGTGCATGAAACATGTAGACTGTGATAGGAGGAAAAGCCGGCCTTTACTGAGTTAAGTGTGAGTGAGAACAGCACGCTGTTGGAATGATGGATGGTTTGCTCCTCGCATGCAACAGACTAACGTAATTTCACGAAACCGTTGCTTACCACTTACAATTACCCACAATTCTTTTGCCGTAAAGATAGCAGGATATTCTCCCTACGCAAGGCCTGCCTTCCTCCCTCCCTCCCTCCCTTCCTTCCTTCTCTTTCTGATTTTGGAGTTTAAAATTATTTTATATTTTTGTTTTAATTTGGTAAATGTATTTAGTTGTTGAATATTTCATAGCAAAGCTGTAATGGAAGGTAGGAAACTGAAATGATTGACTTCTTCCTTTCCGCCTTCCTTTCCCAATAGCTGTTTTTAGCACTGACGCGAATGAAATACGATGCCCAGAGTGGTTAGAGCGAGTGAGAATTCATTAATTCATTAATTCGGTGCCATCGCTGAGTGCCTGCTGTGCCAGTTAGTGGTAATTTATCATTGAACAACTCGGGGTAAGTTCCTGTCGTAATGGAACTCATATTCCAGTTCTGCAACCAGATAATGAAGTAATTCTATTAGAACTACTGGTAATGGAGGGCCACAAGGCAGCGAAGGCATTGAGCGAAGAACGCAACCGATGGGGTAGCCGGGGGGTGCCTCTGCGTGGATGTGACATTGCACCTGAAAGGTGAGAATGGACCAGCCCAGCCAAGACCTGGGAAGGCGGGCAGGAGGGAGGAGCGTATGGACAAGCCTGGAATGAGGAAAGGACTTGTATGAAGATCAGAAAGGAGGCCAGTGTGGCCGCGGAAGAGTGAACAAGGCGGAGGGGGTCTGCAGGACGCAGGCGTAGGGGAGGGATGAGAAATGTAGGCTATGCAAGGCTTTCGAAAGGGTTTTGGGCTTAAACAGGGAATGACACGGTCTGATACATGTTTTTAAAAGATCACTCTGGCTAAAGGGTAGAGATGGAATAGATGTCGCCTTCGCAGACATTCAGTGTAATAGGGAAGTGCACGACACGTATGTCACATAATACCCAGGAGAAAATAATAGACCGAATAAGAGAGGTGAAGACCGGGAGAGTCAGTGGAGACGTGTGTGAAAGTTTCGAAAGGGTTTTGGGCTTAAACAGGGAATGACACGGTCTGATACATGTTTTTAAAAGATCACTCTGGCTAAAGGGTAGAGATGGAATAGATGTCGCCTTCGCAGACATTCAGTGTAATAGGGAAGTGCACGACACGTATGTCACATAATACCCAGTAGAAAATAATAGACCGAATAAGAGAGGTGAAGACCGGAGTCAGTGGAGACGTGTCTGAAATGTGTGCGTGGTTTGGACACTAGCAAACACTGGGATGGAGCACCTGGCAGGAGGGCTCAGTGGCAAGTGCGTTTGGGACCAGATCCTGGAGGACCTAGGACCCAAGGTTAAGAATTTGGAATGCGCTGGAAGCAGCGGGTGCCGTGGAAGGAAGGAATTGCAGCCGCGTCTCGCAGACGTGAGTTGACTTGGAAGGTGCGTGTAAGCATACAGGGGGGCGTTCGCATTAACTTGGCTGCTAACTAGCCTTGCAGTCTTGGGCCAGGTTGCTTTGTTTTGTCTTTATCATCTCCGGTCCCTGTTATTTTTAAAACGCTATGATTTTCGATACAGTACACACCAGAAACATTTCTAAGGTACCAGGCGTTTAAACTCATTCAGCATTTGAACACTGAGTTGAGACAGCCTGCAGACAGCACTGTTCCATGAGGTCACTGTAGCGTTTCTCTGTGGCCCTTGCCCCAGCTCTGTGGGTCCTCATGTTGTTGGTTCGCTTTTGATGAGGAAAACACAATCGGGCATGAAACTGGAACTGGTGGGGGCCGAGGCTCAGGAACCTAGTTGAGCAAAGGTTCCAGAAATCTCTTCCCTGCTGCTAAATATGCACTATTGAGCACAGTTCTTTGTCTCTACAGTGGCATTGCTTTTTTTCTATGTATATGAACTAAGAGAGGGGTGGATGATCTGTTAGTTATCAGCTAACCCAGGAATTCATGTCAAAGCATAACACTCGGTGGTGTTGCTATTGGTCTCACTATTATTGGCGGGGGCGGGGGGGGGGCACTCACCACGGGCCCCTCTCCTACTTAGAAACGGGTAAACCAGTCACCCACGTCCTTGTCTATACAGGAGACTACGAATTGAGGGTGAGACACAAACGCCAGCATAAGTCACCACCGTAACCTCCTGACGTTGGTAGGGCTGACCTAGGCTACCCTGTGGTTGCTCCCTGCGTCCGTAGGTCTGTGCGGTGCTCTGATTATCTTTGAAATGCCGTCCTCCTCCTCTTTGCATTGGGGAGGGATGGTGTGGCTCACAGCATCCCCATGCCCTCCCGTACCGCCTGGGAGTCAGGAGCTCACCAGACATTTAGTCACATGTAGTTGGTGTACAATAGCGTCTGTCTTGGGGGGAAAGGGGTGGCTCTAAGAGGCTATAACTTTTTAAAAAATATATATTTTATTGATTTTTTTACAGAGAGGAAGGAAGAGGGAGAGTTAGAAACACCGATGAGAGAGAAACATCGATCAGCTGCCTCCTGCACACCCCCTACTGGGGATATGCCCGCAACCAAGGTACATGCCCTTGACCGGAATCGAACCTGGGACCCTTCAGTCCGCAGGCTGACACTCTATTCACTGAGCCAAACTGGTTAGGGCGAGGCTATAACTTTTGATTTCGTGGAAAGATAAATGGGACAGGTTGTGCTCAGTGTGTTGTGTGAGGTTAAATATCTTCATTTATTTTATATCAAATAATTGCTAAAAATATATATATTTTAAATGATGTTGCGAGTGGCGGGTTTCTGAGGTTGTTCCTGGGCACTTTTAGTATGAAATGAACGAACCCGGAGACTCTGGGAGACCCGAGGCCGCGCAGGAGCCGAACCCGCCAGCTCTTGGCCTTGCAGCCTCCCACTCAGCTTCGATGCCGAGCTGCAAACTCAGTGTCCTGGGCCTCGGCCCCCACCAGTTCCAGTTTCATGCCTGATTGTGTTTTCCTCATCTTTCCTCCTGCATTCCAATCTAGTGCGCAGAACAGATACAGGAACAATTTTGAGAAAAAAAGAGGAAGAACTTAACAAATTTGCAGATGTATATGACCCTTTAGATCTACTAGTACAAATACTCCACTAAATCAACAAGAAATTCACTTTTAAAAAAAAATATTTTTATTGATGTCAGAGAGAGGAAGGGAGAGGGAGAGAGAGATAGAAGCATCAACGATGACAGAGAACCATCCATCGACTGCCTCCTGCGCGCCCCCCCACTGGGGATGGAGCCCACAACCTGGGCATATGCCCTGACCAGGAATCAAACCATGACCTCCCGGTTCATAGGTCGACGCTCGCCCACTGAGCCATGCCAGCCAGGCCAAGCAATTCACATTTTACTGACCTCAGTTGGTAGGCAAGGAAGCCTGCTCTTGGTTTTTAAATACTGTTTTTCAAAGAAAGGTTTGTAATGATCTCTTTCTTTGAATGCCATGTGGTTAGTCGTTTTATTCATTAACAAAGTAAACTTTAAGGCAAAAATTAAGCTGAAAAATGATTAAAGGACATATATTTCTATGTAAACTTTGGGAGATATTTATCATAATTCAGTCTGGGACAGGATGTTTGTCAGATGAATGAGGGAATCTCAGGACATGTATGTAGTGGATATTATTAACACTATGTGCTTAATTTCATCACCTTAAAAATTTACAGTGAAATTCATATATATATATGAAACTATATATAAAAGTGTATTATACATATTTTTCACATATTGAAAAAGTGGTTACAATTTATAATCAAACATTAGCCATAGGATTTTGATGACCTGATATTCTTCTGTGTCATTTTGATTGTTTCTTTTTTAAGTTTTATTTATTTCTTAATTGAGTTTATTGGGGCGACATTGATTAATAGAATTATACAGGTTTCAGGTGTACAATTCTACAGTACATCACCTGTATATGGCATTGTGTGTTTACCTATCTCAAGTCAGGTCTCCTTCCATCACCATCTATCCCCGATTTACGCTTTTCTGCCTCACCCCTCCCTCCACCCCCCTTCTCTCTGGCAATCACCACACTGTTGTCTGTGTCCATGAGTCTTTCTTTTCTTTATTTTTTTAAATATATTTTATTGATTTTTTACAGAGAGGAAGGGAGAGGGATAGAGAGCTAGAAACATCGATGAGAGAGAAACATCGATCAGCTGCCTCCTGCACAACTCCCACTAGGGATGTGCCCGCAACCAAGGTACATGCCCTTGACCGGAATCGAACCTGGGACCCTTCAGTCCACAGGCCGATGCTCTATCCACTGAGCCAAACCGGTCAGGGCGAGTCTTTCTTTTATTTCTTAATCCCTTCACCCGTCTCACGCAGCCCCAACCCGGTCCCGTCTGACAGCTGTCAGTCTGTTCTCTGTATCCATGAGTCTGTCTCCACTTTGTTAGTTTATTTTGTTCATTTTGATTATGTTTCATATTGTGCCACATGCCTCTATTCTAATCTCAAATTCCGTTTTTTTAATGAACTCATATAAGGTGGTACTCTTATTTTCTGCAGTGCAGAGTATGTATATTTCCACCCGTGTAATTTGTTAATGTTAAAGGGAGGGTTTATTTTCAAAGTGTTCAAGGATTTCATGGAAGTTTGTGGAACACATCAGTGAAAATTGTTTTTTCCCCCCAATATTTTCTTTCCAAGGTGGAATGCATTTAGTCGGTTGTATGAAGTCTCGGGGGAGTCCTTTCTAGTAGCTCTAACTTGTGTCCCGTAGACTTTAATGGGGACACCTACAGGATCCACTTCTGACCTGGGGAAGGCTGGGGTAGGATTGCATTACCCTGTCAGCAGGTGCTGCCCTGGACATCGGTACACATTAGGGGGGAGGGGTTGGGATGCGGAACAGTAATTGGAAAGAGAGAAATAAATCTCTCCCTTGCATTTGCTTCACTGATTCCCCGTGTTCCAGGTGAAGCGCACCTGCTGAGCAGCTGAGAACGGGTCCATGCGAGCATCCCATTAATTTCCAAGGAGTGTCGGTGGGCTGCATCCGCCCAGCAGGTGTGCTGAGCTGAGGGCAGAAGGCAGACTTGGGGCAGAGTACAGAGCAGAGGTAGCCCTGATAGTGTGGTCCTCAAAACAGAAAACAGTAAGGTAGACCTCTCCTTACAAGCCTGTCTCTCTAGTAATTCTCCTGTGATCCCTAATACTACCTTTTTGTGGTATTTGAAGTCACTTTCGAATTATGACAGCGCGCGTTAAAATCGTGCCGCGTGGTTTCCTAACATAAAGCCAACATTTCCTTGAGACGGCTTTAAAATCCAGCAGACTGTGAAGTTATCCCGTTAGGAAACTTGGTTTTGATGACAATAATGAGATATACGGTCTGGTGTCAAAAACTGTCTTCTGGTTGACACAACAATCCATAATTTATAGATTGCCTTCGAAATTAAAAGGCAAAGTCAATTATGACTAATTAGGATGCTGCGTTTGCTCGAGAAGCTATTCTATCCTCTGGGATGAGGGAAGTAATATTCGTGTCAGTCAGGAATCTTCAGCTCGTTTCCCGGCTCTGCCTTCAGCATTTTTCGGTTGCGTTTTGTGAGAACCCTGCGCCGCTGGAAGCCGAAGCCCCTGCTATTTTTAGAAGGAACTGTCCTGGCTTCTGTACATTTATTTGTTCCTATTCTGAGCTGCTCCTCCGTGCCAGGTCTTCAGCGAGGTTCCTGGAAGTTTCGCCCGATGATTGCTGAATCAGTCGGAACTGCGCTGTAGATCACGCTGGAGAAAACAAGAATAACCCGCGTCACAGCCTCAGACAGCCCTGTGCCTCCTGGTGGGGTTCGGATTCACATGCCCAATAGAAATTAAAAATGCGAAAGATCGTATAGGTATCCAATCCTTTTTTTTCACATCGGACCTGCATTTGGTTTAAACAGGTAAAAGCCACAGTTACCTGCCAATGAGACTGGAAGACCAGTTTATGGAGTGAAAAGGAGTGGTCTAGATTTTCCTATGATTTTAATATCATAAGGAGATGAAAGGCTGCTATTCCTTCTAAGGACAGTAAGTTATTAGAAAAACAGAAAAGTCTACCCCGTGCGACCTGCCTAGGAAACGTAATGACTTTACAAATTAATAGCCGTGGATCGAGCCATCGGCGAGGGCCCCTGGTGCGTAGCTTTGATCATCAAGCAGTTTATATGGGAAGCACGTGTGTTTCAGGTTGTGGAATCGGCCACGAGGCAAATACATAGCATGGGCTTCTCTCCTTATCTGGGGGGAAGGAAATTCTGGGGTAACATCAGGGCGTGTGTGTTCAGGAAGACAAGCCGCCCCTGGGTGTTGGAATCCTGGGCGGAGTTGTTATCCTTTTTAGATATTTAGGATCTCATTTAGTGGGAATGCTTTCAGAGGATGACCGAGGGCATGTGCCAATGACAAAAGCTCCTTGGAACAATTCAGGGCATGCTTCATGCTTTATGAAATGGGATTGCAGAAATCCTCTCAACACCGACGTCCCAAATAGCATTAAAACACAATTTCCTTTGATAAGGCGCGCAGGCACTCCTAGGGAAGGCCATCGCACTCCGAGTGCCACTGTGTCAGCATTCTGCCATGTTGTGTTGCTCGCAGCCGACATTAATCCATTAAGGGTGCGAGGGTCATTTATTTTCCCCGTGAAGTCATTAAATGCCATTATTGATTTCTGTTCAGCCCGTTAGCTCGTACCTTCGTTTTATGAGCATTGTATACATTAATGCTCAGTCTTGATTTCATGCACTTTAAATAATAGATATCATATTTGAACTTAGAGTTTACAATGAAGTTAAAATAATAACAATTACAGAAAAGAAATCCTGTTGATTGGTTTACTCGTCAAGACTATGCTTAGTAGAATTATAAAATAACTTTGATGCAACTAGGCCCTGGCTGGTGTGGCTCAGTGGTGGAGAGTCAGCCTGTGCAATGAAGGATCACGGGTTCGATTTCCCAGTCGGCCATACCTGGATTGCAGGTTGACCCAAGGCCCTGGTTGGGGCATGTGCAAGAGGCAGCTAATCAATGTCTCTCTCTCTCTCTTTCTCTCTCTCTCTCTCTCTCTCTCTCTCTCTCTCTCATCTATGTTGCTCTCTCTACCCCCCTTTTTTCTCCCTTCCACTCTCTCTAGAAATCAGTGGAAAATATATCCTCAGGCGAGGATTAGCAAACAACAACAAAAAATGTGTAGCTGTACATCTTCAGTGTACTGTTTGCTACATGGTATAAATAGATAAACAAGTTAATAAAACTGTAATGTGGGTCTTTATACTGTTCTTCTTTTACCGCTGCCATTTGTGTAACTAGTTGTACTACTATCTGCAGATTTGCAGATGGTCTATTACTCGTCCACTTTCTAATTTCCTACTTCCTCCCACATACATGAAGACAAAGAGTAAACACTTAACCAGATTCCTGGTTCTGCAGTATGTTAAGGAAGATGATGGGGGAGGAAAATAAAGATACCAACATATGACATTATGTTTTGCAAACAGATGGGTAATACTACATGGGCTTTTGTTATAGAATGTATTTTATGTTAAAGTGTTTCATTTAAAGGAAATGATGTAGAATTAACATTTCTTTACAATTCCTTCGAATAATTTTATTTGTCAAGAGAAATGGCAATATAGAGAACCCTGTACTTACCAGTTCCTGTCTTTTTTTTTTTAAGACCGGTCATTTTTCCTTAATGCATTGTATTTGTGTTTTACTTACAGGCATACTTTAATAGTACTAGGAACTTTTAAACTTTCCTATTTTGGCAGTGTTTTACATATTTCTCTGCCCGGCTGGTGTGGCTCAGTGGTGGAGCGTCGACCTATGAACTAGGAGGTCACAGTTCCCTTCCCGGTCAGGGCACGTGCCCGGGTTGAAGGCTCGATCCCCTGGCAGGGGGCGTGCAGGAGGCAGCCGATCAATGATTCTCTCTCATCATCGATGCTCCTGCCTGTCTCTCCCTCTCCCTTCCTCTCTGAAATCAATAAAAATATTCTTTAAAAATAATAAAAAATAAATCAAAATTTTTTTCTCTTACCCACCCTTTTGGAACTGGATATGGAAATCAGGGGTTGACACAGCAGTGAGATGGTGTTTATCAGGTCACCTTCCTCCCAGGAAGTACTCGGTGGTGAAGTGCTTGAGCCTCTTGTGCGGGTGCGGCAGGACCAAGTGGTACCCCGGCTCTTCCGGCAGCATCTTTGGAGAAGTTGTGTGCTCAGCACTTTCCCATGGGCGTCTTGCCTGGCTCATTGAGGGGAGCCTGAGCAGGGCTGTGATCGTGATGAATTATGACAAGCCTCCTGCCCGTCAGGCAGAGGTTCCCGCCTTCCTCCTTCCAGACAGAAACTTAATGGAAGATGCTCAGAGGGGTGAGCGCTCTGAGGATATCCGTAAGTGCTCAGCCTTTTCTGATGTGACTATTCAGAGTGCGTGGCGCCTTTCCGATTGCCTCCCACCTCGTGCCGGGGTGATTTCCCAGAGACCCAGCGCCGCGGCTGCGGAACATGCCTGTTTGTTTATTTTTCACCTTGGTCCTGGTGGAATGCTGACCGAGCTCATCTTCCGGACTCGCCGGCCGCCGGGAGAATGGTTTCACATTCATAGCTCTCGCCTGTTCTTTCAAACACACACACAACCCAACCGAAGTGTGTGACCGGCCACTTTCATAACAGAAAATAGGGAGAGCGGGTTCTTTTGATTCCTTTCACCGTGGAGGGGGGGGGGGAGCTGTACATGAAGAATTTGGTGAAAAATGAAGACCGTCTCACCTATTTTGGATGGATGCGTGTGAGCCGAGTGGAGAGAGCATAGACCGCCCTGGTGAGTGACCGGCTGCCTCAGCGATTTCCCCCTGGCCGGGCGGCTCATTATGTTAAACAGCCCGGCTTTGAAGCCGCGGTCCTTCTCCTTTGATGCGGATTGGCCTTCATTTGCTGGAATGCTCCAAGTTCACAGCACTAAAGTCATTTCGAAAACCGGGATGTAATTACAAAGGTAGCTTATGCTTACCAACAGCTTTTTGGGATCAATTTAATTATCATTACTCGTGGATACTGTAAATTGAATATCCCTTCCCTAATTACATTAAACTCCGGGGTGAGCCGAGTCCGCGTCTCAATGAGAGAAGTTCACCCTCTGCTATAAATAGGAGGCTTGTTCTCTCATTTGGGCTGACCCGGGGAGCCCCGCGTCCCCCGATGTTGTCAGGTGAGCGTTGGAAAGACAGTCTGTAATGAGCTCTCTAATGAGGAGCGCGGTATAATGGCCCTTTGCAAAAAAAAAAAAGCCCATTTATTCGGCGTTTTCTTACTGCAGGATGGAATTAGAGTTGGTTGTGTATGGCCAGACCCCCCCCCCCCGCCCTTTTTTTTTTTTTAAGGGGCCAGTCCCACTGTTCTTGGTTGACTGGGATGCTGCTGGGAGTTTGAAGCGGTTTCATATTACCGCCCCGGCTTAATGGAAGCCACCATAGAAGTGGGGAATTAGTCCTGCCCTTTTAAACAGAGCTAATTTATTCAGGGACGAGGAATGCTCTTTCGCCTGCTTTTCCCTCCTGCCCAACCCCCTGTGCACAAATGATACCCAGGAATGTATTCAAGCCACAGAAAGTCTGTACATTTTCTCAGAGGGGAAAAATGCATTTTCTCAGACACCGAGAGACAGGGAGCTTGTTCTCCTGTTGGGGAAACCCGGCCTTGGGTCCGTGGCCGCGTGTGTCTCGGGTGAGCGTCTGTGGTCTGTTGAGCTGGAGCGATTTGGTGCTTAGGAAGAAACAGAGGTGGTTCTGATGAGAGGTCCGACTGCTTCCGGCTGTGACGGTCAGTGGGAATTTCAGTGCGTGCGTAGCTGCCAGCTTTCCTTTACTTGTGTTTTTTTTCTCAATTGTCGCTTCATTCAAAATCTGTCTCGTGCAGTTAAACCTCTTGAACGTGGAAGTGTGGCTACTTATTTTCGCAGAACCACGCCGGCTGCATGTGCCGGAGGACTTCCATCAAAGCCTGCAGCAGGACAGAGCGGGGCTGGGTCTGAGGCAGCTCCCGGGATGACTAGGAGAGAGTTTTATTATGCAGACAAGTAGCAATCATGGGGAGGGAATGGCCAGGTTTGAGCCTGGGATGAAGACACATCCTGGATGTTTTCTGGATTTTCTAATGAGGCGCGTTGTAGAATACAACAGAATAAAGGGGGGAAAAATGTAGACTTTGTAACGTCAAAGCATTAATGAATGTGTCTGAGCTCTGGGTTTTCGAAAAGCGGTTGCATTTTCTAGTAAATCTATTGGGAGTGGTGTTTTCACAGCTGTTTCAAAATAGTGTCAGCCGTACTCGGTTCCAGAAATTCACTGTGGATGGGATACTGCATAACAACATGAAAAATCTTTGGATTTAAGTATGTCTTTTAATACCTTTTTTGAAAGTAGTTTCTTAAAAAATATGGAGTCCCACTTAGCAATTGAGTGGTTAAAGGTATGAAATGGACGCACAAGTTTTCCCATCAATTCACACAGGCTCAGGAATTATGTCTCTAATATCAACAGACTGACTAGAGGAAACCTAAGTTTAAAAACACAGTTGTGTGCTTTGATACAATTAGGCACAGTTACCAGTTGTGTCAGTCCATTAGTGGTCAAGTTTTATTCTTCTGCATAAAAAGCCATCCGAAGGCACCTTTAAACATAGATGTATATAGATAAGGGGGAAATGCAGAGTCCTGCACACACAGGGTAGGACAAAGGTAGGTTTACGGTTGTTTGTATGGAAAATAATACAAGCATAAACAGTAATACAAGATTAAACTCTGTTTCATGTACTTACAACTGTAAACTTACTTTGGCCCCACCCTGCATAACTCTTCCTGAAAAGGAATCTTGATAGAGATCCCATAGGTCAGTACAGTGTGTGTGTGTGTGTGTGTGTGTGTGTGTGTGTGTGTTTATATCAATAGTCGAGCAATGAGACCCCAGGGTCATGAAAAATAAGGAAGGAATGGTTTGAAGCTGATTTAGGCATCGATACATAAGATGCTTTTCCTGTGCAGAATTAAATAGAGGGCTGTGTGTGTGTGTGTGTGTGTGTGTCTGTTTTAGCATCATGGCTACATGACACGTTATAGTCATCAGAGTTGAGGTTCTCAGTCCAGAGTTTGTGGAACCAAAGTGCATATAAGACACAGACCTCTGGGAGGAAGGCGCTGGCTCCTGCAAACTCTCTCTGTGACACCCAGCCCAGCACCTGGATGTTAAGAGCTTTGACTTTGATGATAATTGACACACGTTACATTTAGCTCAGAAACGAAGGGCTGTTAGGCCCAACTGCTCCTCGTCCTGTATCCTCACTTCCTGAGAAATGTTATGCATTGAGGGGTGTTTAGGCTGCTCTGGGGCTCCGTTACCCGTGTCATGATCCTTTCTGAGCACACCAGTTGTGTTTCACTGAGATGGCACCGAATGGGGCAAAATCTTGCTAAAACCTGTCTCCAATTAGTTCTATGTTTCCAGCGGCTTCTATGCATGCTCAAATTCTATTAAAATATTTTCTCCGGACTTTATGAAATGATTTTTTTTAAAAGTCTAGGTTTGGTACAAAGTGCCAGATGGTGTAGGCAGCAGTAAGCCGGTAAACTTGGCCGTAGGCATGTTTCCTGGAAGAAGCAGTCGTTTTGTCTGAAGGGATAGGGAGCCCTTGCCTGAGTCTGCTGGTGCTCTGTAGTGGAATTCTTGTAGAAGCTTGAGAGTGAGTGTGCAGAGTGTGGGCCCGGCAGAGTCCCTCGCCTGCACGGTGGCAGGTCATGAACTTGGGCGTGAAGCAGTGCATGGAGGCTGAGGTGGTGCAGGCCGGATGAGCTGGAGAATAGCGTGGACCAGGGAAGGTGGGAGCATTCGGTCCTAACGTGGAGGGTAATCGAGAAGCACGTAAATCAGAGCCTCCGTGGGAAAAGGAGCCTTGACATTTAATTTCCACCCTCACCCTCGGAGGTGCCGCTCCCACTTCTCAGAGGGCACGAGCCCGCCTCCCACAGGAAGGGCCCGGTTTCCCCAGCAGCACAGAACTGATCAGGAGACCGGCGGGTACTACTTGAACCCCGGTCTGTCTCACGCCAAATGGTTCGGTGAAAAGCTGCCTCCCACGCTCCCTGGCCCAGGGGCCTGGCCGTCAGTGTCCACAAGGAGAAATTGTCAGATAGGGAACCCATTCTGCTCCTGTTTCTTCTGTAAATTCCTCTCATCGCCACGCAGCATACTCTTCCCCCGGAATCGTCACTGCTCGCCCCAGCGTCATTGCAGATAATGAAGTTTCCATGAAAAGTGAGCTCTCCGTGCACATGCATCTTCCAGACAACTCCTCAAGCCTCCACTTGAAGTTCTAGAACTCTCCCTGCTCACGGCGCCGGGGAGCTGAAAGAAATAGGCAGCTGATACATACCAGGATCTGCCGTTTAGTAGTGTTTACCGACTACCTGGAAATTGTATGTAAACCCAACGACAGGCCAGATTCCCAGCTGCTAAAACCCCTACAGCCCTTCTCCCAAGATATATTCTTTTCTTCTTTTAAACGTTTACAGACTATAATAATGTGGGATACGTAGACCTTGGGTAACAAATGTCATCATAAAGTATTTATGTGTTTTTAAAAGGAATCTCAGAAAAGCTATTTCCAGCGTGTACCTCTTGAAATAGAGACAGGGCCGGAATCCAAAAGAAGTGGAAAATATTTATTTTAAAGAAGACACTCACGTGGCCTCTGGTTTACATAACCATCACAATATTGTTCCTGAGTGTCAGTGGTCTGGTCTGTGCCTGGAGCTGCTACAAGCAGCGTGGATCCAGGGAGTGAATGTTCCAGTAGCTGAGACATGATACTGAGCGACACTGAGGCTGGGCAACTCTCTGGAGTCTATCAGCGATGGTGGGATTATTGTGAATACTACAAAGGTAGCCTGT
This sequence comes from Myotis brandtii, assembly GCF_000412655.1. Lineage (NCBI taxonomy): Eukaryota > Metazoa > Chordata > Mammalia > Chiroptera > Vespertilionidae > Myotis > Myotis brandtii. Next base: position 1,898,372 of record NW_005371230.1, on the reverse strand, counting down.
TCCAAAGACCATCTTAACAACGATATTGCCCAGTGTATTAAAAGTTAAAGGACTTTCTCACATGGTTGTAACTTACTTCTATCTTATTTATATTTGAATTTGGCATGCATTTTCTCCTTTCCCATCCCATCTCTTCTTCCCCAAAGGGAATCCTTGTCTTTCTTTTTTCTTTTTTTTTTTTTTTACCAAGGAGTAAGCTAGTACAGCCTTAAATAATTCGTTGTGCCAGTCCTAGCAATTTTATTTTTGTTTTTATTGATTTCAGAGAGGAAGAGAGAGCTAGAAACATCATTGATGGAAGAGAATCATTGATCAGCTGCCTCCTGCACGCCCCCCACTGGGGACCAACTCGAAACCTGGGTGTATGTGCCTTTGACTGGAATCGGACCCGCAGCCTTCAGTCTGCAGGCCGACACTCTATCCACTGAGCCAAACACGCAAGGGCCCTAGCAATTATTTTTAACTTTTACTCCTGAAGCTAGATTTAGCATCTTCTTTGTTTACCTTTTTTCTTTTCTGGTCCCTGAATTATGGTTTATGCTGAAAAATCTTGCGCCAAGTAGGTTTGTAGACGAGGAGAAGATGGGCATCCAGTGGTAGAGGAGTGATTGTGGTTGACCAATGTCACCTTCCTGCTACCTCGGTACAGACACAACCGCAGACTGACAATGATGTAGCAGCCATACCCACTCTTATGTGTCACTTGCTAATCATCAAAGGCACACGTCCGTGATGCCTAACTTCACACTAGTCAAAATAGCTTTGCGTACTGAAAAGAAAACATTAAGTTGTCATCATAAACTCTTCATCCAGTGACTAAGAGTGGGGGAAAAAAGCTTCAGAAAGATGCACATAAATGAGTTAATTATTAACAAATGTGACAGAGGGTTGATATTCCTAATATATAAAGAGCACTTATAATTCAGTAAGAACAGAAAAATGGCAAATTTATAAAAGATGACATATGGATAGCTAAGAGCCATGAAAAAATACTCAGCATTATTACTGATCAATGAAATTGAAGTAAAGCAGCAGTGACATACCATATTTCACTTCTCACATTGGCAAACATTTTAAAAGCTTACTAAAATGCCATTCTCCTACACTTTTGGTGAGAATGTTTCCTGGTAAACAGTTTAAGAAGCACAATTTAGCAATATCTGTTTAAAATCTTTTAAAGTATGTATCATTTGGTTTAGTTTGGAATTATAAGTAAATAATTGGAAAATTATTTAGAATTATATTTGCAATTCTAAGTAAATAATGTGAGAAAATGTTTGCGTATGTATATTTGCTTGTGTTTTTGTGCATGTGTGTTGTGCACGTGTGTGTTTGCGTTTGTATGTGTGATATGTGTGTGTGTGCAAGAACATTTGTCAGCAAAAAAACACACAAAAAACCCTGAATAGCGAAAAATAAGAGATCTTTTTTAAAAGTACACAATTTAACATCACATAATCTTCGAAGTACTGATTCAGAGCTGTCTGACCTCTAATTTTGAAAGAATTTATGATCTATTAAGTAGAAAAATAGCTTATAGAAGAGTGCATAGAGTATGCTTTTATTTAATACATATACTGTGTTTGTTTGGGAAAAGTCTGAATGAGTACATCTAAGTGATAATATATATTTCAGGGTGGAGAGATGGGGCGATTTTATTTATTTATTTTGTCTTTTGATTTATTTGACTCTTCTAAGTGTTTTAGAATGGTGAGCATATACTGTTTATATAGGTAACAAGTGAAGAGGAAGCCATTCAGTGCTGGTGATCAGATGACTTAATCCATTCTTATCACCTCCAAAAAGTTACGCCAAGCAAATATTGGTCTTGCTTGGGTAGTAAACGCCCAATAATACAGATTTCTTTAGTTCAAGAGTGGCACCTGGTTATGTTTAGCAAAGAGCCTACCACAGCCATACTGATAATCAGCATGAAATTAATCAGTTGATAGACATTGAAAGAAAATGGAGAAAAATTCAGTTTGAAAATATATTGATTAAAAAATAGTTAAGATTATATCTAAAGTAAAGGATACTTGTTGAACACCGTATCCTATATAATAAAACCCTAATATGCAAATTGACTGAATGACAGAATGACCGGTCGCTATGATGCACACTGACCACCAGGGGGCAGATGCTCAATGCAGGAGGTGCCCCCTGGTGGTCAGTGTGCTCCCACAGGGGGAGCACCACTCAGCCAGAAGCCGGACTCATGGCTGGCGAGTGCAGTGGCGGTGGCGGGAGCCTCTCCCGCCTCCACAGCAGCGCTAAGGACCCCTCAAGGGTGTCCTCCTGCCGGCTTAGGGCGGACATTCCCTGAGGGGTCCCGGACTGCGAGAGGGCGCAGGCCAGGCTGAGAGACCCCCCCGCCCTCCACAGTGCACAAATGTTGTGCACCTGGCCTCTAGTCACATATAATTAGCCTTTGCAGTTTATCTTATTTCATGACATCTTAGGGACATTAACAGGGTGATAAACTCAGTTATAAATATCTACTAGATAATATTATTGGTGGGTCTTTTGTGGGAATGAGTTGGGTCATATTTTAAAGTATTTGTTCTTTTATAAATTATTTTTAATTCCAGGAATTTAAGTACATAGTTAAAAGTTCAATAGTGCAGACCCCCTCAAGGAGAATGGCAGTTTCTCACCCCAGCCCATTTCCATATCCAGAAATGGCTACTCCTACTCATAACACTTGGAGCTACTATTTGATGGTTAAATCCATGTTACTAGGTAATATACCATTATGTCTTCATGTATCAGTTTTAGATATGATCTGTTGACTTGACATGAGGACATCGCTCTTAGTTTGTCTACTCATCCTTTTCTCCATTCTTCCTAAATAGTCACAGACTATTTTCCATGTGTCGTTGAGTAGGTACTGTTAGCTTCAGAGCATAGACTGGGTGCTCTTTGTTTTACCTTCTGTGATGGAGCACATACTCCAGTTCCTAAGACTCAGTACAGGGAAGCAGATTCGCCGAGTCCAGGTGTAGCTAGCACGTCCTTTCCCTGCCTTCACATTTGTTTGATAGTTTGCACAGAATTCTCAGCAGAATTGTGAAGGTGTTGCTCCATCCTCTCCTACTGTACACTATGGCTGTTGAGACATTCAGTGCCATTCTCATTCTTATTTGATTATCTTCAACTTACAGTCCAGGTGTAGCTAGCACGTCCTTTCCCTGCCTTCACATTTGTTTGATAGTTTGCACAGAATTCTCAGCAGAATTGTGAAGGTGTTGCTCCATCCTCTCCTACTGTACACTATGGCTGTTGAGACATTCAGTGCCATTCTCATTCTTATTTGATTATCTTCAACTTACACCCCACCCTGTCTCCCATGGCAGCTTTTAGGATGGTCACTTTGTTCTGGGAATAATGACATTTCATGACGATTTACCGTGGGGAGTGTGTGTGTGTGTGTGTGTGTGTGTGTGTGTGTTTCATTCATCGGGCTTGTTATTTCTTGGGTCCTTCAAATTTGGAGACTCATGTTCTCTGTTATGGTAGATTTTCTTAGAGAATTTGATAATTTCCAACTTTCTGTTTCTCTTTCTAGACCTCCTATTCATTGGATATTGAGCCCCCTTTTTTCTTCTTTGTCACATATTCTCCCTGTTTAGTTTGTGTATTTGTTTTTTGTTTTTGTTCTTTATTTGTTTGGTTTGGTTTGGTTCTACATTCTCAGAGATTTCTCAGCTTTTGCCTGGGATTCTGTTGAACTTTCTTTTATTTTGACAAAATGGCATTAATTTCTAAGAGCTCGTTCGTATTTTCTGATTACGTGTTTATCATTGCATACTGGTTTTGTATGTGGGTGTAGTATCTCTTAGACTCTCTGAATGTTTAGAATTCTGGTGGTTTAATTTTTCTGCTCCCTGGATTATCATTCATTTTAGTCTTTTGCTCATGCTGGAATCTTTTCAGGTGCTCCTTGGTCATTTATATGTGTTAAATCGTGAGATACTAAGGCCAGTTGGAAGCTCTGTGGGCGTGGTGTCATGGACTAATTGTCTGTGTCCCCTCAAAATGCAGCTGTTGAAATGTTCACCCCCAATCTGCTGGTATTTGGAGTTGGAGCCTTTGGGAAAGGATTTGGGTTAGATTAGGTCTTGAGGGTGGGGCCTTCATGATGAGGTTAGTGCCCTTCTAAAAAGAGGAGCCATGGGAACTCTCTCTGCTGTCCTCCACCTGAGAATACAAACCAGGGAGGGGGAGGGGCACCAACGGCCAGCACCTTGATCCTGGCCTCCATCTTCCCACTCTCTCTGCTGTCCTCCACCTGAGAATACAAACCAGGAAGGGGGAGGGGCACCAACGGCCAGCACTTTGATCAGCAAACACTAATGGCCAGCACCTTGATCCTGGCCTCCATCTTCCCGGACCACGAGAAATAAATTTCTGTTTAAAGCCACCCAGTCTTGGTATTTTTGATACAGCAGCACAAACGAACCAAGGTGCATGGGTTACAGATTTTAACTGGTGGAGTTCCTCGTTCCATGACTGGGTGGGAGTCCCCACTCCCCTCCCTTATTTGGCATATGTCTCTGCGCCTCTTTTGACTGAAGCTGGCTTATTTCTCCTTAAAGGAGTCTTCTGCACATGCCCCGCTGCTGACGTTGTTGTGCAGAGAGTGAGAAGGGGAGGCCTGAGCCAGCAGTTCCTCGGAGCTGCAGTCCATGGTGTCTAACTCTCCTCTCACCTCTGCCTCCAGCGTGTCTGGTGCCCCCAGGTCCCAAGTCTTCCCCCTGTTCTCTTTCTGCAGAAAGTGAATGGTCCTCTGGGATTCTGCTTAGAGTGGAGAATGGCTGTGGGATTCTTTGCATGGGACGGAGGTGGGAACCGACTGGTTCTGTATGTAGACTTTCAGCCTGTTCCTCAGTGTTCTGCCCCAAACATTCGCTCTGCCATTTGTCTTACCCTGGACCCCCCAGTCTTTAGCTTCTCCGGGGTGGCAAGGACTGAAACAACTTCCTTCCTGTTGCCTCAGTGGGTTCAGTGTCTGACTGCTGCTCTTTGTTATTCTTTAATTGCACTGGCCCTTTGCTGTCTTAAGCAGCTTAGGCATACTCCTGCCCCAGGCCCTTTGCATTCCCTATCCCCTCAGCCCAGAATGCCCTCACCTACAATTACTCCGCCCCAACAATCCCAGAATCTCATGGATTTGTATTACTTGGGGTTGGCTAGGCTCAGCTCCACACATCTCATTTTAAGATCCAGTTAGTCTGTCTTGGGTAATGGTTGGTGGCAAAGGGCAAAAACTTAATGGGGGCCAGAGCCAAACTTGGCAAGTGCATTGAAAGCATCTACTTAGATGTGCCATGCCTTGCCTAAGTTCATATCCCACAGGTCAAAGCCCGTCACATCACCAAACCCCTCATCAATATATCCGGGAAATGTGATGAGGCCAGCAAGGGAGGACATAACTATGAACAAATCATTCAACCTACTACACCCCAGATGTCACATGACTCGCTTTCTCACTTCCCGCAAGTCTTTGTTCAAATAGCATCATCTCTGTGATAACCTTCTCAAGCTCCGCCCTTACTTAAAGTTCTACTACTCGTCACTTCCTGTTCCCCTTCCCTAGTTTGCTTTTCTCATAGCATCCAACATAGTTTACAATTGGCCATTTATTTTTTCAATTGACTGTCTTCCTTACAAGAATATCTCTAAGCTCCGTGGGGACAGAAATGTTCTTTTTTGTGCATTGCTGTTTACTTACTCAGCGCCTGAGACAGTGCCTGGCCCACAGGAAATGCTCAAAAATGCCCTCATCTGGAGATCCCATCTTCACGGGAGCTGCTCCATCGTTCTCAGTCCTTCACCCCATCTCGGGCTGGTTTTTGTTGCTGAGCCGTGTGTTGAAATCATTCATCCACGGGGGGATCTGCTCCCATTCTCTTTGACTTTGTGATTCTTATCTTCACTGTTATTTTAAAGGGTCTGCAAAGTGAGAGGAGATAAATACTTTTTATGAAATAGGCCATCCTTCAGGAGAAATCTGACGTCTTAAATATTTATTACTAGTAAATAAAGAAAAGACTTTTGAATTGCTGGCTCTCGTACAAACTAACTACCAAATACAGATTTGGTTGGGGTCTTTTTTCCCAAAGTAAAGGATACAGAGTTAGGTCCTCTCTCTAGGCTCCAGTGAATAAATTCCTCAACATAATAACCGTGACAAGATGTTTGGGTTGGTGATGCCACCCCCTGATTATGGGTGATTCATGGTTGCCCTTCAATTAAGAAATTAGCATTATAGGCAACCCACGTGAATGTGAATTCGTTCTTGTGCAGCAGTGAATGAAGGGCCTACATGTAATCAAGAATGTTTTTATACTGCCTGGCCAATGTGGCTCTGCAACTGACTGTCAACCTATGAACCGCTGGGCAGCAGATGTGTGGGTACCACGCTGTTATATATTCTTCCCAGGTCAGCAGAGTGGTACTGTGATGGGGACCGTATTCCTGTTACTCGTGTGAGAGACTGATGAAACTTGTTTTCAATTTTTTGATAACATCATAATGCTTATTTGTTTACAGTCAAGGGAGCCATCAACTTTTGTCAGTGTCTCCAATATCGATCAAAACAGTTTGAAGCTCCTCCTGTAGAAATACCTTTAGAGTCGGCGTAAAGGCCACATTTTATAAGTCTCGTCATTACGTTCGCCTCTCTTCACTAATTAAGAGATGCTAACGCATGACGGGCATCTCCGTTCCCCAGCGTTCTTTTTTTAACTTGGAAAAATAAACCCCATTCCGCAAAGATGAAAATCTGTCTGGTACATAAAACTGTGTGATACAGATCTCCAAGTGCCCGAGAGCATGCCAGCGTGCTCCCTGGGAAGGAAATGCTTAGTAAATGGCCGCGTTACTACATTTGCTTTTTAAAAACATCTCTTCACTCTATCGCTGCGCCTCTTATTCCGTCTTCTGCTTTCATTTTTACACTCCAAGCCTTGCTCCCCGTTCCCGCGATGCTATCACTGACTGCATAAATCATCCCTCGCTGGCCTTGTCGTCGGTGCTTCCTGAGACGTGCCCTGCAAACACGGTGGGGAGACAGGCCTCTGCTTGCTTCTTATTAAAACTGAAGCATTAAGTTTCTCTCGGGGAAAGGTAGGTGTTGAATAGGAACTGAACGTAGGCGACGATGCCTCACAGAGTAAAGCCCCCGCATGTTAGAAGTGGAAGGGACCTGTGGTGATTGCTAATGAGGATAAATGAGCAGCTCCGTCCTAGAAAGGGACGGAAATTCATCGCTAAGACCGCAGGAGACGGTCAAGGAGAAAGCCTGGGTGAGCATCAGCAGCGCCCGGCCTGGCCGTAGCAGGAGCTTCCCTTTACCCAGATGAGTCTGAGACCAGTGTTGATAACCCGAAGGTCCTTCAGTTGTTTTGGTTTTGTTGTTCGAGCCCTGCTGCATCTGAAGTGCTTTGAGTATTGAGAGGGAATTCATGTGGTCGGAAGAGTGCGTGTCTGGGAATCAGAAAACCAGAAGTTTAATCTTGGGTTTAATCTTGTTTTCATCTGAGGCTGAGTCTCCCCATCTGCAAAATGAGCGTAATAACATCTCCATGAGGGAGTTAAATATTAAAAATTAAATCAGTGTCTGTTAAGATTCAAAAGTTTTAAGCAATGCCCTGCTACAGTGATGGGTGCTTTAAAATGTCAGGCTGTTTGTCTCTGCCTTATTTATTAGTTGGTAAGTAATAAGGTTGGTCTGTGTGAGTGTCTGCATGCGTGTGTGTGTGTGTGTGTGTGTGTGTGTGTGTCTGTGTGTATTTATTCATCTCTGTCTTCTGTGCTGTGCTAAAATGAAAAATAACCAAAAGCTGAAAATGCCTGGTCTCACATATTTTAAATTCTGGTTGGGATAGAACATAAGCACATATACTCCAAGTGGATTTCAACATAGGTTTTCTTAAGTGAACTAATAGCTTTGTACATAAAAAAATTAAAGTGAAGGATCACCTTTTAGGGAGGGTGGAGGAGGTGAGTTAGGAGCTGGCCCCAAGCCTCCCCAGGAAGAGCTGAAGGCATCCTTATCCGTTTCCGTACGTTTGCCAGCACTCGTCAGTTCTGTGGCTCTTCCCGCCTGAAGATGGCTGGCCGTTAGTCCCCGATGCTGGTGAACCTGGGCTGTGAGGTTATCGGTGTTTAATCTTCAGAGGCCACTGCAATGGGATGTCCAGGACGGGCCTGGAAGTCAGGCTGCACGTGGCAGGAAGCGGAGCTCCGAAGTAGGTCACAGTCCTGAGAGACACACTGGAGCCACGTCTGAAATGGAAAAGCTGTGCTCCGCTCGTATTCAGTGTTCAGGTTGTCACTGAGAAAAAAGCACACGAAAATTAGATTAAATAAAGACTGACTTATGCAAAATGGAAAGGCTGTACACTTGTTCTTTTGTCTTTTTTCTTCTGTCATGCCTACAAAGTGAGGTTCATGTAGCATCAGGTCGCAAGGTCCCGGAGAATCGGCCAGCTTTGCTGTCTCCGGTTTCCTTTCTTGTGCAAGTTCTTGTGCCCTTGGGCCTTCTTTCTATTCCAGAAACTTGTTGCCAAATGTCTTGAAAAATCAGTTATTGGGGCTTCAATATTTCCGAATGGAATCAGCTCCCCGCTGTGATTTCTTTAGGGGTCATTCTCTCACTGCAGATCAGTGTGTGGGCAGTGGGTTTCCTCATTCAGCCTTGCCGGAAAGCTGCGAGCGTGTGATATTGAAAGGGAACATTCCCACAGAGCGGGGAGCGGGGTGTATTATCGGTGTGTACTCGTTTTATGGGTGAAGTTTTGGAAGCAGATGTTTATCACTGTTCATTTCTGGGAAGGAGATTCTGCAAAACATTTAACCAAGTATCTGGGAAATGTTCGCCTTTGAAATAATAGTGCTTCCAAGCCCACTTCCCTAAATGTCGTCTGTAGCGTTATTGTCTTTTCCTTTTGCAGACGATGGCAGATAGAAATCTGAGAAATGTCTCTTGGAATAATTTTTTAGCATTGATATCTTGATGTTACCTTCTTTACATATTGTCCACGGACTCTTTCACATTTCACATACTTAAATCATGAATGAAGTTTGCATCTTAGAGACCTGTTTGGTCACGTGGACCTGTGTGTTCAAGGGTCCCTGAGGGGTGAATACCACAGCCTCTCTGGCCTGGGACTTTTGTGGTGGAATTCCGGTTCTGTCACTAAGTAACTGGGTGATCTCAAACAGTTATTTAACCTCACTAAGCCTCCCTTTTCTCTGTGTAAAATGGGGATTAACACTGCTTATCTCACTGAGTTGGGATGAGGGTGAGAACTCATGTGACATCAACAATGGCTCACAGGAAATGTACAATAGGTAGTCATCATCATTGTTGGTGTTGATGGACGTTGAGGGATTAGCTTGCATTTTCTTGGTTATGAATATTTTGTAGGGTACTTTTATGGGCCTTGGTTTCAGATGTTCCAAAGGAATGATTTCTTTGATTTGGGATTTTCAAAGTAGCATGTAGCTTTCATTAAAATAACTCTTCTCAGAGTTTGCTCCATTGTATTATGGTGGTAAAAAGGAAATTGGGCAAGTAAGCACCAATAATGTGATAATGACAGATTAGGCTGAGCTACCTGAACTGTGACCTGCAGTCAACAAGTATAGAAAGGCTATTTGGGCAAAATGATCACTGTTATTATTTGAACTCCATGAAATTCATGAATCATTTATCTTTCTTTATAGCTAATCAGTATAATTTACTTTCAGATATCAGTTAGTTGAATAATAAATAATATAATGTGGTCATTTTCTTCTACTATATTGTATCTTAGCATATTCTGATAGACTTGATGTTAATGTACTGTATACCAATCAGTACACAATGAACCGTAGGACTTTGTGCAGGTGAATAAGGCATGGTGAAACCAGGTTCTTTCTTCTTTTCTTTGCATCAAACCGACAGCCTAACTTAGACTTTCAGTGAAGCGTTCCAGCTTCCCGCCTGTGCTCTTGTATTGGTTTCTTAGGTGGGAACATTTTCTCTGCATGGACAGAAACAGTTGATAAACTCAACTCCAACAGAGAAATAAATTACATGCCGGCCATAATGAGACATCAAACGTCTAGTAAATTTTCTTTTGCTTGTAAAAACGTGGCAGTCGGAGTAAGAGTCAATAATTACTTATTGTTAATTCCCTAATGTTGGCTTCTGGTGCACATGTAAATTGTGATGTGAGTAAATGGGAAAGAATGATCAGTTGTTTACCATGTTCACTCTGCACACGGGGATGCCCATGGCTGTGACAATCCAGCGGGATGCTTTCTGTGTCACTGAAGCGTGCAGGAGCCCACCCCGCAGCCCAGGACAAAAGTTCTCTCACCGAACTTCATGGAAATTACCTTTGCTGACAATGAGCCAGACACATGGATCAAGGGCCAGCCACTGAGTCCTCAGATGTGTTTCACTCCATTTCCATGGTTCTGAGAGGGGCAGCCATAGAATGTTGGGGACCAGCTAGAATTTAAGAAACATTAATCCTGCTCCGTTAACTGTGATTGTGTTCTGATTAAAGAAGGCACATTCTACCCTGGCTGGGAGTTACAGGTGGGACTTGGGAGCTCACCTGGGATTGCAGATTATCATGGAAAGATTAACAACCTTGTTGCAGAAGCCAGAATCCCTGGCCCTTTGAAGACCCCTGGCCCTTTGCATATCACCAGCCCTTTAAAGACCCCCAGCCTTTGCATGCCCGTAGGCCCTTGCAAATCTCCATCCTGCATTACCTGTAAACTGCCTATTTGGCACACCCTTTGCCTGCTTCCCCATGTAATCTTTGTCCTTCTATGCAATAGAAGCAGCTGGCTTTAGGGGAGAGGCAGAGCAGATTTTTGTGGATTACCTGCTGCTCTCCCATGCTGCTGGCAGTATTGGAATAAACACTCATATATGATTCAACCCTGTCTCTGCTTAATCGGCTCAAGTAGTTACAGGCAGCATGGACCACTGATTGTCAGTTACAGTTCCACCTTTTTTTGTATATAATTTCTACTTACAGGTCATAGTGGGAGCTCCAAAGTCTGTTTTAAACTGTTTTGCCTTCCTTAGCAAGAATAATAGAATAAGCACTATAATACTATATATTATAATATAAGCATTGATAGTTCTTCATTAACTGTCCTTTTTGTACATGTGTGTGGGGCTCCCATAATAATATGCAAACCGCACTTGTAAGTAATTATTCCTGTTTTCTAAGATGCCTCAAGGAAAATACTACAATTTTATTTTCAAATATGTAATTCATTTCAATAACTGTTGTTAGAGAACTGAATCTCTCTCTCGAACAAATACCATGTCTAAAAAAACAAGAAGAATAGAATTAACTCCGTGAGAGCATGGAAAATAGAATGCTTGGCTCAGGGAGATAAAGACACACCGTTTGTACATCGGAACCAAAAGACGTGAAAACATTTGACACAAGAATACAAATGTGCCAGTTAAGATCTTAGCTGTGTTTTTACCAAATCCTATAAGATGTTCTTCAAACGATCACTCCTAGCTATTTTTTAAATCTCTAGTTCATTGCCACCACCATGGTCCAATCGTTCACGTAGGTTTAATTTTTTTCCTAATAAAAAGGTCATGCTAATTTGGCTTAAATATTGCTGTATCCCTCACTACCTTGCTTAGAAATTTACAAAAGTGGCCTTTTTTCTTCCTAAGGAATAGTAAATATTTCCATTGGTCCAAGCCTTTCTTGATCTATTTCCACTCACTCCCAACCTTATTTTATTTACTCTGAAGACGAACCCCTTTGCTTCCGCTTGGTCCTTTTCCAGTACGATTTTGTCGTGTCCCTCATGCCTAAAAGACCGCTCCCTCTGGCCCCCAGATTTGAAATCCTCATTATCCTTTCAGGATCAGCCCCAAGGACCGATTAATTTGCTGATCATTCCAGGTCTCCTCGGTAATCCCATGCTCTGAAATCCTCTTGCACATATTGTGTGTAGCATCAATTTAACATTTAATTACATTTAACTTCTGGATAATGGGAGTCTGAAAATCAATGACATTTTTCTGTTTGCTCTTAAAAGGGCTGAGTTATTGGTCGATCTTTAGTAATTGCAGAGAATCTTTGATATTCATTTCTATGTGTTAACTTTCCCTGCAGCATTGTCTTAATGGTAGTGATTCTCTTTGGCAACAATTCCTTCTCATTTTTAAATCTCCTTATAGCGTCTGTCTCCTTGCAAGCCACGTCCAGTCCTTGTTAGGAGGGATCACTCCCATGGGCCCTCCGTGGCTCCGCACATTCTTGCTGGCTATGCCGAAGATGGAGCCCTTTCCCCAGACCGCTTCTCAGGGCTGTATTGATAGCAAGAAACCTGGAGGGACGAGGCATTAACTAAGAGCAGGCTTGCTTACTGCTTACTATAAAACAGTGGGTTCCCCAAGCTCAGCGTTCCTCAGCTATGATACAGACCTACTGTGCGTACAGCATCCATTTGGCGCATGGAAGCCAAAGGAACTAACACACGTGCTGATGTTCATGCTGCTGACTGTCCCGTAAGTAATGAATCCTTCACCTCTGGCCTGGAAGCCGCGTGTCTCCTGTGCGCATTGATGGCAGCAATGGGCTAGCTTATTAGATTGTAATTCAGATAAAGGAAATCTTAGACCAAACCGTGCCTTATGGAAAGATAGAAACGATTCTATAAATCGATAGAAATCAATGTGTTTCGAGCCTTTTAAACCAACCCACTGTGCATAGCACTGTCCTAAACATGTTGAGCATGTAATTCGATGTAAGTATATACTAACTCTGCTTTGCAGAGCTTGTATTTTATAAAATCATGGCAGCAGTAATGATAATTAAATTGGCCATTTTTTAGAATTACGTTGAGAATACTCAAGCTATTAAAATTGCTTGGACTTTTCTGCTTCAATCGAAAAGGTGACTAGAGGATACATTTAACTTCAGCATTCTTCTGGGCAGGTTTCTGAAGAGCACTTTAGTATAGAATTAAGAGTTTCAGTTATTTATCTACCTAAGTCTATGTTCATCCTTGTATCCCCTTTTTTTGTCATATTTTGATTTTCATTTTCACCGCAGTTTTGAGAATGTAGCACTTCTATGTGGATAAAAAGCATGTGTTTTTAAACTGTTTAGATATTTTTTTTAAAAACTTTAGCCTTAAAAGAAAAAAAGGAAATGATGAGCACAGAAATAAATCACATATAGCCTTTGAAGGATTGAGGTGGGAAAGCATGAATATTGATGGATCACTTAGCAAGGACCAAGGCCTTGTGAAGTGCTTTATCTGCATCATATCTTTAACTCCCAAATCATCATAGAGTTAAGTATTATCAGAAGAAACCAGACTATTGGAAAAGTAAACTGAGTAGAGTTAGGTAACCAGCCCAAGTTTATATTGATTTCAACCCAGGTAGATTAGCCATCAGCACCTAAGACAATTAAGCATTAACTCACATCTACTGTAATAAAATGGAGGAAGGTGTAGCAGAGACTGGTATGTGTTCACCAGACCCTGTTCTCCTGTCTTCCCGGGCAAGACTACATATCCCAGCCCTCCTCCACCCCGTTGCATCTGGACACGTGGCTAATTCTACACATGGTATGTGAGCAGAAGTGATGTTCCAGGATAGAAGTTTGTCTTTACCATGGTCTGTTTGTCTACCTCCTTGCTAAAAGCAAAAGACCTCAAAGACTGTGGAGGAGTCACAAGATGGAAGAAGCACTGGTTTCTGATGCATCATGTGGACGGCCACCCCCGTCAACACCAGCATCGGGCTACCAGAATGAAAAAGGAAAACTGTTAGAGTCATACCACTAATACCCAGGGTTTATCTATTGCAGCAGCTCACATCACTGATACAAACGGAAATGATCAAATATCACCATTAGGAGCATTAGAAGATATGTGAATGATGAAATAGTGATGGTATTAGTTGTTTTTGAGACCTTTAGAAGATTAGATTATTACCTTGCATGTGTAAAAGAATAAATATCGTTATTACCTTTATAAAAAGAAAAGAACTCTGAAAACAGCATATTGGGTGTGGGGTCAAGACAGTTGTCACCTCGTCCATGAACTGACTCTGCTTAATTGAGCAAGTCATTGAATTTCTACGAGTCTCTGTTTCCAAAGCTGTAAAATGAATAGTCCGGCCTCTTTAAGATGGCAGTGAACTGGTTGGACTGACAGTGTACAGCAGTCCAGGGGTGGGTCTGCTTCTGGCCCGTGGGAACGCTGTTCAGTGTATCGGTGTATCTGCGTGCGTGCTGTTTCAGCACAGAGGATGTATGATGGCCGGTGAATGGATTTCTGTTGGAACAGAGCATGATATCCTTTTAGAAAGCATTTTTAACCGAAAGCCATAGATAGATCTATTCCAGTTGGCCCAGTACTAACATTTAACATTATGTATGAGTAATCCAAGCAAAAGAAGTGTGATAGGTAGGGTCACAGAGCCTCGTTTCAACCTTTAGAAATAGTCTAAGTACCTAATGGAGTGATTTGGTCAAGTACGGTAGGCTCTCTTGCTGCAATTTTCCTGCTATGGAAAGGTAAGTCACTCATGGTGACTGTAGCTAATAATTCTCCACTACATGTTGGAAGGTAGGTGGCAGAGTAGATCTAGAGAGTTCTCATCAAGAGAAAGCATTTGTAACAACGTGTGGTGTTGGATGTTATCTGGGCTTATTGTGGTGCTTGTTTTGCAACATATACAAATACCAAATCATGATGTTGTACACCTGAAGCTAATGCAATGTTATATCAGTTATCTACATATATAAAAGCCTAAACGACCAAATGACTGGTCGACTGGTCGCTATGACATGCACTGACCACCAGGGAGCAGACGCTCAATGCAGGAGCTGCCACCTGGTGGTCAGTGCACTCCCCCAGCCAACCTCCTGTGGCCCACCAACCTCCGGCGGTTCCTTCCCCGGCACCAGGGATGGCCCCGATCGGCCCTGATCGCTGGCCAGGCCGAGGAACCCCACCTGCGCACGAATTCGTGCACCAGGCCTCTAGTTCCACAATAAAAATGATATAAATGAAAAAAAGTTTAACCCAAACTATACTAGGGTATGAATAACTAACTGAAACACAAAACTGGAGCTAAGTCTTTCTTAGAGATCTGGAAATATTTCATTTCCACTTAGTAAAGAATTAAAAGGGAAATCGGAAGCAGTTTGATATGTTAGCGATAGAATTATGGAAATGTTTTTCCTTTTAATGGATTTGTAGAGCACAATGAGAGAAGAGGCTAGAAACGAGCTTAGGGCCTATTTAAGGAACTGGAATGGGGAAAACCATTGGATTTCATTCTGTAGGTCCTGAAGGGTAGCTCACTTAAGATTTTTATACAGATCTGTGCTTGGATCTGGCTTTTCAAAGATAATGTGTGGTCAGGCAGTTGGTAATAGGGAGGTGAGACCATTGCAGTCATTCAGGGGATGGTGGCAGAGGTCAAACAACCTGGGTTTTATTTTCCGTATTCTGAGGTCTTGCTTAGCCCAGAGGGACCGTCCCTCCCAGTCTTGGCCGATCACTAGACATAATAAACTACTGGCCCAGGGGCATGTTTTCCAGAGGCAAACCAACCAGTTTAGAGCTTATCTCATTGCCTTTATCAGGCTCGCAAACTCTGGGCTGTCATCCAAGTGACCCAGCCACCCTCAGGCCACATACCAGAGAGCTAGGGACAGCCCCTGTTCCCCAGAGTCAGCAGAAATTATTTAAACCAGACAGCCTCAGCCTGTTCACCAGCCTGGCCCTTTTCTCTCTGTGGAAACCACAGTGGAGACCCCTGCCACGCTCCCACTCCCCTGGGCCTGCTGGCCGGCCCTGGTGCTTCCCACGCACCCCCCGCCCCAGGGTGTGGCGTGCCCCTCCTCTTGGGAACTGTGAGTAACAAAGGCTTGTCAGTTATAATCGTCCCCTGCTCTGTTGTCTATCTCAAATTTCCTGTTAGAAGTCTCTGTTTTGAAACAAGCTGTGTGGGCCTAAATGAAAGCAGTGAACGTAGGGAGAGAGGATGACCGGATGGTTAGGAGCCAGAATGACAGGTCTCCATAGGGGGTGGGTGTGAGGAACAAGGAAGTGGATGGAGATGACTGACAGGTTTCTAGCTTCATGATATTAACTGAGAGAAGTGATAAGCAAGGAGAAGAGGCTTTGAGGGGCAAAGGTAATGAACTTGGTTTGGAACTTGTGGAGTTGAGGTGCCCAAAAGACTTCCATGAAGAGACAGGTAGTAGGAAGTAATAAATACTTCTCGTTCTGGATCTTTTATGAGCATGACACATGGTAACCGACGTGTTTTGCCTCCAACCCTATACAAGGGCATGATTTCACAGAACAGGACCTTTTCTTTGTGTGATGCGCTCTGAGAGTTTCTGTCTGTGCCATGCCTTAGACATGCATTTTGTTTCTGCTTTTAAGCGTGTGTTAGAAGCCGCTACGCTCAGGAACTACTAAAAGGTCACATGCCCTTCTCTGCAAAACTCTGGTGTGGAGCAGAAAAGGAACTCGGACCTGAAGAGGCTAGGAAGCCCTGCCTATACTGATGTTAGTTGAAGCTG
>NW_005371230.1:1878705-1880511 GCF_000412655.1 Myotis brandtii | reverse complement strand
ACCGGTAGGTTAGCTTGCTACTGGGGTCCTATCGGGACTGAGCAAGATGGGCCGGACACACCCTGGAGCCCTCCCGCAGTCCCTCCCTGGCAGCCTCCTACATCCCTCCCCAGTTCCGATCATGTACTGGTGGGGTCCCTCAGCCTGGCCTGCGCCCTCTTGCAATCTGGCTGAGGGATCCCTCCGCCCCTGAGTTCATGAATTTTGTGCACCAGGCCTCTAGTATATAATACACACACACACACACACACACACATATACATACACACACACACGTGTGTGTGTGTGTGTGTGTGTGTGTGTGTGATTCCCTTTGAAGAGAGCTAATGACTCTAAGCTTTGTTACACACAGGAATGAGGTGTAGTGGAGATGGAGGTTTTGGATGATTTAGAATCAGTTACTGAGTGGAAATGATAAATGACTGCTGTGAGTTAGTTACAGTCCTTTGAGTCTGTGAGTTTTCTCTGGGTCACAGTAAATGTCTAATCTAATACTGGTTAAAAGGTTTAACTAGAACAGGGGTGGGCAAACTTTTTGACTCGAGGGCCACAATGGGTTCTTAAACTGGACCAGAGGGCCGGAACAAAAGCATGGATGGAGTGTTTGTGTGAACTAATATAAATTCAAAGTAAACATCATTACATAAAAGGGTACGGTCTTTTTTTTTTTTTTTTTTAGTTTTATTCATTTCACGCGGGCCGTAGTTTGCCCACGGCTGAGCTAGAACCTACCATGTAGACTTTTTTACATTATAAATGAAAAATGTCTGTGATTCCACACGCAGCCTGTAGAAGGCACTCTATCGTAGCCACTCTTGCTTTAACCCACAAGGTAAAGGCATGTCTTGGTCCTGCTGGAACTCAAAGGTCATTGCCGACTGATGGAGACAAGCGTGTGTATGTGAAAGTCTAAGGTGACTGTGCATTCACCACAAATATAAACAGTACCATCGGTCAGCGGTGATCCTGGGCGGAGCTGGCTAAAGATCCCCACCCATCTGTAGGGGAGAAGGGAATGGTGAAGTAGGGCAGTGGTTCTCAACCTGTGGGTCGTGACCCCTTTGGGGGCCGAACGACCCTTTCACTCGGGTCGCCTAAGACCATTGGAAACACATATATAATTACATATTGTTTTTGTGATTAATCACTATGCTTTAATTATGTTCAATTTGTAACAATGAAACTGGGGGTCACCGCAACATGAGGAACTGTATTAAAGGGTCGCGGCATCAGGAACGTTGAGAACCACTGAAGTAGGGGATGTTGCCAGAAGTAGCATTGGTTTTTTTTTTTTTAGTTTTATTCATTTCAAACGGGCCGGATCATTTCAAACGCAGCCTGTAGAAGGCACTCTATCGTAGCCACTCTTGCTTTAACCCACAAGGTAAAGGCATGTCTTGGTCCTGCTGGAACTCAAAGGTCATTGCCGACTGATGGAGACAAGCGTGTGTATGTGAAAGTCTAAGGTGACTGTGCATTCACCACAAATATAAACAGTACCATCGGTCAGCGGTGATCCTGGGCGGAGCTGGCTAAAGATCCCCACCCATCTGTAGGGGAGAAGGGAATGGTGAAGTAGGGCAGTGGTTCTCAACCTGTGGGTCGTGACCCCTTTGGGGGCCGAACGACCCTTTCACTAGGGTTGCCTAAGACCATCGGAAAACATATCTATAATTACATATTTTTTTTGATTAATCACTATGCTTTAATTATGTTCAATTTGTAAAAATGAAATTGGGGGTCACCACAACATGAGGAACTGTATTAAAGGGTTGCGGCATTAGGAAGGTTGAGAACCACTGCTTT
>NW_005371230.1:1867593-1878298 GCF_000412655.1 Myotis brandtii | reverse complement strand
ATATAATTACATATTGTTTTTGTGATTAATCACTATGCTTTAATTATGTTCAATTTGTAACAATGAAATTGGGGGTCACCGCAACATGAGGAACTGTATTAAAGGGTCGCGGCATCAGGAACGTTGAGAACCACTGAAGTAGGGGATGTTGCCAGAAGTAGCATTGGGTTGAGAGGCAGGAACTGCAGTTCTGCACCACCTCAAGTGAGTCATGTCATCGTTGTATTGCACTTCCTATCTTCTAGGCGTGTGATTGTTTTCAATAAGTGAATGACTGTGGAGATCTGTAAACAAAGAGAGCAATAGCTGAAGACGTAATTAGTTAATTAAATGGCAATGATATTGTGACGAGCTTGATGAAATCTACGCAAACAGTACTGTCAGATTCGCTCATCATGGAGAGTCAGGCTTGGCTCATCCTCGGCCTGAATCCCATGTAGCCGGAGACTTTTACCAGGTTCATTGTCAAGGTCACCTGCGCTGTTTCAGAGGCACTAGACTCCCCCTGTTAAGCATTGGTGAGGGGAGAGGGTCACAGGGCTCTGCGGGTGGTGCCTCACCAAGTGTGTGGTATGTAATCAGGTGGAAAATGTTGTGTAGGCGTCACGTGTATCACAGGGACAAACCCGGGAAGCAACTGATTCGAGTTTTCTCTACGTCTTCTCTGGGCTCATGGAGTTAGAAGAATGAGTGCATTTTATAGCAGAAAATGAAGAATTTCAAGACAGGGAATTCCTACAGTATTTCAAAACACGAGGCAGGTAAAATGATTCTTAGGATTTTAAAAGAAAAGAGAGAAGGGAATAAAATAAACCCTGAATTTTTAAAGAACTTCTTTTATCATTTTAACATGCAGCCGGAAGCAAAGATATGTCCAAAGCCAGCCAAGAAAAGTATAAAAAATATAAGCTGGACAAACTTCTGGGAACTGCCCAAACCATAATTTAAAAGTAGGAAAAAACTTCCAAAGTTGTTGGAAATCTCAGGGCTTCAGAGCGGAATTGGAGCCCAGTGGAGTCTTTTTCCTCTTTTCTGTAGTCTGTTACCGATCACACACACACACACACACACACACACACACACACACACACACACTTCATGGTAATGTAATAGATTGAGGGTCAATATAATGCAGATCCAAGAGAAGAAATTAACGTTTAGCCAGTTTTTACACTTCGTTTACCGAAAGGTAACATTGATCTTCAATGCTTTCAAAGTCCATGCTGCCAACAGTACCCTGACTATTTGAACTCTTACCAAGGCACCTGGGACAGATTGAGAAGTCTGTAACTCATGGGAGAACAATGTACCATATTTTTCCGTGTACAGGACGCTATTTTTTTCTAAAATTGTAGACTAAAAATCGAGGAGCGTCTTACACACAGAAGTCAGCCCAGGAGGGAGCCGCGCGGGTGCGTAGCTGCCCAAACCTTCTCAAACAGGCTTCCTCCAATCACACGCCTTATTGTTACTGATGTCAGCAGATGCCCTGATTAGAGGTGGAGGTGGAGAGTGCGCAGATGCAACAGGGACCGGAGCATTCTGAGCCCTTAACGATGTCAAAAAATAAAAAGATAAATACCGGTAAGCAGTTGTCTTACTCTGCAAAATTCAAACTGAATGTAATAAGCTCTGCAAAGGACCATGGAAATGGAGCTGCAGAGAGATCATGTGGACCTCCTCCTGCTGAGTGTAGGATCAGACAGTGAAGAAAACAGGAAGAACAACTCCTCAAGGTGCCAAAAAAGAAGAAGGCCTTAAGAGGAAAACCAGCAAAATGCGCAAACTTGGAGCAGAGGCTTAAGACTTGGATTATGGAGCAGCGCCAGAGTGGCTTATATAAGTGTGTCAACCAAGCTTATTCAGTGTCAGGCAAGAATGTTTGCAAGCGAAATGGACATGGTTGATTTTACAGGAAAGGCAAAATGGTGCTTCCATTTCATGAGGGGAGAAGGCTTGGCCATGAGAACACGAACAAAGTTAGCTCAGAAAATGCCACCAGTTTATGAGGAGGATCTCACATATACAGACAGTGACTCAGAAGACAGCAGTGATACAATAGAAGTTGGAGAAAGTGATGTGTCTGGAACTGATAGTGATGAAGAAGAGAGCAGTGATGCAACAGAGGCTTGAATAGAGTGATATGCTGATAAGATCATAGTACTGGTATGTAAACATGACCTGCGATAATTACTAAATAGAAATGTGTTCTGTTTTATGTTTAAAATACTGATTTCTTAATGTTGGGTTGGAAAAGTGGGCGGAGTCTTATACACGGAAAAATACGGTATTAATCTACCCGGGAATAAATACAGCTAATCCCCACGTGTCCAGACTAGCGAGCTGCCTGGTGGCTTCCCCAGACACTGCTCATTCAGAGGCCCCAGACCTCTTCTCCATGATCTTTCCTTCCCTGCTCTTGTTCCTTTTCGTCTCATCCTGAGTCCTGGGAAGCCTCCAGTTCCACATGCATGGACTTAGGTCCAGAAAAGGGGGGCGGGACGGAGAGCGTTAACCATGATCCTGGGGCCTCATAGCCATCAAAACCTTTGCAAATAGTGTCTGAATCAGGCCCCCTGGAGACGCTAAAATAAATGGTCGGGAAACACTGGGCAGTTACCAGAGATGAATGAGTCTGGAGAACTGTGAGTGACCCCCCAGATCCCCGCCCCTTGGTGTACATGTTCTGCTCCTCCCCAGGAGAGGGAGGAGGCTCTGAGGGGAGGAAGGGTTATTTTACATTATAAGGCAAAGGGCCCAGCCGTTGTGGCTCAGTGGTTGAGCGTCGACCTGTGAACCGGAAGGTCACATTCCGATTCCTGGTCAGAGCACATGCCCGGGTTGCATTATAAGGGAAGGGGATTTTGCAGATGTCATGATGGCGTCTCATCAGGCAGTTGTTCATCCATCTAAGGAGATGATCTTGGGTGGGCCTGACCTAATCAGGAAACGCTGTCCCCGCTGTCCAGGAAGCCTCCAGGTAAAGAGCAGCCGGCTTTGAGCTGCCTGTGGAGGGGGCCTCACGGGCCTGAGGGCTTCAGTCCTGTGGCTGCAAGGAACTGAATTCTGTCAACAAGTGAGTTTGGAAGGGACCTGGAGGGCCAGGTGAGAACAGCAGGCTGGCTGACACCTCGATTCCAGTCTGGTGAGATCCCAGTGCAGCCAGGCCTGGACCAGCCCGATCCACGTTGAGATGATACAGTTTCTGTTTTAAACAGCTCACATCAAATGGCAGATTATTACTCAGCAGCAGACAGCTAATAGAATAACCCTGAGAATAAAATCGGAGATGACAGGAGAATCCCAGACATACTCAGAGAAACAACACTCGTGTATTGCGTTCCTGCTGAGTACGGGGCGTTATACCGGAAGTCTTGGTAATGCTCACTGCAAGTTTTATGAGGAAACCAAGACTCGGTGACAGTGTGAATCTTGCCAAGCCACCTGCACGGGCCATCCCTTGCACTGTCTCCCGTGATGTTCACCAGCCTCAGCTCACAGCAGAGCACTTGGGATGGAACGAGGCTGAAATGAGATGCACGCTAAGTGAGAAATACACGCTGGATTTTAAGCTTTTGTGGCCCCAAAACTTAAGATAATAATCACTTTTATATGTGGATTCCATGCCGAAATGACGTTTGATAAATTAGAATAAATTTATTCATAAATTTATTAATATCATTACTATTAATTTTACCTATTTATTTTTGCTTTTTTAATGTGATTTCTAAAAATTAAAGTTACATATGTGGTTCTCATGTATTTCTATTGGACAGAGGAGAATTTGAAAATAAGAAGGAATACAAAACCCCCATCCCACTGCCCAGAAATAGCCATTGTTAATATTTTTTGTACTTCTGTTATCTTTTCTCTCCCTCCACAGTTTATGCCAGTATATCAAGAAATATTTTTAGGGCAAGAGAAAGAACCCCCGGGGAGCTTAAAATGTTTGTCTGAGATATTACATTTGTTAAGTGAAGGAGCTGAAATCCAACCCATTGTCTTTGTGACTCCAAATCCATGTTCTCTTTGCTCTACTGCCGTACGTCTCCTGGAAAATCTTTACAGGAAAAATTCAAAGAGAACTCCCTGTATTGCATTATAGAAAGTGGTACACAGAAAGAAAACTCAACAGTGCCTGCAGGTTTTTTTTTAATGAATATTTTGTTTGGAAAAAATAAAACTAAATATTTCTGGAATTTTTAAGTCGTCACCAATGTTTATATTGTTGATTGTAAGTTTTCCTTCTAGAATATATTCAAGAGGTATAGGTGGGCAGGCTACTGAATATAGTCAGTTTTGCTTGTTAAAGCTAACAGTTATTTCTAGGTATGTATACAATTGATTATATCAGCGGTCGCCAACCGGTGGTCCGCGGAACACTGTTGGTCTGTGAGGTCTACAAGGTTGGCGACCGCTGGATTAAATAACTGCTTTAGAGATAATTCTTTAAAAAGGCAGTTTGGGCCCATCTGGTATGGCACAGTGGTTGAGCATCCACCAAGGAAGCAAGAGATCATGGTTCGATTCCAGGTCAGGGCACATGCCTGGTTTGTGATGTTTCTATCTCTCTATCCCTCTCCCTTCCTCTCTGTCTCTCAAAATCAATAAAAACATATTTTTTAAAAAAAATGCAATTTGGAAGCAAAAGAAATGACAGGCATCCAGATAGGAAAGGCAGAACTAAAACTTTATTTGCAGACTACCTGCGTTTATGTCGTAGAAAATCTTGAATCTTTTTAAAAAGTTCTAGAACTAATAAGAACTTAGCAATGTCACAAGACACAAAACCAATATGCAAAAAGAACAAAATCAACGGCATCTCTATATTCTGGCAACAAACCATCTGAAAACAATAGGAAGAAAACAATGCTTCATAGTAGTGAGCCCCGCCTGGGATTGGCCGGTTCCCTCCTGCCCAGGCCGATACAGCTCTCCCGCGGCCACACAGCACCTGAGACGTGCGTTTCGGGTGTTTTACCCTCAAATTAAAACATATCCTGTGGCTTTGATCTCAGAATATGTATTACTCAGTTTGAGCTTGCATTTCTGAATTTAACTGAGTAGCTTGCTTCACATGCCAGCTTTTCCAAAAAGCAAACACTTAAGAGTGAGACATTAATTATTCTTGGGAAATGTGGGAGCCCGCATGACATTTGCTCCTGTTTTTCACTGCACAACAGATGTTGGTATTTCACAATAAACACACACTTTTCCCCTAGATCTGAATTGCCTCCTTTATGAATCCGTTTGGGACAAGTTCGTGCAGGCTTGTGTCTTTTCGAGGGTGTGTGACTTCTTACTTTTATGACAAAGTGGCTTAAAAGAAAAATAATTATGGTATCATGAAAGTCATACATCAGCTCTTGCCTTCTCTCCTGGGCCGTAGTTCTAATTATTTTTTCTAATGGTAATTGATAACCAGGTGAATTCCCTTGCTGTTGCAGCTTTATAGATTTTTTTTTTTTTGCTCTTAGCTTTCATGGGAATAATAAAAAATCTCCAAGTTCAAAATATGTCAAAAAGACTTACTTCTGTACATAAATACTCAGTGTACAGAGGCCCGTGAAAGGTGGCTTGCATTTTCTATTTCAGACTTGCATCAGATAGGTAAGGACGGTACATTAGCACGCGAAGTATCTCAAACTTAGAAAATAAATTTCACAATTCAAGGTCAAATGGATCATCACTGTATGGAAGGAAGGCTCGCGTGCTCGGTAGAATGGTCACATATTTCGAAATGCTGTCTCCTGCAGGGGAACACAGCTCACCTCAGAGCGGTGACACGGCCGTAGGAAGACCCTACTGGCTCATGCTCCCGTGTCTGTGGGAAGAATTGGCAATGCAGGTGTTCGCTCCGGGCGAGGTCCACACCCACGCTAGGCGGTATTAAGACACAGGATGAAAGGGATTGTACGGTTATAAATGGTCATGCTTCGTGTGTGTTTTTGCGACAGCACATTTTAATCCCACTCTATTTGCATGTAGAGTTTTAATTAAGAGATAACCGTCGCCACAGGTTGGCTGCAGAAGGCTACTGTCTCCTGCAGAGAGAGCGTGATGCCCGTGCCAAGTCCCGCAGGTTGGGGAGCAAATGGGGGGTCGGGAACATAAAATAGGCCTGTAATTACAAGCATCATCGTCACTTCTTTCTCACTTAATGAATCATTCAAAAATATGGAACTGCGCTCACTTAGATGATTTTTTTTTTAAAGAATTGCTATTCCTTCAAATGCCTTTTTAGTCTTCTGAATGTTGCTGCCCCTGTAGATTTCTTTTTTTTCCAGCTCATGGTTTGTTTTCTAAACTGGATAATAAATCTTAGACTCGAAAGTTCTGATCCAAGTACATTTAATCTGTTTCTCATTTTTCTCTGATTCATTAGCGTCAGGATTGTCCTTCCATGTTCACAAAAGAATTTTTCATACCCAGTGGTTTAGATCAAAGCGAAGATAGTCTTCATTTACTTCCCAGCAAAATCGCCCAGAAAAGAGGCTCCTAAGATGTTCTAACTCAGATGAGCTCTCAAGAACTGGTGGCGAGGAATATTTTATACATAAGAGGGGAAAATGAAGTTTAAATAATTCCGTATTATTTATTCATGGGGCCTATTATCCCATTTTTCGGTGCCTTTTGAATAAGACTTAATTGAGATTTCCAGTCTGAAGCCAGACGGCACAGGCACAGATCAAAGGGAGATGCTCTCGCCTGGGGCTGGGACTCTTCCAAGCTCCCTCTTTCTCCTCTCTGCTTTCGCCCGTCAGCAGAGTGATTATTGCCGCTTTGTCTTCAGTTGTTTTAACCAGTTACAACCCTCCTGGAGCAGCGAAGGCCCCTTTATACGCAGTCCAGGGTGGGACAGCCCCCACCCCCTCTTCTTGTATAAAATGTTTGGGTACGAAGAAGAGAAAAGAATCGCCTTGCCATGCCATAGCAACTTAAATTTAACCACCCAATCTATCGTTTCTCAATTGAAGTGTAATATGATGGCATATTATATTCCCCAAGAGAGAGTATTGGGCGACTTGAAAATGTTCGTGTTAATAACAGCATATCTTCCGGTGCCTTTTGTGATTGGCTTTGGGTTTGGGTTGAGCCTTTCTGTATATATCACAGCGCACCTCCATGGCAAGGGACAGGATTTGAGCCAACCCTCCCTACTTTCTCATTTAAAAATAATTCTTACAGTGAAAGACAAGCCGGGTGATTGGGGAGGATAGAAACAAGGCATTTTGCTTTGTTAACTTTCTCTTGGGATATCGTGTGAGCAGGGTGTTGAGTTTCCTCACATGCGACGAGGGGAGATAACCAGTTTAGAGGGAAGAATTTGCCATAAAAGAAGGAGCTGGAAACCCGAGAAATCTAGCTGTCCCTGTGTCCCTTTCATGCCGCCTCCCCACCACTGTCACCCTCGTTTTCCTGGGACTTGGATGAAGTCACCATGGCTTTGCATTTGCAATTCCGGTTGGTTAAGAGGCTGCGGTTACTCAGGTTTGTTTGGACAAGAGGAAGAAGAACACGCTTACAACAAGAAAGTGAAAGTCAAATGACGCAATTTATTGTTTTGCCAAATACATGAATATGTTGCCATTTCAATGGTGACATCGGAAATCTCGAGTGGAAAGCCAGAATAACCTCCTTTCATCCATTCAGAAAAGTGACTTACTCCACCTCCACACTTACGAAGCTCTTTCAGCACCAAACCAGTGTTTGTAAATCCAGCCCTAGAGTCAGAGCTTTTTAAAACAAGAGGAAGTTGATCAAATTCCATGCAAACAATACAAAACAACCTCCCCTCCCCCTGACCCAGGTGAGCTCAGTAATACCTAGTCACTTGGCTGGACTGCCCCTGCCCCGCTGTGCCTCTGACTTCAGGAAAGGACAAACGTGTCCTCATAAAATTTACGGGAGTGGACCATTGGGTTCCTCTATGAGGCAGGCTCCCGCAGCGCGCTAAGGATGTCACTGTGAAATTAAAAGCAGAAGCTGTAGGAGCTGCTGGTCCCGGCCATACAGTTCACCCTGACCGCCGTGCCCTTGGATGTGGGTTATGGCCAGTTTTACGGGTCAGGGTATGGAGGCTGGAGAGGTCATTGCTTCGACGATCTGTCCAAAGTCAGACAATAATGGCTGCCAAAATTAGAATTCAGATCCTGTCTGACTCCCTTGCCAACCCCTTTCCATTACCCTCCCCTTTCTTCCCTTTGTACTTGATACTTCTCACAAAATCAGTCTCTTACAAAACAAAACACGTCTACTTGAATAAGAATGTCATACGTCCATAAAGTAGCCTGGAACGGTGTGTAGGCCCACCCATCCACTAACATTTGCCTTTATCAGTTACCTGGACCCATAAATGTTCCACATGATGCCAGCCTCCTGTCCCTCCACACCTATAGCTCACTCTGTCCCTTACCGTCCTGCAAAAGGTGATAGGCCTTCAGTTACTTGACTCTTTGTCAACACACTGAATGAATGAATGAATGAATGAATTGTACTAATTTACCAAAAAGCCTCAATAGCTGCTCGGGTCTCTTTTCCTTTCTAGCAGATTCACCATGGCAGCACATCATGAATGAATGAATGAATTGTACTAATTTACCAAAAAGTCTCAACAGCTGCTCGGGTCTCTTCTCTTTTCCTTTCTAGCAGATTCACCATGGCAACACATGTTAATGATGTAACATGCAGGAAGTTGCCGCTCTTGGGTTGACCTGTTGAACTGCATTTGACTCACCTGATTGTGAGTCCGCCTGACAGTCGTGCTGACTGTGAATCGCTGCCCGTGTGGTTGAAGTGGTCACCAGTCTATCTTGTATCCCCCTGAGACTAGCCCTTTGGTCTCCTTCCTGAGTTCTTTGACTTTTTCTGAGCCCCTAATAATATGTGAAATTTGCTAGTGTGCAGAATCCGTTCTGACAAATGAAATTTGGCTAATTGGGTTGTTTTTCTGTAGAGTGAGAATGTGTGTCTGCAGTGTTAGCTTCGGAAGCAAATATTCCCAGGAAAGGAGGCCAAGGTAGTTCACAGGCAAAGGAGGGAACTCACCGGAGGAGGAGCGAGGAGACGGGTCCTCCAGGTCTCTGCCGGCACCTCCTACTTTCCCTCCGGTTTGAAACATCTGTGTGCTTTTGTTTGAACTTTGTGAAATTGGGATGTATTTTTTAAATTGACATTTAAATAAGAAACGTGCCTTGTTGCCAGGTAGAGGAGTAAATTGTGACACGGTTGTCACCATGGAGCTGTGCCTAATTACAGATGATCAAACATGATTCAGAAGAGTCATTAGACTTTAATGAGGAGAAGGTGTGTGATCATGTTACCAAAGCAAAGATGGTATTTTAATTATATGGATTAAAGGTAACTATTGCCTGTTGGTATTTTAAAAAAAACCAACAACTGTGTACATTTATTTTATTGTATTGATTCCAGAGAGAGAGAGAGAGAGAGAGGCATCAATTTGAGAGCGACACATCGATCAGCTGCCTCCCACACCCACCCCTACCGGGGACTAAATCCACAACCTAGGTATGTGCCCTGTGCCCTGTGCCCTGTGCCCTGACCGGGAATCGAACGCACAACCTTCCTGTGCACAGGAGGATGCTCCAACCAACTTAGCCACCGGGCAAGCCCCACTGTGTGCATTTAATGTAGCATTTTAGCCCATACAAAACCTAATTAAATGGGTGACTGAGGCTATCACCCATGATGTCACACACAGAGGGAATGTAGTAGCTGTGTGGATTTGGATTGGTAATTTAACCTCCCTGTTTATTTTTTTATCTATATAGAAGGAGTTAGGCCAAAGGTATTTCAAGACCCCTTCAAACCTAACATTCCTCTGTTCTTATGATCAAAATGAATAATCAGAACTTAGCCAGAAAGGACTCTTGATCAACAAAGACCTTAACCTCAAGGCTAAGGACACATGGGTCACATTAATTCATACCAGAATGTTTCTTTTATTACAACAGTGATTTATCATGGCAGATTATGTCCTAATGCTAAAACAAACCCACTTTGTAGCAATGTGAACTCCTCAGAGTGTGACTGTGAGTTACTTGGAGGATCTGCTTTGATTCTAGAAGTTCGGTGCTCATGCATATGCTGTCCCCTCAGTGCCGAGGACACGGCTGTGCCCTGTTTAACCCATCGGTGCTCAGCTGCAGTGGCAAATTTTTGTGATTGCTGTGTTTGCAACTAAACCTCCCCGAGGCCCCGGAGCCTGCCGATTTCTATTCCTATAATTTCGAAGTGATTTCAGGGTAGATTGCCGTTTCCGGAATTTCCCCATGAAAGGGGAATCACCTGACATATCGGGGTCAGTGCAGTAATGGAACCTGAAAGGAGTTGGGGGGATGGAGGTGAACACTGGGAAGGTTGGTATTCTAGAGAGGAACCCTAAAACGAACCAACATTTAAATATTAGTTGGTCTTATAAAATATTGTCTTTATGCCTTATTTTCTGTTTTATGGATACATGGCGTTGTACTTCCGTGTGTATAGAAATTGCCCAACCTGTCCATCTTCCTCTGGTTACTAACTACACACTTTCCAATCACTTAGGCGTTTGTGAGGCTATCACAGAGACAGTTGTTTTGAGAAGACAGCCTCTTCTCTCTGCTGTGCTCCACCAACTTTTTTTTTTTTAAAAAAAATACACTTTTATTGATTTCAGAGAGGAAGGGAGAGGGAGAGAGAGATA
>NW_005371230.1:1856648-1866768 GCF_000412655.1 Myotis brandtii | reverse complement strand
GTCAACCAGCACAGGGAAATTTCTTGCTGAGATAACTGGGAATCTCAGACTGGTCAGTGAGAAATGTCCTCTGTTTGAAAGTTACATAACCGATGTGGCTTCCATCTCAACTTGCTCACAAGCATATTCATCGCAGGTTGAGTGACTTTTTTCCTAATTTTTTCTTGTTTGGGTCCATGTGGAAAAAATATTACCCAAAGGCACGAAGATAGCAGGCTCATACTTTCTTTCTGTCATTGAAACTATCTCTAAATTTCATGTGCGTCAAACTTTTTCAACAGGCTCTATATATCTCTCTAATGTATTGCTTTTAGAAACGCTATAGATTTTAGTTGAACTTTCCTTTCCCTGTTTATAATATCAATTTTACTTCCACTCTGTCTTGTTCCAGACAGGATTGGCTCTAGTCTAGAAGGATGTGTAAAGTAGACACAGAATGCGTACATTAAACTCAGAAGTGGTTAAATGCCGCCGTACCCGGTGTTGCCTGGGCTCACACAGGCTCCCTCCGTCTCAGCATCACTGACCCATTGGGCTGCTCAGGTACTATGGTTGGGTGCCCTGTACATTGAAGGATGGTCAGTAGCATCTCTGAAGTCTGCCTACCAAATGTCAGCCACACCCTCCTAGTCATGACAACTAATGTCTCCAGATTGTCAGGGTCTCCCAATTGAAGGATGGTCAGTAGCATCTCTGAAGTCTGCCTACCAAATGCCAGCCACACCCTCCTAGTCATGACAACTGATAATGTCTCCAGATTGTCAGGGTCTCCCGGGGAGCGGAATTGCCCCCGCTTGAGAGCTGCTGGTCTAGAGTTTAGATGTAGAGAAGTGGGTCTGTTTTGGAGGTGTGATTGGCAAGACTTGCTTATGGATTCCCTGTGGAGGTTGAGGAAAAGAGAGTCAGAAATGGGTCCTACATTTTCAGCTTGCGTACTCAGTGGATTTTAGTGTTGCTTACTAGACATAGATGGATAGGAGGACTGGGGGAGTACAGGATGGGATGGGGTTGTTTTAATTTTTAAATTTAATTTTTAATTACAGTTGACATACTATATTATATTAGTTTCAGGTGTCCAACATAGTGGTTAGACAGTTATATACCTTTTGAAATGATCACCCAATAAGTCTAATACCCATCTGACACCATGCATAGTTATTACAGTACTAGAGGCCCGGTTCACAAAATTTGTGCACCGGTGGGGGGAGAGTGTCTCTCAGCTCAGCCTGCTCCCTCTTGCAGTCCAGGACTCCTCGCTCCTTACTGCCCACCTGCACACTGCTCCTTACTGCTGGGCTTGCTGTTCCTTAGCACTGCTGTCGCTGGGCTCTCCAGCTGTGAGCCCGGCTTCTGGCTGAGTGAAACTCCCTCTGTGGGAGCACACTGACCACCATGGGGAAGCTCCTACATTGAGCGTCTGCCCCCTGGTGGTCAGTGCGCATCATAGAGACCGGTCATTCTGGTCGTTCTGCTGTAATGGTAGCTTAGGCTTTTATTATATAGACTAGAGATCTGGTGCACGAATTCATGCACGGTTGGGGTCAGGCTGGCCCACCCCAATTGGCCAGGGCCGGCCAGGGGAAGGGGACACAGGAGATTGGCCGGCTGGCCCTGCCCCCTGGTCGAATTCCCCATCGAACTCCCAGTTGAGGGCACAGTTTGCATATTAGCCTTTTATTATTTAGGATTATTCATTCTATTCCCTGTGCTGTGCTTTGAATCCCCATGCCGATCTTTATAACTGCCAGTTTGTACTTCTTAATCCTTTTCACCTTGTTCACCTGTCCCCTCCAACCCAGTTCTATCAATCTGTTATCTGCATGTATGAATTTGTTTCTGTTTTGTTCATTTATTTTGTTCTTTAGAGTCCACATGTAAATGAAATCATATGATATTTGTATTTTTCTCTCTGACTTATTTCACTTAGCATGATACACTCTTTGGCTCTACCCATATTATCGCAAATGGTAAGATTTCATTCTGTTTTATGGCCGAGTAATATTCCATGTTATGGATGTTCCACATCTTTATCTGTTTGTCTGTTGATGGGCATCTAGGTTGCTTCTATACTTTCGTCATTGTACACAATGAGTTTTGATTGATTTGGATATAACAAGTTTAAGATGTGACAAGCCGTGTGGAGCAGTGTCTACAGAGAATCTCATTGGAGACTCCGTACCCAGAGTTTTTCCTGCGCTGGTCACGCAGGCACCCTCTGTCAAGCTTGTCCCCAAAACCCAGACTCATGGGAGGAAAGTGGGTGTCTGCATAAAGCACCCCACTCATAAAATGGATTAGGCGCAGTGAGCCACTCCTAGCGTCTGGGAGTGGTGGGAACTCTCCCCAAATCCGGGTTCCCAGAGCCCAGCAGGGGCCAATCACACAGGCAGGCCTTGCTAAGGAAACTCTCTCAGGCTGCTGTGGTAGCTCTCCTGTCCGAAACCCAGGAAAAAAATAAACACTAAACCTAATCCGATTCCTCTGGGGTGGAGAGTTGATGAATAAACTGTGTCCAACATGTTCGAGGTCATTTGGATCGCTAGTGAGCTAACAATGTCGTCTCTATGTATTGAGAAGCAGTTCGGTCCATAATAAAATCATCATAGACTGTGGTACCCGACACACCTGGCTCCTACTAGTAGTCATGGCTTATCACCTCTCGGCACCTCCGTTTCTGGTGATGAAACCTACCATTTTGGAGATCCAGTCTGGAATAGTGATGGGCACAGAATAGGCACTCAGAAATAGTGGTGGCATTGGTGTTGGCGCTAATAATTGCAGGCATGGTTGTTTATGATTGTCTGTCTGCGGTGGGACATGCCATTCTTTCCTTGGATGAGTTGGTGGTAATATCCACGCTACCGCATTTCCAGCTAAATGGCTTTCCGTTTTTCAATTAAAACTTCAGTTGAACAGTATCAGAGGCATTTTAATAAAAATTTTACTGAGCTTGATTAGTTGATGAGGAGTGAATAGCTCATTTTTGATTACCACGTTAACTCTTTCTGGCCCTGAGGGGGCTGTTTAATAAATTACCGCTTTCCAATCAGCACTGAAAATGTTCCCCGCGTGGCCAGAAAGAGTTAATGACGCACCCATGATGGCACAGTGACTGCTTCTCACCGTCAGATCAGTCTCATGGTGGTAAATGTTTCTCTTCCTGTAATTGCCATTTTCTTTTAAAATGAAATAGTGGCTACAGGTATTGATTTTTAATAGACCTCATGCGCTCAATGAAAAGTGTGACGAGGTCACTCACAAGCCTTCTACGGGGATGTAGGTGTTGGTGGTGACTATATCAGATGGGAACTAAACCCAACGGGGATGCTAAATGCATCTCACAGAGTTGTCACCTGGACACTGTTCTCCGTGGGCGCAGGTGATCCCGGGATTATGATCTGAGTGCCAGGGGGCACGTTGATGTGCCTAAGTGTTCGAGCACCAGAGACTGACGCCTCATGGTATTGCGTGTTTCATCATGTCTCAGGGACCCTGCCTTTTCATCATGTACACATGGCCAGCCCCCTGTGGAGGTGCTTCACTAAGGCTTTTAATTATCCAGGAATGACCCTTCCTTTCTCATGTGTAGGGACCTGCAGTCAACTCTTCAGATCACATCTCTTATGCAAACACTAGTGACCCAGTGCACAAAATTCATGCACATTAAAAGGGAATTCATTAGAGGAAATATTTTAATATTGCAATTTGCCCTTTCTCTATAATAGAAGTGTCAGAGATGAAAGAAAATTAGTAAAATATATACGAAAATCTTCCTCCTGTCAGTCTGGGGCACACTGTGGGACCCAGAGTTAAGTCCCCGCCCACCAGCATATACCTTGAAATCGCACGAGACCCAGACCCGTCCTGGCTGGCCCCACTCCTATCAAGCCCCACCAGGCAGGGGGTGCAGCCTCAGGTCCCCTGTCAAGCCCCACCAGGTGGGGGGTGTAGTCTCAGGGCCTCCATCAAGCCCCGCTGGGCAGAGGGCGCGGCCTCAGGTCCCCTGGCCTGGTGCCGGGCGGGGGGCGCAGCCTCAGGTCCCCCAGCCCAGGTGGGGGGTGCGCGGCCTCAGGTCCCTGCTGATCGCTTGTTACGGCTTGTTACGGAAACCCCTCCTCAGCTGTGGGCGCAGCCATCTTGCGACGGTGTGATAGCGTGAGAGTCAATTTGCATATTACCTCTTTATTATATAGGATTTTTTCAGGTAGCCTGGAAAAATCCTTCCCACTCCCTGGAAAGAGTACTTGAATTCTGAAATACTAGCTTTTTTTTTTCCACATAAAAGGTTTTTTTTTCATTGATATGTTATCGTCTGATAACCCAGGAGGCACTAAGTATTTATTTACTGAGTCCTCACAGTATGTGTAACACTATGTGAAGTGCTTAGAGTGACTCACAAGCATGTATAATGTACTGGCTCAGTCATTTCTTCATACATCCTTCCTGATCCACTGTGTGCGGTGAACTCTGAAAAGACGAACCAAAAGCATCCCAGAACTTGAAGTTTGGTTGGGGAGGTGATGGATGATGACATCATAACACCCTTGCACCTGTAGAAGTGCGCTAACTGGAACTTGCCCAGCTTCCTAGGAAGGTCAGAGAGGGAGACCTGACCGGGCTTGCAGGAGTCAGGGAAAGTTACCTGCAGGGGATGCACTGAGCTGACTATAGTGCTGAGGGGGATCAGCTAAGGACAATGGCCTTTTCTTGAGAGAGGACAGTACCGAGGTGCAACGTTGAGAAATAGGATGAGGGGTGTAGGGCTGGCAGGACCGTCCTGGCTTGTCTTTGTGGAACGTCACTTGCAAAGCAGAAAGCAAGGCTGCAGAGGTAGGGACACGTTCTGGTTTCCATCTGCGGAGTTTTTAAACCTGATTGGAGAGAGAACGTAATGCATGTACATACATACGTGGTACTCTGTGTGGCTAACAGTGGTCCCTGGAGTCCCTTCTGTATCCATTTTCTCCCCAAACCCATGAGGGAGGTACTGTTATAGCTCCCATTTTAGAGATGAAGATCCTGTTGTTTAGAAGGAGTACGTAAATTCCCTAAGGATGCCCAGACAATAAAAGATGAAGGCGGAGTTCAATTCTGCGGGTTTCTAGAGCACAATGTCCAGAGACATTGAATAATTTACCCAGGATGACGTAGTGAGCGACTGAACACGTATTCAATTTAATTTCTTTCCTTGCAGGAGGGTAGTTTTGAAAATGGATTCTCTTTAGGGAGGCTGAGCGAGGGGGCAGGAACAGCGCAGGGTTCGCCTAGGCTACTGGAGCAGGACGTGGTCTGGCACGTTGGCGACAGAGCCGGCTTTCCCTGGCCCGTGCCCATGGACACCTGCTGTCCTGGCACTGTCGCTAACAACACCAGCTTTCGCTCTCCGTTGGGGTAATAAATTACGTGGTCACCCTGGACATAGAGCGTTATACAAAAGTCCGGATTTGTGAGCACTAAAACAGAGGGTGATGGGGGGGAACAGAAATGCTGGCTTGCAAAGTGAGACCAGATCATGTTTTCTATCTGTAGTTGAATTAATTAGGAATGGAAGTGGGGCAGTCATGGATTTCACAGTGATAATAGTTTTAAAGATGTGCAGACAATTAAAAGGACTTTTTTTTTTTACCTTCTATGCAGTATAGGTGTGCTCAATGGTAGAGTGTTGGCCTGTGCACCGGAGGGTCTCGGACTTGATTCCTGGTCAGGGGCATGTACCTGGGTTGCAGGTCCAATCCCTGACACCCCCCTCCCCCGGTTGGGGCGCCTGTGGGAGGCAAGCAATCGATGTGTTATCGATGTGTTACTGTCATGTCTATGTTTCTTACTCCTTCCCTCCACCCCCTCCTTCCTACTCCCTCTAGAATCAATGGGAAAAATATCCTCAATCTTTAAGCGAGAATTTAAATATATATTTACATACTTATATATTTATATTAACATAGTAATATATATTTATTTAAATATATATATATAAAATCTCCATCCATCCATCCCCTGGGATAGCCACACTTCACTGTCCAAGCAAGTTGAAGTGTGGTGGATGATTCCTGCTTTGGACAAGCGTCTTTGCTATGTTACCCAACTCAGGATTGCTCTGGCATGTAACTTGCTCCCTTGGCCTCCCACTGCCCATCAGCCCTTGAAACATGTATGTGGAAAGGATAGTGGGGTGGAGTCTAGGAAAACAGTGGCCAAGTTCGAAGTTTTCTGATGTGATCAGCCCAGCCTCAGGGAATCTGGGTGGAATTTCAGACAGAAAAGCTTCCCCCTGTTCCCATGGAAAGAGGCTCTCAGTGGGACTAGGTACTTACTATTTGCTCACTATCCCCAGGATGTATTTGGGTAAATATTGTTACTTGCTCTGAAATGCTTACTGGGATTTATACTTTTTTGAAAGAACTGTTCTGAGTAGACTCAACAGCAGACACAATACTGCGTGAGCCAGGGTTTGGGCAAAAGAGAGAATCTCCTGTTATTTCTACAGTCTCTCCAGTGGTTGTTCCTCGGTGGTGGTGGTGCTTTCTTTTGTGTTAGCTTATATTTCTAAAATACATAGGCAAAGCATGTATGGTTCTAAATCTTTGTAATCTTTATGAAGGATTGTTATTGTAATGATATTTGATCCATAATGAATTGTTATATATTATAATATGTTAATAATAATAGCACCTCCCTCTCAGAAGAGCCTCCCTCCAGAACTAACATGCAAATGAGTGAGAATATGCTAATATATGTAAA
This sequence comes from Myotis brandtii, assembly GCF_000412655.1. Classification (NCBI taxonomy): domain Eukaryota; kingdom Metazoa; phylum Chordata; class Mammalia; order Chiroptera; family Vespertilionidae; genus Myotis; species Myotis brandtii. The sequence continues at coordinate 1,860,030 of NW_005371230.1, read as the reverse complement.
ACACGTGGAACAATGACTGATACCCAACAACTACTGTCCAAGCATTGGTGAGCAGTTTTTCTAAAAAGCTGTTAACTTCCCGCCGATGGAGAACGCTGTTCAGTATGTGGATAAATAAGTGCCACGAACAAACACCGTGTGTTTGTATTGACGTTAGATTTGCACAGCTCACTGTTGTTCCCGTTATTATTGTTATCACTGCGACTTTCATTTTCTCTTCCCCGCACGCTTGTCTTCTGGCGCAATCAAGTCTGTCACTTGTAAGTGGGTTAGGGCAGCCAGTGTCAAGTGGCACAGTCCAGGGGACTGGTTGAGGTTTATAAGCCATTCTTAGAAAATTTACATCGCAATGGCCACTCCAGTCTTTCTTCTATCCGCGTGACCAGTTCCAGCAGTAGGGCTGTGGCCACTGAATGGGAATGTCGCCTTGAACGAACACCTCTGCTCAGCATCTGAACCAGTGGCTGCCAAAGGCTGCCCTGCTTCCAGCTCCGGGAACTCGCCAGAGACCCTGGGCGGTCTCTTAGCGGCTGGTGACGTCCCAAGTGGGTCAGGGGACAATCATGTCCTGGCTGCCAGAGAAAGTCTGCACTTTCCCCCCCTTTCCTTTGCCAAAAAAAGGAAAAACAACATCGCGTTGCTGAAAACATGAGCAGCAGTGACTGTGTGGGCCTGCGGGCTGGGCTCCCGCCCTGTTCCCTGCTCTGATGACTTAGGGAACCCTGTTCGCCTGGAAACACTTGGGGTGACTTTCGGCTTCGCTCCTTAGCACGGGGCGGTCTGGTCACTTGAGGGGTGAGTTTCTGTGGCGTCGCTGCTGCATATCCCCTACGCTTCACAGTTCCACCTCTCGCCTCTGCTGGTCTCGGGCAGCTCAGGTTGGACTCACTTCATTATGAGATATTTTGGCTGTTTCTTGGGTGGAGTAGCTCCCTCTTCCCCGCGTGTCAGGGAACCTCATCGTCCTGCTTGTTCAGTGTCTGTATTCAGGATTGTTCCCTACGAGCTGGTAGTTGGCGAGGCACAGACAGGCTAGATGCTGTGATGGAGGGGCCAGGGCCATGGAAGGCAGAAATGCAGCTAAGGACATGTTTCCATTAGAAAGGAGTCAAGCAAGGATAATGTGTTCCAGAAGCTTCCATACAAATCCGCCACTTCTCGGCAGTGAGAACACCTGGTTTTGTTCCGACCTTCCCAGCCTCATCCCGGCCCTGCTCTCAGCATCCCGTGCGGCTCTCACATCAGTCACAGCGGCCGTGGAGGTTTCCCGCCTCGGTCTCAGGGCGGTCCTATCTGCACCCTCCCCAGGAGCCAGACTGGAACCCCAGGTCCGCAGCGCTCACCTCCTAAACGCCGCTGGTCTCCTCCTCTGTGAGGCACGGGCTCTGTGCGCTGTTGATCTTGTAATTGTGCGCATAGACGCCTTGCACCAATTTTTTGCACCAGCTACTCGGTCTGTCTGCTTGCATTACCCCTAAACCAAATTCCCAACGTTAGTCTCAGAAGCGATGGATTTACCGTGCCCTTCTCAGCTGCCTGCCTCTCCTCTTCCTCTGCCTCTGCTCCTGCAAACCCTCTCCCCCCACATGCGGAACCCTTCCCTTCTCCCCGACAGGAGACCGTTTTAGCCTTGATTCGAAACTCCTCTGTGATCCTGTCCCTGCATAGTCCCGCTGCTTCTGGTAATTCTGCATTTTCGCTGGTGCTTAATGATAAAGCTATGACTAGTGACTTCGTGTGGGTTTTGCGTTGGCTGCGTGTGGATCCGTGTGCCTGTCTCTGGTATGTTGCGTGCTGCAGTGTCCTCTTAAGGTTCCCAGGACACAGATGTGTCCTCTGAAGTCAGCGAATGCAGTCGGGCCCGTGTGCTGTTTCTAACCTTCCCAGTGGCTCCCACACGTGGAGCTTCTGAAGCACTTTCTATTCGCTCAGTTTAACTGTCCTTCTTCAGCGGGAGTTCACATGCGGGGGTTGCCTGACATTTGAATGTGAAAACAGAGAAATTAATTCATCCGATATAAGCTTTTCAATGGAACTCTTTAAAAGTCACGTGTCCTGCAGGTAGGCCATACCCTTTATTTGGCAGGTTAGAGTAATAGACTGTCCTGGGCCGAAACACAGCTGTTTGGCCAAAGGTCTCCCCGGAAGTGTGATGAAACGGCATTATTTATGAGTATTTATGGAGTGCTCGGAGCACGGAGCACGAGGCGTTCTGCTAACTGCTGAGAATACAAAGCTAAGCCAGTCCAGACAAGGGTCCCCACCCTGCAGGGCTTCTCATCCAACAAGCACGCCAGTGCAACATCTCACAACTAACTAGGTCGCCGTGGAGATGGGGCTCACCCCAGGCGCTGTCACCGGCGCTGAGAGGCGAAGGGGGTGTGGACATAACCAGGGGCAGAGCAGGGAGAGGAGGAAGGCCATCACAGGAAAGGGCAGCGCATGTGCGAAGGCAGCGGGAGGGAGCAAGCACCTTTGAGGGATGGCGAGACGGGAAAGTGGCTGCAAGGCTGCCCTGGAGCCTAGTGCCGCGGTGGGCGGTGTTCAAGGGTTTGGATCTTGAGCCAAAAACACGGAAGAGTGCTGGGCCTCGACAAAGGATGTGACTGGATTTGTCTTTTGAATTATTCCTTTGACTACATTGTAGAAGAACAGATTGGAGTCTGCAAAGAGGTGGAAGTGGAGATGGAACTGAGTGGGTGGATTTTAGAAGATAATTATGGGAAGATAGCAGTGTAGGCTGAACAGAGGAGTGAGGGGGACGGGGATTTCCGGGGTGACACCTCCACTATGACTCGCATGATGGGATGGGCAGGGGTGCCGTTTTCTCACTGGGAGTACAGTGGACAAGGGCAGAGTTTGGGGCTGGGGGAAGGCAGGAGTGATGTTTTAACATCGTGAGAAGGAAGCATTTTGCAGCCTCCAAGTGGAGATAGCAGAGAAGCAGCTGGATGGACCGCTGAGTAGCTCCAGGGAAGTGTCAGGGCTGCAGACACACATTTTGACGTGATCGTTCTATGGGTGGTAATTGAAGCCGGGGGATAGATGAGACGGCTCTCACCTAATGCGAGATTAGCTCTGATCTGGGTGGATGGCAGCAAATCTCTGGACGCCTCCTAGCATCGCCGTCCTCACCTGAGCCGGAGTTGGGTTCCATCAGGTGCTCCCCACCAGGCATCAGAATCCAACAGTGAAGAGCGGTGACGTCTGTGCTGGGCCTCTTTCTACTCAGTTCCCCTCAGGGATTGGCGTTTTTACGCTGTGTCTCTGAAGAAAGAAGAAGTAATGGGAAGTTGTTGCCCCACATAAGATAGGCGTATTCTTTAGCTAAGGTGATTTCTGAGGTGCCACCCAGTTTTACAGTCACGGACACTTTTGCAGA
>NW_005371230.1:1850936-1856605 GCF_000412655.1 Myotis brandtii | reverse complement strand
TGGTAGGACACCTCTCTTTCTGTTTAGAGCTCAGCTTAATGTCAGCTCCGAAGGGCAATCTTCCGTCACTGCCCTGTCTGGGTGGACCCACCATTTCTGCTCCATTTCTCTGTCCTGTGTTTCTTTTCATAGCAGTTATATTAATTTGCTATTCGTTTCCTTCCGAGAACGACTAAGAGCATTTGATAGTAGGGACCATAACTGTTTTGTTCCCTTCTGTACCCCAAGGGCCTGGCACCATGCCGGGAACACAGCGGGTGCCCCACGAATATTTGTTGTGTTTTCCTTCAGTTAATTAACATAAGTTTCTTTTTTTCTCTGAAAACCCAGCCTATCCAGGCAACTGAAATAGAGTCTGGAAATGGGCAAACACACACACACACACAAAACTAGGGAAGCCTGCCAGAGTTTTAATTTGTCCACAGCTCATTCAGAAAGTGGGTGAGTTACACATGGACAACCCAAAGAACGACCAAGAGGTGTCTGTTTTGAAAATGCTCTACCCACGCCCCTTCTGTTACTGAGAAGAGGGCACTTCAGAAGGGGTGCATATTAACATCCGAGCACATATGACCAAGTTCTTTTTTAAAAAATATTTTTTTATTGATTTCAGAGAGGAAGAGAGAGGGAGAGAGAGAGAAACATCAATGATGAAAGAGAATCATTGAGAGAGACCAAGATCTTTCTGTTTAGAGCTCAGCTTAATGTCAGCTCCGAAGGGCAATCTTCCGTCACTGCCCTGTCTGGGTGGACCCACCATTTCTGCTCCATTTCTCTGTCCTGTGTTTCTTTTCATAGCAGTTATATTAATTTGCTATTCGTTTCCTTCCGAGAACGACTGAGAGCATTTGATAGTAGGGGCCATAACTGTTTTGTTCCCTTCTGTACCCCAAGCGCCTGGCACCATGCCGGGAACACAGCGGGTGCCCCACGAATATTTGTTGTGTTTTCCTTCAGTTAATTAACATAAGTTTCTTTTTTTCTCTGAAAACCCAGCCTATCCAGGCAACTGAAATAGAGTCTGGAAATGGGCAAAAACACACACACACACAAAACTAGGGAAGCCTGCCAGAGTTTTAATTTGTCCACAGCTCATTCAGAAAGTGGGTGAGTTACACATGGACAACCCAAAGAACGACCAAGAGGTGTCTGTTTTGAAAATGCTCTACCCACGCCCCTTCTGTTACTGAGAAGAGGGCACTTCAGAAGGGGTGCATATTAACATCCGAGCACATATGACCAAGTTCTTTTTTAAAAAATATTTTTTTATTGATTTCAGAGAGGAAGAGAGAGGGAGAGAGAGAGAAACATCAATGATGAAAGAGAATCCTTAATGGGCTGCTTCCTGCACACCCACTACTGGAGATTGAGCCCACAACCTGGACATGTGCCCTGACAGGGAATCAAATCATGATCTCCTGGTTCCTAGGTCAACACTCAACCCCTGAGCCACAACAGATGGGCTATGACCAAGTTCTTAACTGGAGGTTTGCAACATGTTTATACTTATAACTAGAGGCCCGGTGCACGAATTAGTGCATGGGTAGGTCCGGCCGGCCCACCCCAATCGGGGCCGATTGGGCCAGGCCTGCCAGAGGGAGGGGCCATGGGCAGTTGGACAGCTGGCCCACCCTCTGGTCGAACTCCTGGTTGAGGGGACAATTTGCATATTAGCCTTTTATTATATAGGCTACCTAATCTACATGATCCCATGGACTTATTCCTATATGTTAGTTTTCCGAATATTGAATATGTACATTTTTACCAAATAAATATCTCCTCTTCCATTTCTTGAGCTTCCTCCTGTGCTTAATTCTCATGAGCAAGCAGGGATCTTGACCTGTGGCTGCTGCATCTGCCTGTTTGTTCAGTGGAACAGAGACTCTGGGGAAAGCAGAGGAAGGGACCAGGGTCTGCGGTTGCTTTGCAAACACCTCCCCTTTTCAGTCCAGAACCTGCGGGGAGCTCTTGATTCCAGGTTTTCTTGGACTTGTTGGTCATAGGAAATGGAGTACAATGTTTTATAGATTCATTTCTAAACTATATTATAGTTACTTTTTCTCACTGAGCTTTTTAACTGTTTGATAAATTATTTATAGGATATCATGAATGTGAATTCATTCTTATTAAGTGTTAATCAATAACACTTCTTCCAAATAAAGTGGTGAGCCTGCGCTCTTTCCCTTGTATAAAACCTCCCCCATGTTTTTTTGGATTTCTTCCCCTGGTTCCTTCTACATCATCTTCTTTTTCTGGTCCATCAGTTATTGAACATACACATTCCCTTTCTCCATGATCCAGTCTCCATGACAACCAGAGGTGGTTGCTAAGTGCTGGATTCATCCAGGCCCTTGGATGCCAGTGCGGACTGAGCACAGGACCAGCCCCTCTCCATGTGGATTGGGACGTTCCGGTGGGAGAGCCATTCCACTGAGAGAAGATGGCAGCTCGTTCGGAGTTTGACTAAATTCTCTAGTTTTCACATCATGTAGGAAACCAAAAGGCTATTTTAAACTTACGTGATGTCAATATAAAATATTCTAGGGATGTTATAGCTATTAAGGGAGGGAGAAGAAGTAGATGCTTTATAGTAGCCACATGAGCCGTTTTCTTTGCCATCTCCCTCAAAAAAAAAAAAAAGTTTCCCATATCTGATTGGAATAGAAGAGACCTACCTGCCCCCCATTCAGAATTCCTCCAGCCCAGCCCCTCTTGTTTTAGAAAAGCATGGCAGCCTTCAGATTCACAGCATTCGCAGTAAACATGGGAGTTTTAGGAACCTGAAGAAAGTCCGCTTTTAGGACAGACTCACAGCTCTAACGGGCTGCTGTCACTCGGAGTGAGACTCAGGACCTCACTGCCTGCCGGCCGCTGGGGGGAGGGCACCTCGGGGTCCAGCGGGTGGGCACGTGATGGTGGCTCTTCAGTTCCTCGCCCGATTGAGCTGTTCTGCTCTGGGGGCGGCATAGGGTCAGCGCTCCCACCTCAGGAGCTTCTGGCACAGGGGTGGGGAACCTTTTTCCTGCCAAGGGCCATTTGGATATTGATAACATCATTCGCTTCATACCACCCACTTAATATAAATGTATGTTGCTATGAAAAAAGCTCCTAGATTTAGGGAATTTCGAGTTCCGCCTGTGGTTGTCTTGGCGGGGCCAGACCAAACGATTTCAAGGGTCTCATACAACCCCCACCCCCCACCCCCGAAGCAGATCCCAGCGATGGGCCCTGACCCTGACACCTTTGCTAGGCAGCCCTGGAACCTTCCTGAACAGCAGGAGCCACCAACCGCCAACCTTGTTTCACAGACGAACCCGAAGCCCTTCTAAGTCACCCAGCTCTAAGCTGTGCTGTCTCCCTCTCCCAATCCCCCGTCCCCCCTCGGCTCCTGCACTCTCCGCCCCAGGGTCACCTTACGGTATTTCCTGAGCAACATGCCATTTGCTTTTCCAAAATGAAAACCAGAGAGGATGTGATTTTGTTTCTCCTACTTTGCAGCCAGCAGTCCCTTATCTACATAAGCAGGGGCGTGGGTGAGGGAAGAGAGCATTCCCAAGTCCGTCCCAGGGACCCAGGGACAAGTCTCACAGGGCAGGGACGCTCAGCACAGCCTACTTCTTCCAGAACTCCGTGTGGCTGTGTGTGTGCACGTGTGTGGATTTGTGTGCACACATGGGTGGTTGTTACAACCTAGTACGTCAGCATGGTAATCACAGACCAGAACGGTTCCCTTTCAAAGATTAAGTCTGTTCAAAGGCAAATTCCTGACTTGGAAACTGGCATTCCCAAAAGAAAGCGTTTCCAGGGAGAGGTGGGCGGAGCCCTGGCGGCCTGCAGGGAACCCCCCTGGCCCCCAATCCCTCCAGTCCCAGCTCATGGGGGGGCGGTGGGGTTGGGGGGGGGTGTCTGTGGGCTGAGCCTCAGCCCTGGGGCGTGGGGATCAGGAGGTGTGAGGTGGAGAATGGGGGGCAAACGCTGGGCTTGTCAGGCTGGGAGCAGACTCGCTCTGTTGTTCCGGGCTCAGCACTTTGCCTGCGGAGCCTGCTTTTGAAGTATTTCCTTTGCTTAATTTTCTTCCCCTTTGAGATCCTCTCACAAGTGTTTTCTTTTTAAGATGCTGGGCATCCTCCTTCAGAAGCATCGGCTTTGAGGGAGGATAAAGGGACGCAGGTTCTTGTCATCTGTCAAGTGTGGCTGGAAACCTGGGGCATGGAGGCCAGGGAGAGCGAGGCTCCGGGAGGAGGACAGTAGCATCTAATTATAACCCTGCTTCCCCCTCCTTTTTTTTTATTGTCTAAAGTTTTACATAAGTCTCCTTTTTCCCCAATTGACTCCCCCCCCCAACCATGCCCCCTCCTTTTAATCTAGTCCGACTGCAGAGGAGTTGATCTAGGCAAAGAGAGAAGAAATTTCAGTTTCTTTGAGGGTTTGCAGTGTGTCTTGTTTTGTAGTATATTTAGTTCCTTAAGAAATCAAAGTGGGAGCCCTTCTGTAGGGTTACCGTTATGTATTGGGGTCGTACTGGTACATGGAGATAGTTAAAGGTCTTTAAAGAATTCTACTCAAACCCAACACCTATCATGTTACAAAGAGCAACTTTAAAACATTATCCACAATGTCCGTAGAGTTTTTTAGAAAATTTAACTTAAAATCCTCAGCATAAACTGTTAATACAGGATTCAGAACAGAAAGTAGCAATTCCTGGAATAGCTCACCTGGTCATATGTATGTATGTATGTATGCAAATGAGTCTATAATTTAATCGCCGGACTTAAGAGTTTCAGTGGATTTTGATTCACAGACACAGGAAAAGTAGCTGTACCCACAGGCCTGTTTGTTGAGGCCAGTGCACAGAACAATGTCCCAGATGGCTAGCATATCGCTTCTTTCTTGTGGTAACGTCACAGTTCTAGGGTCACAGTTCCTGGAGTAAAGCCTGCCTCCCGTCCTCTTTCCTGCTCTAGGCAAGTCTGTGTCTCTTCTCTCGGGTGATAACGTCTTTTGGAGATGTTAGTACTGTCAACATCTGGAGGACTTGGTCTTGACGTTGCTCTGTGAAACCTTATTCTGTTTTCCTTGTTAGTCTCTAATGCTTGCCTGAAATGTTTATTTCCGTTTCCTGGGTTTCCCTGGCTGGAGACAGGCTACTGAATACCTGGAGGACCTTCTGTTCCTATAAACCTGCCCTCCCATGATGTGAACTGTTTGAGGTCAAAATGGAAGGTGTCTCTTTTTGTAACCCCAGGGCCTAAGACAGAATTTAGCCTGGAATAGTCACCGAATAAAGGGCTTCTTGAATGAACGCATGTCCTGAGGTGCTGGGGTGGGGAAGACACATGTTCGTTACAACTCCTGTGGGGGGTGAGCGGTGTTTTGGGGAGCAAGCCAGTTGGGAATTGGTTTAAGTAGATTCTGTTGAAAAAAATCTGTATAATTGTACCCCCGTCCTCCCTCCATCAGACAAAGATGATGACGCTACCCCTTCCTTTTTTAAACTGAACGCTCATGCTGACTTTTCTGACTCTGACAACAGTCTGCGCATGCTCATCACCATTTTTATAAAAATACTAGAGGCCTGGTGCACGAATTCGTGCACGGATGGGGTCTGGCCAGCCCGCCCTGATCAGGGCCGATCGGGGCTAGCCGACCGGGGGAAGGGGCCGTGGGAG
>NW_005371230.1:1828023-1850769 GCF_000412655.1 Myotis brandtii | reverse complement strand
CTGCCGGCCGCCATCTTGGCTGTCAGTTAATTTACATATCTCCCTGATTAGCCAATGGGAAGGGTAGTGGTCGTACGCCAATTACCATGTTTCTCTTTTATTAGTGTAGATAAGAGCAGGGGTCGCAGGTCACCCAGGTAAATTGCACAGATGCACACTCAACTAGGTGTGTTTGCGTGAAGGAGTCACTTTCAAACTCTGTTGATTAGCACTGGTGCTGATAATGTGTGTTGCATCAATTACACAGTGTACAAAAGGAGAGGAGTAATTATATTCGTAATGTAAGAATAAAATTAATAATGTAAATATAACTTAATCAGACTCACTCCAAATGTAATTACTGCCTTCCCTGACTCGTGTGACCCCTGTTCATCATGCAGACTAGCGAAACTGGATCATCGTGCGGAAGGATGATAAGGTCGCATCTTTTACTGTACGTAAATGACATGTGACATTTGGGAGTGACAAGACTGCTTATCAGCTTTTACTCAGTGTTAGCATTGCCCCCCACTATTGCTCAGGTGGGGGTGAGGAGAGGTGGGTAGAGATCAACCAAAGAATATACTTGTATGCATACATGTATAACCCACGGACACCGACAGTGGTGTGCTGAAGGCCTGGGGCGGGGGATGGGCGGGCTAGAAGGGGACAGTGGGGAAAACAGGGGACATATGTAGTAGTTTCAACAATAAAGATGAGAAATTACAAAAAACAAAAATAAAATAAAAAACATCAACAACAACAAAACCCTCTTGAATTGTTTTACAATAGTAACTAACGTTTGAGTTTCAATGATCGCTGACCCATTCATTCATCTCTTATTGAACACTTGCTGTGTTTCCGATGATGCAAAGAGGTACAGAGCTTGGCTTCTAATTCCAAGGACCTCCGAGCCTAGCGGCATGATAGGTAAACTGGATGCCTTTGTGTTGGCCGGTCCCATGTCAGAATTCAGTGGTGCTGCACCATCCGGAAACTGGAAGAAGACTCGGGAAGAATTGCAGTGTGTAAGAGGGAGGAGAGAAAGCTGAAGGGAGATGGATTTTGAAGATATAATGGATGGTGACCACCTGGTGACCAAAGATGGGAAAAGGGAAGAGTGGATTGAACTATAAGATGAAATATTTAGGTTAGACTTGGAGGTTTAAGACCAAGGCAATTATTTTAATATGGACCCTATTAATGAATGTACTCCGGACATTTTAAAAGGATATTTTTAAATTATATAAAATACCTTTTGTTTCCCAAATTGAAACTTGACTGAATTTAGGGATCGGCTGTGGACGAGTGTGCATGGCTCGCCGAAGCCCTTCAGGAAAGCATGCAATGATGGCGAACCTATGACACGCGTGTCACCTCTGACACGCCAACTCATTTTTTTGGTTGATTTTTCTTTGTTAAGTGGCATTTAAATATATAAAATAAATCCCTATTAATGAATGTACTCCGGACATTTTAAAAGGATATTTTTAAATTATATAAAATACCTTTTGTTTCCCAAATTGAAACTTGACTGAATTTAGGGATTGGCTGCGGACGAGTGTGCATGGCTCGCTGAAGCCCTTCAGGAGAGCATAGAGCTTCCACGGGAGAGAGCTAGCCATGGCTCCGTTCAAAATGCTGACACGCCGAGCTCAAAAGGTTCGCCATCACTGGCATAGAGCTTCCACGGGAGCGAGCTGGCCGTGGCTCCAGGACGGGCGGGACAGTAAATCAGTTTTTAAAAATGGGCACAGCAGGGGCAGCCCTGTTATAAGAAATACATCCTAATTCACTTTTGTAATCTTTATAATCATTTAGAAAATTGAAATCATTTGCTGTGGATAAACTTGAGGGCGTGATTTTGATCCTTTTAATGACTATGGTTTATTTTCAACAGTTTCTCATTCCTTTGCTCAGTGGCACGTTGCTAGGGAAGATCTTGGCGAAAGAGTGACATCTGTCATTTAGAAGCAAAAGGCATCCTTGCTGTGGGCTTTTTAGCACTTACTCCGATGACAAAAGCGTGGCGAGTTGGGTTAGGGTCCCAGCCTTCCAAGAAGATGGAGAGAGCTCACCTGCTTGGTGATTTAACTTATTTCAAAGCCCCTGATTTTTACTTCAGGTGCCAAATTTCCTCAAAACACAAGTCCCCTTCATTCAGTCTTTCCTCTTTTCCAAGCCAACAACTGTGTGTCCTCTCCTTGCTGTATGGCTGCTGCCGGCTAATGTTCAGGGATGTGCTCGGGAAAGGGTCGCCGTTTTTCCTCACACACACCTTCTGTGTCGTTTAACTTATGGCTGCTCGTAGGCACTGGTGCAGGCACCTCTGGTACCTGCAGAAAGTGAGGCTGGAAAGGGACGATCCCTCAGGGGGAAAAAGCTGTTTGTTTTCCTTCTCATGCTTTGGGAGAACAGAGAAACATTTTACACATAACTAAGGTTTTCCGATGATTGGCCCGCTTTTAAAAAAATCTCGTTTTGATCTCTAGTTTGATTGTTTTTGTTTTGTTTTTCTTCCTCAGTTTCAATGCCAAAGTCATTTGTACTGCTCTTCTCATGTATGAAAAATATATTTGTTCAGTTTAATTAAGTATTCCAACTTTTGCCAATAGGCAATTACTGTCCTCAGCACATCTGACCATTGACTTACAAAAATGTTCATAGCGTGGTTGAATAATTGGTTGAACTACATTATCCTTGTAATTCATATTTTTGAAGAATTATCATCTTCCACCTCTTCTCCTTAATGATAGAGACCCATTCGTTCTCTCACTGTGGGCTTCTACACTTTTAGAGACAAGTGTTCCCTACACATCTACCATTAGCTGCAGGTCTTTCTCTAAGGATGAATTCAACCCTTTCACAGACCAAGAAGTTGGAATGACGAGTGATTCCTTCCACAAGTTGACTGTCACCAGATGGCCCAACCTGCCGGAAGTGTAACATGCTAGAGACATGATAATATCCAAAGATACAGTTCCATTAACATGTGATGAGAAAATGTGAGATCCAGAAGACTCTAGAAAGGGCATAAGTGATTCTATAGCGGAAGTGATATCTACTCCAATTTTAAAAGCAACACTCAAACTACAGGGCAAGATTATCTGCAAATTCTATAGCGGAAGTGATATCTACTCCAATTTTAAAAGGAATATCAACTCCAATTTTAACTCAAACTACAGGGCAAGATTATCTGCAACTACCAACTAGGATAGGAACCAGAAACTTGGCCCCAAATAACGACTCAGAGAGCTGAAGGGAAATGCGTATCTCTGTACTACTCTTGCTATCCACTCAGGTTTTATTTGAGCTACTCTGAAATGTGCAGGTAAAAAAATTATGTGCAGTAAAATATAAAATTCAGAAGCCTCCATAATTAGAGGGGTAATTAAGAGGACCAACTTAATTCTGAATCTCACATTTAAACACTCAAAATGATGATTAATTTTAATCTTTCTTTACTCTTTCAAATAAGTTAGGTGGAAAACATTACTGATTTGCTAATTTGTGAAATGTAAGACTTGTTATTATAGATAGATAGATTGATAGATAGATAGAGAATAGATGATTTATGGGTGCCTGCTATGAGCACGCTAGTAGCCAGGCAGTGTGTGAGTGTGATTTAATTTAATGTCACATCCCTGAGGAGGTGGTATCATGAACCCTGTCTTACAGATGAAGAATCTGTGGTGTGGAGAGGTTAAATAACTTGCCCAAAGTCATAGGATTATTAAGTGGCAGTTAAATGCAGATCTACCTAAAATCCACAGAGAAAGGGATATTCAGAGGCCTGGGACACACAGCCCACTTCATCATCGGGCCTACTTGGGACACAATGAAGTCTGACTTGTCTTTTTGCAGCTTTAATTCTATTTCCACTTCTCGCCTTTGCCTTTTCAGCTTCCTTTTTCTTTTCTTGTGATTTACGCGTCTCCTTTTCTTTACCCTTTTCTAAAACCGAAGCAGTGAACAGCTTAAAAGGTTAAGGAAGAAAGAGAATAGGAAGGCGGAACTATTGTGGTCTCTGTTGTTTAAGCCTTGAGCGCACAATACCACAATATCCCTGTCTTCTAAAAAAAGCAGTGGACATGGTTACTTACTTATCTCGCATGCGTGGCCTTGCTGAGCGTGTCTGGTAAGTGTGAAGTAAGGGCACAATTGACACAACCAGCCATTCTGATAGAATTAGTCAACAACTAAATGAAGCAAGCGATTCCAGATTATTCTGTTGTGTTCAGTACAATTCTTTTTTGATATCAGGTATAAATTTACCTGTGTGTTGTAATCACTGCCAACCTATCATAAAGTGGTATTTTTTAATGCTATTTAAGTCTTATTTAAAATATCATGCTTATGTGGTAGACATTATGTTGCCATAATTCAGGGGAAAAAATTTTAGTTGTCTGATAGTACCAGTGGATGCTTTAAAAAAAAATTTTTTTATTAAGAGAAAATAATGATCTGTGTGGCTTACGGCTTAAACATAGATTTGAGTTTTAAAATACATTTAAAACTGCAACATTATAAATGAAATTTTGTGCCTGGTTCATAGGAGGTGCTGAGTACATGAGCAATGGATGAATGCTCTAATAAATGAAATATTAACGTAAACTAAAAAGCCATACAAGTAAATAGCATGTCGAGGAAATTTAACCTCTAACAAATGCAGATATTATATGCATTATACGAACTTTAAATTGTCACCCTTCAAACTTAAGTGATGCATTTATCTTGATTTTATGACTTGTAAAGTCTAATACTTAAAAATTTTTCTGAAAATTCAATTTAAAAAACAACTCATTGATATGCTCCCAAATTAATTTTTTGTTGTTTGTTTTACAAACTCTTGGAAGTTACTGGGAAAGAATAACTTTCCCAATACTTGATGCAAAAAAATAATTGAAGCACTTCATTTCTGTTTCATCTCTTTCTCTGTCCGAATGCACCCCTGCCGGAGCCTCCTTGTCCAAAGCCCATTAAGAGCGCAGAAGTTTCACCCGCTGGTGCGCCCTTTCCCTAGGAATGTAGAAATCTGCTGGGAGGCAGGGCACCTCCCCGGTTCCTGTAACCAAGGACTCCTGTTGTCGGATGCCATGGCCACGAAAGCAGCAGTTTCGCTGCACAAAAGCTCCAATAACGTTTCCCTCGGCTGGCTGGCTGAGGCTGGCCTGCGGGCACTGCTCTGTCCTGGTTGCTTAAGCACCAGCTTCCCTTGGCTTCCTGCCACTTGGTGCATTTCAGAGAGGCAAGTCCTTTCAGGAAAAGGAGTTTTGCTTGTAACTGGCAGTGGAGTTCGCAGACCGTTCGGGCATAGCTTATTGCATTACAAACTCAACTCTGCAGATTACTCCAAATCGAATGCAACCGAGTAATTAGTGAAATCACTTGGTTATTAGAATTCATACCTATGAAATGTCCTGTTTAAGATAGTGAGTATTTTCTTTTCTGAAGAATCACTAAAAGATTTATATTTAGAGAATGACAACTTAGCGCTCAAAAGTTTTGCCTTCTCAAGTATTGACATCCAAGGTCCTCCTTTTACAAGTGTCCCCTTCCCCTCCCCCGCCCATTGCCCTGGAGCTGGCGTTGGGGGAATAAATCTGGGAGCACCTTAGATCACAAGGCAAACATAGCAATGAAGATGACCCACTCCTACTGGGTGCATTGCTGGCCACACCAACCCCATGTTTTTATATTAAGAAAAGGCAGAGAAAGGCATAACTGGTAGACATACCAAAGCATTTAACTATCATGCGGAGCCAGGTAAAATGCTCACACATTGTGTGCCTTCACTTTATCAGAGTCCCTGGAAGATAGGCAAGCAAGAGGGTAGGGAGCACAGATGTACTAGTTCAATCAGCAATCGCATTTATTCCTGCAGCCAAATCTTATCATGCATTTATTGTGCGCTAAGAATGAGCTACTAAATGTGGTTACCAGACTTTATTATTTCTGCTCGACTCTTAAGTTCTATATCTGGGCTTTTTTTTTTCAGGGGAGGGAATACTAAAACAAAATTATAAATTCTCATGTAAATTGTAAAAGGAAATGACTTTTCTCATTTCCACTCAACATACCTCTACTGGTCATCGGTGTATAAATCAATCCTCTTTATACTAGTCCGGCTAAACTACAAATTTCAAAAGGATATTAGCAAAACTGTACAAAATGATTAACACATTTAACTGTTCACATGTCAACTGAAATCACGTGTTTGTGTGAACCGAGCTCTCTGAGCTTCATTAAAGTTATTATTGTTTCTAAGAAAATTATAATATATTTGAATATCTGCAATTATGTTTATTTTTCGAATTTTGTTAAGCTGGGGCTCAGCCCTTAATCAATATTTTCAAATATTTATTTACTTATTATTATTTGTTGTTGTTGTTTTTAATCCTCACGAGAGGCTATTTTCCCCATTGGTTTTTGTAGAGAGAGTGAGAGGGAAGGAAGAGAAGGGAAGAGAGAGAAACATTGATATGAGAGAGACACATTAATTGGTTGCCTCCCACATGCCTCCTAACCAGGGCTGAGGATGGAACCTGCAACCCAGGTACGTGCCCTTGACCAGGAGTCTAACCTGAGACCCTCTGGTGCCCGGGCCGATGCTCTCTAATCACTGAGCCATGCCGCCCAGGGCTCCAGTGCTTATTTCCCTTAATGCAGCGCTAACACCTTATGTAAGATAACAAGTGAGCCATCATTCACAAAGAACCCTAGGCAAGACCTTGTTAGTCCACACCTTAATAGTTTCTTATGAATGACCTCGTCCCCTGCTCGCTCTGTGGGCAAATAGTCTCCGTCCAGTGATACCCAGAGAAGCCACAGGGCACAAAAGGAGGGGAGTTGGAGTTCAAACTACAGTCTCCTTCCTCATCCTACAGATTCTAATCACCTCCCAGGCCAGACAGGTACATCCTCCGCCTGCACCCCCTCTGCTCCCCACCCCCTCCCACTGCTGCTGTCACCGCCCCCACGGAGTCTCCGAATCACCTCTGAATGGAGGGTGTCCCTCGGCTAAGCTCGGGCATAAAAGGGTTCGTGTGCATCCGAAACACTTCCCCCTGGATGTTGCACCATCTGTACTATTTACCTCAAAACTTCCCTGGAGTTGGCTGCCTGTGGCTGAGTTGAAATCCTAGGTTGCTTCTGGCTGGATGGGATAGAGCCCAGTTTTTGTGTGTTTTTCCAGAGGGATTAGAAAGAGAGCTGGTAGCCGGGCGTGGCGGCTTGGCCTCCGCCTGGCTGGGCTCCCACCTGTAGGACTGACTTCCCTTAGTGATCAGGAAGGGCTTAGGTGGCATTGAGACGACCTTGAGCTTCTGGGTTACTTTCAGTAGATGCCCCCTGGGAGTGAAGGAGAGGAAAGGGTGGAGGGACCATGCCATCCCAGCACGCCTGCATTGGAAATGCTCAGAAAGCAAGCGGAGAGCTCCCAGGGACGTGTCCCCACTGTCTGGGGTCACAGTGGACTGGCTGTGGCTGCTGCTGGGATGAGGGGCATGACATGGGGGTGAAGGAGAGACTCGTAGTGACTTGGTGACCGAAATACACGGCGTGGTGGGAGCATCGGGAAGTTTACACTCGTGTGTCTTCCTGTCCCTCGGCCATGTCTGACACGCTGCTGACCGGCCAGCAGCCACTCCAGGTGCGGGTGACAAAAGTGGCAGAGCTGGGAGGTGTGGTTTCTTAAAGACGCAGCCCATCGGTTCAGTAAGAAGACGTGCATTGGTGATGCCTAAGGAGGCGTTAGTTCCTCAGTAAAGACGGTTGATGTTAATCTCACCCAAGCAACACAATGAAAAAGCCCGAAGTTTTAATCTTCTCCTGTGACACAGAATGGCACACGGGAAAATATGTGTCTCCATGTAAAGAACAATTCTGTTTCCATAGTATCCGTGGGCTCTCAGACCCGGGTCCTGACTTGTCATTACATAGAAATCGGTTTTTCTGCTTTTTCCAGAGAAGCTTAATGCCTCGTGGTTTTTTTATGTGGAGACCTTATAATTGTAAAGGGGGTGAAATGGGTAGTTTGCCAGCATTAGAATGCACAACGCACTGTGCAAGCTGCCCCGCCCCGGGGCCATTGAAGGCCTACTCAGTGAGGCTTGGAGTGAACGCAGTGCGGTGGGCGACCAGTCCTCCAGGCTGTCCGCTGGGACCACGGCGTCTCCATTCCAATCAGATTATTCTCCATGTACCGTTCCTCTCTACATTTTCTATTCTGTTCCCTTCCTTTCACTTCTTTGTCTTTTTTTTTCTTCAGATCTTAGTTTTGTATTTTGAAAAGCAACCTTCCTTGTGTCAACCTAGGGAAGAGTTTGGTGGGTCTTACATTAACATGTATCTTTAAAGCAGTTTATATATACACATACATTTACTATTGATGCAAATGATAGAGTGTACAGGGTTGGGTTATTTAAATTAAAATTGTCAAAAGTGGTATAATGCAAAGAGTTTCCTAAAATTTCTGCAAGGACTAATGTTGCCAGTTGCCATAGAAATGAGTTTCTTGTTCTTTGGTCCTTGCTCAGCTCACACTGCTTTTGTTTAATTACAATAAAGGAGTAACCAGTCAACAAAAGGTCCTTTGTTCTGTTTAGAATTCAAAGTTTTGTTCCCCTGAGCAGGGGTCGCCTGCCTTTCTGGGTTCCTTCCCACCAGCAGAGCCTGGGCCGGAAGTGAGAAAGCCAGTGCGCACCCCAGGCTGTGCCTGTAATAAACAGGTTTTCCCACTGATTCCTCCAACGCCCACACTTTGCCGTGTTCTATTCATAAAGTGTTTTCACTCCACTGGTCACTTGAAGCTTTATTTCATTCAAAATTACTTTCAAGCGCATGCTTTTATTGAAATTCCATTTGAGAAATGGAGAAGCGGGAATCCTCCTACCATCTAGCAAGAGGAATTATCCCATATCATAGCACTAAGCGACGTAACACCACACACACACACACACACACACACAGCTTAATCCTGGCAACAGTGCCGTGCACACAAGTCATTCCTTAACATTAAAATTCCAAAAGCACGTTATCTTAAACACACACAACTGCATATACTCACACATACACACACTTCTATTCGTTAAAAACCAAAAGTGAATAGCTAAGACACTGAAAAATGCGAAGAAAAATTGGAATCATAATACGTAATCCACAATTTTTTCTCAGATTTCTTCTTAAACATTAAATGGAGAGTGGAGTCCATTGGGAGGAGAGTCAACCATTTACTGTTTCCAAACTTGGGTCCTTCCCAGAGGCCACGCCCTTGCTCCCATTGTGGCAGGGATTTCCTGTGAAGCCAGCAGAAGCCACAGCGCTCAGCTCCTACAGCTGCTCTGAGGGAGATTTCCCAGGAGGCAGGGCGCTCCCCTCCTTCCTGCCCGGTTAATGCCATCGTGGGTGGTCACGCCTGCTCTGTTCTTGGACAAAGCAGCAGGAATCACACTGACAAGCATCACATCTGTTCCGTGTGCGCCTCCAAGACCCAGGGTGGCTCCCCCAAGCCCTCAGGTGGCTCCCCCAAGGCCCAGGGCAGCTCCCCCAAGCCCCAGAGTGGCTCCCCCAAGCCCCAGGGCAGCTCCCCCAAGCCCCAGGGCGGCTCCCCCAAGCCTCAAGGTGGCGCCACGTAGATCAGGCAGTGCTGACGGGACCAGGAGGGAAACAGGGCGAGGGCTTCATACATGACGAGGTCCTGCTGGGGAAGAGGGTGGGAGAGAACGTGTCACACGACAGCCCCGTACGAACAACATCGCAGAGGAAAGCGAAATGGGCAGACACAGCTTGTCAGAGAAGCCGGGTTCGGGAGGTCGCCTCCCCATGTGGTGTGAGGTCTGAGTGTTTATTGTTTATTTTTTTATTGAATTTATTTGGGGTGACGTTATTTAATAAAATTATTTAGGTTTCAGATGTACAATTCTGTAACACATCATCTGTATATTGTGCATTTACCACCCACGTCAAGTCTCTTTTCATCACCATTAATCCCCTCTTTACCCTCTTCTACCTCCCCACCCCCCATCCCTCTGATAATCTCCATACTGTTGTCTGTATCTATGAGTTTGGGTTGTGTTTTTTGGTGTTTCGGTTTTTTTTGCTTAATCCCTTCATCTTTTTCACCCAGCCCCTCAACCACCCTCCTCTCTGACAGCTGTCAGTCCGTTCTCTGTATCTATGAATCTGTTTCTATTTTATGTGTCAGTTGATTTTGTTTATTAGATTCCATATATGAGTGAGGTCCTGTGATACTTGTCTTTCTCTGACTGGCTTATTTCACTTAACATAATGCTCTCCAGGTCCATCCATGCTGTCACAAAAGGTAAGATTTCCTTTTTCATAGCCGAGTAGTATTCCATTGTGTAGACATACCATCACATTTTTATCCACTCATCTGGAAGGGCCAGCTGATGTGGTTCAGTGTTGAGAGTTGACCTATGAACCAGAAGGTCATGGTTCAATTCTTGGTCAGGGCACAAGCCCAGGTTGCAGGCACGATCCCCAGTAGGGGGCGTGCAGGAGGCAACTGATTGATAATTCTCTCTCATTATTGATGTTTCTATTTCTCTTTCTCTTCCTTCCTTTCTGAAATTAATAAAAATGTATTTTTAAAAAAAGGAGTGGTAGTAACAGGTAAACATTAGAAGCAACCTAAATGCTCAACAAAAGGTAATTCATGCTATTTAATAATGCTATCCAGTTGTTATAAAAGAGAGCTTTCTAAAGTATATATAAGATATTCTGTGTATATATGCATATAAACAAGCGTGTGTATGTGTGCGCGAGTGTGTGCACACTAACTTGGAAGGACACCTATGTTCTGTTGTGGAGTGGGTTACAAAGCAATTCGCCAAACTAAATAAGAAGATTGTTTGCCTCCCAAGAATATGTATGTATTGTGTGGGCAAAGTGAGGCTATAGAAGAAACACAACTGTCTTTATTGTTTAAAATAAAATAAGCTTTAACTTTTGACCACCACCACCACCACCACCACCACCACCACCACCCCACCCACCCCCGCATTCAAATAGTCAAATCTTACCCGTTTTCTAATCCCAGCCTAGGAAGTAGGGGTAAATGAAAGTCACGCTCTGAGTGCCTGATCGAGCCCTAACTCCCAGTTAGGGTATTTGCAGTGAGGCTGGGGGGGATGTTGAGGTTTACATGGGGTCCTGAGGGGGGATTTCTCATGATGACATTAGTGTCCTTATAAGAAGAACAGACACCAGAGCTCTCTGCCGAGTGAGGACACAGCAGGAGGCAGCTGTCTGCAAGACACGGGCCAGGAAGAGGGTGCTCGGGAAGAACCCACTTGGCCGGCGCTTTGACCTTGGACTTCCCGGCCTGCAGAACTGTGAGAGATAAATGTGCATTGTTCAAGCCACCCGATTCATGGTACTTTACGTAGCAGCCCAATTCAGACTTTTGGTATCAAAAGATAGGGTACCGCCATTACAAACACCTAAACGTGTGGGTCCTGGCGGAGGCTGGGAGAGTTTTGAGTTGCACGCTAGAGATGGGGATGTTCAAAGTGATTGTAGTGAGTCCCACGTGACAAGGAGGGACCTGGCACTGAAAACTGGCAGAAAGGCCATCCTGGTTATAAAGTGGTAGGGAACGGGGCTGGACTGTGTTCTGGGGTTTGGTGGGAGGCGGGACCTCCGAATGATGACGTTGGATATTTAGCAAAGGACACTTCTAAGCGAAGGGTTGAAGCATCCTCTCGGTTCCTTATCCGTCCGTGCTTATGGGAAACACTTCAGGGAGAGCTGGACTGAAGGAGGAATGGTTACGCAAAAAGCAACCAAAACTTGAAGACTTGGAAGATTCTCAGCCCACCCATGTCGTAAAGAACGAGAAAGCGTGTTCTGAAGAGAGCACTGCGGGTGTGGATTTAATCAGCCATTTCAACAGAAGCCAGACGGAGAGATGGGTTTATTCCAGCAGGACACTGGCCGATGGAATTGACGGGAAAGGGAAAGTGAGACAAAATCAAGGAGGGCGTCGGACTTCTCAGACCCTCCAGTCCTGGACGGGCCTCTAGTCAGCTACAACTCTGCACTGTTCTTCAGGAAAAGGGAAGAGGGACACGGGAAGCAGTTCAGAGATGAGCAGGGCCACGGCCTGGGTTTCAGCAGGCCAGAGGTCTGTCAGCAAAGCACTGGAGGCACAGCCACCCAGAGCCCGGTGTGTGCACAGCCTGACCCAGCAGAGCTGGAGCCAAGCACTACCCGGGGTGGAGGGGCAGTGCATCGAAGCAAAGAGGATCATTCTAGAGCAGTGGTTCTCAACCTTCCTCATGCCAAGACCCTTTAATACAGTTCCTCATGTTGTGGTGACCCCCAATTTCATTGTTACAAATTGAACATCATTAAAGCATAGTGATCAATCACAAAAACAATATGTAATTATATGTGTGTTTTCCGATGGTCTTAGGCGACCCCTGTGAAAGGGTCGTTCGACCCCCAAACGGCTCGCGACCTACAGGTTGAGAACCGCTGTTCTAGAGCCTTCAGATCTAGCGCGCTTGCCTGGCTAGCTTTGGAACTAGCTCGGGACCCATTGCTCCTCTCTTCTTTCCTGTTTCTCCTTTTTATTTGTTTATTTTTATGTATTTTTTAAAATAGGCTTTTCTTGATTTTAGAGAGATGTAGGGAGAGGGAGAGAGAGAGATAGAAGCATCAGTGATGAGAGAGAATCATCCATCAGCTGCCTCCTGCACGCCCCCTGCTGGGGATCAAGCAGGCAGCCCAGGCATGTGCCCTGACTGGGAATCAACCATTACCTCCTGGTTTATAGGTGGACACTCAACCACTGAGCCACACGCTGGCCTGTTTCTCTTTTATAGGAGGAGAACCCTATGCTGTGCCTTCCTGCCACTGTGTTTTGGAAGCACATAACCTGTCTGGCTTCCCAAATTCTAAGCTGGAATTTTGCCCCAGGATGAAACCTACTTCAGGTCTCACCCTTCTCTGATGTAGGTGATATTTAGATAAAACTTTGAACTTTAGGCTTTCCAATTGAAGCTGGAAATGTTAAGATGTTTGAGGCTATTGGGTTGGAATGAATGTGTTGTGCGTGTGACAGGGATATGGATTTGGGGGACCAGGAGCAGAATGCTATGGACTGAATTATGTATTCATTTATACTCTGCTTCTGCGTTAACAACTTTTCCCTAAGATCCTATGTAGTCTCAGAATACAGAGAAAGAAAACAGGGGAAAGGCAATGGAGGTGATGGTAGGGAAGCAGCATTAATATTTCAAATTATTATCTAGTACAGCTGGTTATGTTCAGAAGTTAGGATTAGAGAGGGAAGGGAGGACTTTCACTTCTTACTTTATATAATTCTATAATTTCTAAAAATAATCATCCCTTTTTAATAAAAAAGTGAGCACTCCCATAAGTTTCATGTCAATTGATTCTTATTGTAATACTTTGATGTAGCCGGGACAGTTACTACTATCCCCATTTTAACAGACGAAGGAATGAGTTCATTCACGCAAATTACAATTATCCTTAATCTTGGACAAGTCGGAAAAAGTCGGGGGCAAACGTAATGCGCGTCTTCCGTGTGTCAGGCATGTGCTAAGAAAGAAGCTATTAAAAGGGTCTTCTAACACCTAGTGTCTCTGTAAGCCCTTGTTGATTAAAAAGCATTCCCAGGTTATTCTGTAGATGGATGTTTCCGTGGAAACAGCTCGTGTCCATCCTTTCATTTCATTCCCAGCGGTGCCTCTCCGTTCTGGTCTCCGCGGCTCCACGTTTCAGCTGCCGCCTTCCATCGCCTCTTCCCTGCTCTTCATTCTGCTCTAGCACATTCCTCCCCCCGGGGCTGCTCCTGAAGCGTTGCTGGGAGCCTGTGCCCACATAGCTCAGGCCCGGGCGTGTGATCTCGCAGCCTGGTCTCCGGCAGCTGGATAGGGATTAGCTACTGGGTGGGGCTGCTTGTCCTGTGTGTAGCCAGTTTAAAGTGTTAGAGGGTTCCTTCTGATTGCTCTGCCCAGGGTTTCCCTTTACCTTCCACACAAGATGAGTCCCGTCTTTCTTTTAGATGACAATCTCTCAACAAAAATAACCATACAATACCGATGTGTTTGGGGAGTGAATTGAGTGGTCCCTGTCCTGTCGCCGAGGTATGGCTTGGGTCCCGGGTTTGTCATCTGTAAAGGGAAGTGTAACTGCATTCCCTCCATCTGGCAGGTGATCTGTAGCAACTCCTGTGGTGATGTAACATCTGCTCCTCTCTGCTTTTTAGCGTCACGGAAAGGCCAGGTATTTCCCTGCCGGGGTAATTTGTAAATCCATAGGTTCCTTCCCTCTCTTTGCTTTCCTGTCTGTTGTTTTTGGACAGCACATTCCCACGCTACAAAATAAATGTCTTACTTGAATATGTACGGTCTTATTTATCTCCTATATATGAAATATTTCTGATTTGGTTGGAGTTTTTACCCACAGTGTGCGACAAGTTCCACTTTCATTAGTGTTCATATATAATTAGGCCATCTCTAGAATAAAGCAATAAGGCTTTGTTAACATGTTCATTAGTAAAATATATGTTACTATATTATCATTAGTAAAATAATGCTAATATATTATTAGTAAAAACACTATATTGCACAATTTATAAAGTACACACCCTAGTGCGATAAGACTAAGTTGTAAGAGATATTCCTGGTGAAATTATAGTCTTGATTACTACCTACCTTTGCTTATTTTTCTTACTGTCTAGACTTTTTTTTTTTACCTCCAAGATAATAAAACCAAAAATAGCTGGGGAAGTAATAAGTCAGTTAATTATTTTCTGATAAGTGTATCGGCTGTGAAGACTGAAGCTACAAATTAAATTATATGTGACTTTTAATCATACCCACATCCAATTATCACAAATAATCAAAACTTGCTGTAGTTGAATTTCTTATAATTACTGTTCAGGAGCAGCTATTTTAAGTCCACTCTAAGGGTATAATGTAGTGTTGCAGTTATGTTGCTTATTCAGCAGTAGAATGTTTAAAAGAAAACTATAAAGCCAAATATCCCAAGAAATAATTTTAAATTGCTATGCACCTTTGAAATCGGCATCCCTCATACCACTGGTCACTTCCCAATGTGCTGTCAAACTTTCTGTCTTAAATCACAGTGTCTGGTGTTATCCCGCCCTTTCCAGCAAACAGATGACTCTATGAAGTGAGACACTCGGAAGGCACATTTCCTGCCGGCGGACATAAATGGATTAGGCAGCTCCAGCACCCCGCCTTGCAGAAAATGCTTCTTGGAGTGCATTAAGGAGGGGGGGGAGGGGAGAGGGGGCTTTCACATCTGTTAAATAATCATTAGCATGTAGGATTGAATTGCTGTCTTCCTTTCAACTTCAGCCCAGCTGTGAAAGTAAACCTGAAGGCCCCTTAATGACTGCATATTTCAGTAGCTCGCAGAGGATTCGCTGCTCCGTTCCACCACCCTGATCAAAGGAGGCGAGTACTCGGTCGGCCACTGTTGTTGAAGCATTCCTCACTTGATTATGTTGCTTCTGAAGTGTTCTATGGAAGGTCAGGTAGCGTGTCTTTCTCTGGTGTCACGGTGCCTCCGGGAATCATCTCTG
Organism: Myotis brandtii; assembly: GCF_000412655.1. Classification (NCBI taxonomy): domain Eukaryota; kingdom Metazoa; phylum Chordata; class Mammalia; order Chiroptera; family Vespertilionidae; genus Myotis; species Myotis brandtii. The sequence goes on along the minus strand of NW_005371230.1, from coordinate 1,835,189 downwards.
CTCCCGGTTGTGTGTGGCGTGGGTGGGTGCCAAGAGACCCAGCGCTCTTTGCCTTGGCCTTTGCGCATGCCTGCGCTTGTCACTTCGATTGCGGAAGATTCCTCTGTCACGCCCGGCCGGTGCGGCTCAGTGGTTGAACCAAGAGGTTCGATTCCCGGTCAGGGCACATGCCCAGGTTGCAGGCTCGATCCCCTGTGTGGGACGTGCAGGTGGCAGCCGACCAATGATTCTCTCTCATCGTTGATGTATCTATCTTTTTCTCCCTCTCCCCTCCTCTCTGACATCAATAAAAATACATCTAAAGAAGGATTTCACTGTCGCCATGATGTCCGGAGTCGGTGGAAAACAATTCAGAAAAGGGAGCAGGTTTTCTGTTCGGAACATGATTTGGTCGTGTCGCCGGAGACACATTTGCCAACAGCTGTGCGTCCTCATCGATGGCTTTCACCGTGTCGAGGGTTTCCTCTCTGCTCTTGGCTTCAGGACTTCTTGTAGCCGTGGGGTGGAGTCTGGCCCCGGCATACATACCACGTGGCTCGGAACGAGCAACTCAAAACCAAGGCGTACAGCTTTGGCCCTTCGTTGGGCAACACCCTCTAAGTGACTGAATATGAAAATCAAATCCAGCCTGCTTGCCCGTAGATCACAGTGCCGAGTTATCATGCGGGGGTTATGTGTATTGTTTCTTTCTCCCGGATCGTAATGGACTGTGTCACCTGGCGACAGTGTTCAGACCCCGGAGCCCTTGCATTTGCACAGCGGGTCCTCTCCCTGTGAAGTTAGCCTCCCAAGTGTCACTGTGGATGTGGAAAGTTATGTTCTCTTGGAATATGCTTTCATGTCTGCACAATTCACAAATCTTACATCTAAAGCTATTTTCTCCAATAGTGGATGCCAAAATGTCTTTGAACTCCCTTTATAGTAGATGCCCAATAAACTGCTTACCTGGACACGGATCTTCTTTATAGTACATCACTATAAAGAATTTATCAGGTGAGCAGATTAAATTTATTGGCACATATAGTGGCATATTTTAAGACTTAGAAAAGCCATGTTCTTCTTTACTGTGAGGAGGGTTTTATTTCCCCTAAAGAATGTATGAAAGAAATGAAGCATACCTTTAGTCTGGTCCATGTTAGAAGTGAGCAATAGAGCTTTGGAAAGAGGATAGGGCAGTAGGTGTAGAGATGAGAGTCATGAGCATCTAACTCACCAGCAGATCCTATCAGCTCCGCCTTCTCTCCATTCGGAATTTAGCGCTGTTCGCCACCTCCACCGTGAGTCACACTCATGCAAGCCATATCATCCTCTCCTACATGATCTCACCAGCACTCATAGCATCTCCCTGATTTGGCCCTTACCCCTCACCATATTATAAGCTCAACACGGGGATTTGGAAGGCAAGGATCAGGGGAGAGGAGCAGCCAAACTGCGGGAGAGAGGGAACCGTTAGGGAAGAGGTGTCTGCAAGGAGGTTGGAGAAGCTCAGATCAGGAATAGAAGGAGAGTGAGCGAGCAGGCTGCCTGTTCTTTGGAGCTGTTAGGGGCTTGAGAAGACCGAGGAAGTCTGAGTAATCTTACCCCCAAGGAATCAAAGAGACGAACAACACCAGATATCGGGAAGGATGTAAAGAACTGGAGCTCTCCTGTCCCTCCGTGGTCCCTGCTGATGAGGATAGTATGGGTCAGACACCTTAGAGAACAGCTGTTTATAAAGTTCAGCATCTATGATCCCGTAATCCGGGAATTTACTAAAAAAGATAGGGAAACATATATTCAAGAAGACTTGTTCAAAAATGTTTACAGCCTCACACATCATAGTCTAAAATTGAAAACGAGTCAGACATTGGTTGTGGTGCATGCATACGGAGGAATACTATTAAACAATAAAAAAGGGCAAACTGCTGCCAGTCACAACACTGTAACTGCATCTCAGAAACATTATGCTAAGCAAAGGAAGGCAGACGTGGAAGAGTGCACAGTGTATGATGCACACTGTATGACCCATTCACATGAAGACACAGCCTGGAGTCGGGGTGGGGAAGGAAGAAGAGAATCCTTTGGAAAGGGCAAAGGGCACAGGGAGCTTTCCGGGTGAAGGTCATGCTTGCTGTCTTGTTTTGGGTGGTAGTTAGGTGGTGTGCACAGTGGCCAGAATCCTCAAACTCAGCACGTAAGATCGGTGTCCTTTATGCAAATTATACCTCGATGAAAACATTCATAATGAAAATGTATGAGCATATATGGTGAGATTCTGGGATCAGCGGGAAGGAAAGGGTGAGAACTCTCATCTTAAGCTACCAAAGCCATTTCCTGAGCTTGATGTGTGAGCGATCAGATTGGGAGATGAGAGGAGGCCCAGACCAAGCTCCCTGAGGAATGTGGCAGGAAGTCAGCAAGACCCAACAGAAGCATCAGGGAGCAGAAGGGAGGCCTGGCCTGGCCGGCAGTGTGACTGCAGCAGGGCACCAGTCAGCAGGATTCTGTGATTAAGGGCGAAGGACTTAGGTGACTGCTGGTTAGGAAGTCAGAAAGGCCATTGGGCTCTGGGGTATTTGTGTCTTCCTGCAAGTCTTCTCAGGAGAGGGGAGGTTTGAACTTTGCCCTGCAGAATAGGTTGAATTTTACTACGTAGAGAAAGGGCAGGCAGTAACAAACTGTTATTAATATTGAGCCTCCCTTGTTTCTCTGTGCCTTCTCTGACTACTGGAAAACTGTAGATCGTGTATATAGCTCACATTATAGTTCTTTGAGGCGTGCCGGGCTTGAGGCATGACGGTAAGTTAAACTACTGCCATTCATCCAACAATGCTGCGTGCCTGGATGCAGACAGTGGTGGTAGGAAAGAGGAGCAGTAAAAGGCAGAGTTGTTTCTTAGGACAGAGTTGACTGGCCTCGGTCAGTGGTTCCATCTGGTGGGTGGAGCTTACAGAGGGGACGAGGCAAAGGTTGCTCTAAGATTTATAACGAACGATGCCGGTTGGGGTGGGACGTCACATACCACATCAGAGGAAACACAGGAGAGAAGAAGCAGATTTGAAAGTGGTTTAGGAGGAGAGTACGGCCACGTATTGAGTTCCGAATCGCCCACCTGTCATACACTCCATCACTTTAATGTCTGCCTGCAAACGTAAGACCCAGAGAGGTGATTAACTTTGTCAAAGGTCAGTCAGCTAGAAAGCGGTTGACCTAGGATTGAAGCCTACAGCAGTGCTGGTTCTAAGTGACTTTAAAAACTGGGGATGGTCAATGAGCAGGTGATCATTTGGGTTCTGTAAGTAGTGACAGGGGTGCATATCCTGAGTCAGTTGGGAGAGGGCCATGTACCATGGTTGGAGTTTGTTGTAAGAACTGACAGGTGAACCCGGAATACAATTACAGACAGTCGTCGGTTACGTCGCCATCTCCCATTTATTTATTAAAAAAAAAGAAAAGTTCCGTCATTTCAGTTACGTCGCCATCTCCCATTTATTTATTAAAAAAAAGAAAAGTTCCGTTATTTCAACATGTACATATTTGCTTTATGTTTTTTATTATTTATTTACCACAAGTAAAGGTCAGGAATTGTTATCTTTCTTTTAAATTTTTTTTACTGTGTCACTTCATTGGTGCTGTGTATGTGCTCCATGTGAGTGACATAGGTGCTTCTGTAGGTGTGTTCCGACTTAGGAAAATCGCGTTGTGTCGTAGGAAAGGATCTCTGACGTAACCCGAGGACCTACTGTATCAGAAATGGCAAGATGCATTGGCGGGGATGGGGCTGGCGGGGGTTGAATCTTAACTCAGGGCAAGATTACAAAACCTGTACTGTTTCATACAAACAGCTCAAACAAACACATGTGAAGGACACTGCCTATATTAAATGGTGAATAAGAAGTATTGTGCTTATTATGATCTTAGAGGTAAACATATAGGCTATGAAGATGAATCTGTTATCACAAGGACCTGCACGTAATACAAGTTCTTTTTAATACTTACAATTCATACTACATTTTCTTCTCTTTAAAAATTTGAAGGATAGAAAAATAATCCCAGTTAACTGAGCATTCTAGTTACTTGAGTTAGATGTTTCCTGATAATGCATTTTGGTAATATGATCTATGTGGCAGACAATATACATTTCCACTGGAGAACAACTATGTAAGAAACCACTGGTATGAGCACTTTAAGAAGAAGACTTTCCCCGATGTATATTATTAACGCACCAGACTGCAGAATTTCAAACAATGTGACATAATTACAAATTGCTCTGAAACCCAAACCGAAGACCATTCCAGCAACAGGGCAATTAGGGATGATATGACCCATTTTCAAACAAAGACTTCCGACGACTGGGGAGTGAGTGGCAGATTTGCGTGCAAAAGCACATTTTACAAACAGCCAAGGATTAGTCTTACCGCGAGAAAGAACATTGTTGTAGAGACAGTTGCTTATCTTTCACATTGTCTTTTCAGCCACACATAAGTGGCTGTCAGTCTGAAGGAGCATCTATTAAAATGCCAGCGATGGCAATAGAATCCTTCAGTGCGGAGTCACGTCTAGCAGCCGCCGCGGTCATTTCGGGCCCAGGTCTCCCTTGAGTTAGCGGTTAGTACCTACAGAACCACACTGCCCTTGATTACTTCCTACAGTGGAGGTGACCTCAATGACATCGTGTGGAGAAACCTACTGATTTGCAGATGGATGTACCTGTTTTCAGTGACCTATGGTTCTCCCTAAATTTTACCAAACCGGTATTTCAGTTACTACTATTTAGAGTTAAATCAAAAACCAAGTTAGCCCTGGCCGGTTTGGCTCAATGGATAGAGCATCGGCCTGAGGACTGAAGGGTCCCAGGTTTGATTCTGGCCAAGGGCACATACCTTGGTTATAGGCACAGTCAGGGCCCAACGTGTGTCTCTCTCACATCGTTGTTTCTCTCTCTCTGTCTCTCCCTCCTCCCCTCCCCTTCCACTCTCTCTAAAAATCAATGGGAAAGTATCCTCAGGTGAGGATTAACAAACAAAACAAAACAACAACAGCAAAAATAAATAAATTAGAAGTATTCAGGTTAAAGAAACTTCTTTGACTTTAAAAGACAAAAGCAATAGTTGGCCCTAGGTTTGTTGAAGAAGCTTAAATTCACAGTCTCAAATTCATTGTTGGTAACTGCCTGATCCAGGGTTCTGAGAAATGTTTAGGGCCTTGTTAGGGGCCAAGAGCACTATATATATGAGCTTTTAATATATATGTATATATTAATAATACCTGTTAAGGTCACAGACCTAGGGTGGGAATGAGGCCATGATGGGGCTAATAAGGGCTTCATTAGTCCCGCTCTGTTCTAGGGCTTTCCTTATTCTAAGTAGGTCAAACAGTAATTTCATAAACAATCACTTCTTGAGCATCTGCTATCAGTTACAAATTGTGCTAGACGTTGTTTCGTTGAATTTCATTCTCCTTGAAATTCCCCCGAGGTAGTAGCTGTTCATCCACATCTTCTGCCTTAGGAAAGTGAGACGCTGAGGTCTAATGCCGACCAGGATCCAGACCTGGCTCGGGTTTTGCATCTCAATATTGCTGAGATTTGCGCAGTAGGACCACCTGATAGTGAGACTTGGGGGGATATAGCCACTAATGTGTGCACCCAAATGAACTGGACTTACTTCTGGTCATGACAACATACATTTATCAAATCAACTTAAAATATTAATTTTGAAGAGATTTCTACAAAGTGTTTTGGCAAGTTTTTAAGTATATTCCTCTGAGTAAACATTTAAGTAAGCATTTTGACATGGGAATCAAGTCTCTCAATCATATTTTTTTTCCCATTCATAAAAGTTGTTTTTAATTTTGGTTCACACTTTTTGTTCTCAATCATATTTTAGCAGAGAATCACGAGAAAATAATGATGAAATTCCGGGAGACACCAACAGAAACAACTACTTATAAAAGAAGCAGTGAGATAATCAAAGCAAAGAAATATTGAAAATACTTCAGTATATTTGTGTCTTAGCCTAGTTTCTACACTGAATGAATGCCACAAATATTTATGACTTCAATGCAGTGTATCCATTAAAACCCCTTGAGGATTTTCTCAAGGATTTGGGATGAGTACTAGCAAAACAGATGTAGGGTCAGAATTGAAATTTTTTGTGAAATATTAAAAGAAATATTAAATTTCTTTTAATATTTAAAAGAAAGTTTATGTATAGTTCACTTCCAGATATTCCCATGCCATAATGTTTATTTATTAAAAAGGAAAATATTGAGATTCATATTTCACACATCATTGAAATGATTTTACTTAAGAAGACATTCTTTCACATTCGTCAGTATTTGTTATTACTTATGTTTCAGAGCTGAAAACATATATCTTGTTGTTCAGGAATAAAAATAAATAGGTTAACTATAATAAAATACTACCAGAAACTAAAATGAATTCTTCTTAAAGGCCTTCGGCTCAAGGTGTTTTCTATTTCATCTCAAGCATAGAAAAGTATTTTAATTCACAAAAGACATATTTCTTCAACCCGCTGCTTTATCCATTTGTGACTCAAAATGCTTTCTCACCATTTACCCAACGTCCCATACATTTTAATTCCAGCAAACGTGACAATTTAGTTTGGTGATCTTTCCAATGCCTTTTTTCAATCTTTCAAGATACCTGGTCATGCCAACTTGATTCCCATAACCAGTGCCTTTCTGCTCTGATCACAATGGCAGTTTTCCGCTGCTTTATTACTTGCTGTCTATTTATTTATTCATTTATTCTCCACTTTATTCTAGAAAGGATACTCACAGGAAGACCTTACTTATGGCTTGTTTTAATTCCATGTGCGTTACTTCATGCAGTTATTTATTGTCGTCTCGACTAAACTATTGAGGAAGCGTCTACTTAATTAATTAATTAATTAATTAAGAAAACATCTTTAAGCAAATGAATTCTTCTGAACCACTATAGAAAAGTTATTTTCAGTGCTAAAACATTTTATTGAGCCATTTATAGGTGCTATTTCTTATATATTTTAAACTCAAGTTGAACACATAGTGAAATATATTATTTGTGCCTTTCTGATAGTGATTTCAAATGGTACTTATAGTTAAAGCTTGAATTTTAGGTGACAGCCTAGGAATACGCCTCATTGGGTGAGTTTCGCTGCTCTTTCTGTTCTCTTCACCACCAC
>NW_005371230.1:1817127-1827996 GCF_000412655.1 Myotis brandtii | reverse complement strand
CCCTCCCACGTGGTCTCTAGATGCGATTTCAGACGGTAACACAGTGCACTCGGCTCACAGACACAGCACCTATCTCCTTTTCTAAAAAATGATTTTTGCGTTTAGGCCTAAAACTGAGGGTCTTTCTGCAGGTTTTCTCCCCAGCTTCTGCCATACTGGAAGCCACCATGAACTTTACCTTGGGGGGAACTGAGTGGAAGGGTCCACCCACATCTGTTATGATTTCTTAAAGCTGCATGTGAATCTGTGTGGAATTTTCTCCAAAATTCCAGTTAAAAAAATAACTGGTTGGCGGACTTTTTCTTAGAAGGCCAGATGGTCATAGTTGAGGCTTTTGGTTGGGGAGTGGGGCATATGTTGGCAACCACTCAGATCCATTGTTGTTGAGCAAAAGCCATCAAACAAAGGAATGGGCGTGGGCTTGTTCACTGGAAACTATTTACAGACACAGCCAGCTGTAAACTTGAAGTTCCCAGGCCTCTCATTTAAAAAGAGACATGAGCTTTTAAAAGTCTGTCTCCTGTTCCCTTCCAGAAAAAAAAAATATTAAAAGCTAATTCTATATTTAGAATGTTTTAATTTGCAGCTTACCTCCGTCTGCAAAATGTTCCTGATTTGCATGTGTATTTATATATGAAGTTTACACGTACACTATCATTTGTTTTAAATATTCTGCAAAGCAGTGCTTGGTGTCAGGTTTCTCTATTTGGGGAAATCAAAATACATTAAAGTTATTTATTTTAGAAAAAAATCCTTTTTTAGACAGAGCACTGTAGTAAAGGGAGAAATAGCATGGCATTTCTACCCTAAATTCTCATTTCTAAACAGGAATAGTAATCAGTTAAAGAATAAGTCTTCAAGTTGAAAAATCGACCTTTCTGTGTTTTCCTTTCTTTTTTATCTACAATATCTGTGAGCTGAGCATCCCCGGGAAGAGTTGAGGCTGTGCTCAGTTATTCTCATTTTCAGGGTGTGGTGACACATCACTCTAAGCAGAATTCAACTTTACTTTTTATTAAATTTATTGGGGTGGCGTTGGTTAATGAAATTATACAGGTGTCAAGTGCATAATTCTATAATATATCATCTGTCTATTGCATGGTGTGTTCACCACCCAAAGCCAGATCTTTCTCTGTCTCCATGGATTCGACCCCTTGACCCTTCGCTACCCCGCACCCCCTTTCCCTTTGGGAGCCACCACACTGTTGTCCCTGCCTGTGAAGTGTTTGTTTGTCTTGTTTGTTCATATTCACTGCTGGTAGGAATGTACTGGTACAGTCACTATGGAGAACAGTATGAAGGTTCCTCAAAAAATTAAGAATAGAGTTAACATATGACCCAGCAGCCCCTCTTTCTGGGTTTCTACCCAAAACATCTGAAAACATTTCTTTGTAAAGATATATGCACCCCTACTCGTTGCAGCATGTTTCACAGTGGGCAGGACATGGAAATAACTGAAGTGCCCTTCGATAGATTGGATAAAGAAGATGTGGTACATAGACACAGTGGAATACTACTCAGCCATAAGGAAGAATGGAACGTCGCTATGTGTGACCTTGAGAACATCATCTAAGCGAAATAAGTCAGACGGAAAAAGTTGAGAATACTATGATTTCACTCATGTGGGAGATATAACTGAAAGCAACAAATGAACAAGCAAGAGTTTAAATAAGAGTGCACTGGGGCTTATGTTTCAGACAAGGTTCAGAAAATCTACTCTACAAGATATTTGCTCAGTGATTTTATATTTATTTTGTTCTTTTGGGTAAACGTTTGTGTTCTCTCTCCCTGCCACCTCATGAGCTGTTTTAAGAAGTCAGATTGGTTCCCATCAATCCCAAATTTCTCTCTCCCAGAATGTTCCTTTTTCCTTACACTGCTTCATCTAGTTTTAGTATGAGTAGCTTCCATGGAAAAGCACCTTGAATGTGGGATAAGATGAAAAGAATTTGCTTTAGAGAGCCTTTTGTGTTAAGTATTCACTCAGTGCTGTGGAGGGTTACAAATAAAGATAGACTTTGTAATTCAAAAGGCAATACAAACACTACAATGCACTGGTTAGAAAAAAAGTTTTTCAATGGCCACATTTTAATAGAAATTTAAATCAATCCTGTATAGATTTCCATAATAATTAGAGCAGTTAGAGGCAAATAGGGTTAACCCAATGAGGTCTCATGACTTTTAAGTAATTTTAAACTATGAAAGGTATTTCTGAAAATATTTTTAAAATTCTATGCATATCCCTCTCTTTTACCCTACCCTACATTTAATCTGTTGCTAACGGTAATTGATATATTCTGCTTCTTAATTATCTCTTGAATCTGACCCGACAATTTCATCCCCATTACCAGGGCTTTCGATTATGTACTCAATGCAATACTGCAAATAGCTACTAAATCTCATCACCCACCACTGACCCAAACACAACACCACACACACACATCCATACATCCATCCTCCATGCTACTGCCAGAGAAATCTTCATAAATACATCTGCGACCGCCTGGCCAGCGTGACTCAGTAGATGAGCATTGACCTATGAACCAGGAGGTCATGGGTTCAATTCCCGGTTAGGGCACATGTCTTGGTTGCAGGCTCGATCCCCCGTAGGGGGTGTGCAGGACGAAGCCGATCAATGAGTCTCATCCTTGATGTTTCTATCTCTGTCTCCCTCCCTTCCTCTCTGAAATCAATTTTAAAAAATACATCTGCAACCTTGTCATTCATTTGCTTAAAACCATATAGCAACTCCCTGTTTCTAATACAATAATACACAAATTCTCTAGTCAATACACAAGGCAAAGCCCATCAAAGTGTTTCCCTTCCTGTCCTTCCAGCTTCAGTTCCTGTCTCATTTGCCTCTCTCCTGCCCTGTCCCTACATCCACCCACACCCCTTCCGCTCCAGCCTGTGTGAACTGTGCTGCCTTGTGATCCACTCACCTGCGCGCGTTGGCCTCTTTCCCAGTTCTAAGGCTTCTCTGCCTGACATACATCCCTCAAGCCAGCAAGTGCTACCTCGTCAGCAGAGCCCTGTGTGGACCTTTCAGACCTGAGCACATTCATCTTAGACTACGTACCACATAATAGCTGATCTCTTTGGATGTTTGTAAACCAAGAATGGGAAGGCCATATAGTGCGATAGAAAGAAAGCTTCGGAGCCAGGCACGGTGGAAGCTCCAGTAGGGCAGGCGAGTGTCTGTTTAACTCATCATTGAATTGCTAGTACCTGGCGAGGACCTGAAGTAGGAGTTCAGTGTGTAGGTGTCGGAGGAATCAATGAATGAATCTGTGGAAGAGATCATTGTGCCTTACTTTCTGGAACTGAATGGAATATCAGCCGAGGAGGCATTTCTAAAGATACTGAGGGTTTATTCTGTAGAATTGCTATAATAAAGGAATAGATATCTAAAGGGAATTTCTAATCATTCAATAGGTTACATAGGAAACTCTAATAGTTCATTTCAGAAATGGCAATGGAGTCCTCAATAATCAAGTGGATCTACTATATTCACAACAGAGAACATAATGAATCTGGAAAAAAATAGAAACTTGGGGAATACATTTGTTTTAGCATTAATAGCTATGGTTAGCATGCAGGTAAATAATAGCACTTCTTCGTTTCCATTTTCAACTCTCTTTACAGTTCACCAGATATTCAGCAACCTATAAGATATTTAACCAAAATAAACTAATACGTGAACATTTCTAAACTATTATCAACATAGCTAAGACCTAATTTATTATTCTTTAAACCAATATGTCCCTCATGCTGTGGTAGGTGCTCAATGACTATCGGTGGGGTGAATGAATGAACTATGACCAGATGAGTCTGCTCAGCTCACACACTAAAAAGAGGGCCGTGACTTCAGAGCTGAATTGCTGCCCCAAGATCCTTGTAGCGGGAAGAGCACCCCGGTTCATCTTCCTCCGACTTCTCTTCTCATCGTAAGTCCCATCCATGACCCCACATGGCCTGCCGCATGGAGTACATACTGCCCCCACTTGGTCTCTGCTTGCTCTCCAAACCAGTGTCACTACTCAAGTCCACAGCATATCACTGCTGGACTTCCATCAATCTTTGCTTCTCCCTTCAAATTTCAGTTGAAGTTTAGCCTACACTGCAAGCCTTCTGATCCACCCCAGCGTTCCCTTATTCACTCTTCTCTCATACTCTGAATGTGGTTTTGTGTGTGTGTGTGTGTGTGCACGCGCGTGTGTGTGTTGCACTTGCCTGGGATATGTGTTCTAGCTACGTCAGGTGTGTTAAGTCCTGGCTCCAAAAAGAGCATAAGCTCCTTTAGGCCAATAAACCTGTCTTCTCCCTGAGTCTCCTCAGTGCTTGAACATTATTGGGTCAATAAAGTCTGGGTTTGTGGCTTGGCAGAAGCGAACCATTGCTGGTCAAGATGGAGAATAAGTGTATGAAAATGAAGTAGTTGGGTGTATGCAGGAGAGATTGGAATGGAGAAAGGCAATAGGCAAAGATGTCAGCATACAGTTCTTTTCCAGGCCTCTCCCTAGTCCACGGACAAAAATGGTATTTAATAAACTGGTAAACAAGAGGTCGAGAGGAAGAGAGAGGAAGGGTCTAGATCAGTGATGGCGAACCTTTTGAGCTCGGCGTGCCAGCATTTTGAAAAACCCTAACTTAACTCTGGTGCCGTGTCACATATAGAAATTTTTTGATATTTGCAACCATAGTAAAACAAAGACTTATATTTTTGATATTTATTTTATATATTTAAATGCCATTTAACAAAGAAAAATCAGCCAAAAAAAATGAGTTCGCATATCACCTCTGACACGCGTGTCATAGGTTCGCCATCACTGGCCTAGATAGTGCAGTGCAGTAGGAATTCAGGGGAAGGTACATAACCAAGGTACAGTTTCAGTAAGCTGCAAACAGCATTGGTGATTAAATGGGGAGAGAGAGAGAGAGAGAGAGAGAGAGTGAGAGTCAAAGTGCCACCAAGCTTTCGATTAGCTAATGGTGATTTCATTGGAAAGCGGAAAGGCTGAGAAAGAGGCGGACTGCGTGGGGCATGCAGGAGGAGGGTGAACTTGGTCCGGGGCAGATTGCACACAGAAGTCAGAAAATGCGTTTCCCTTTGAGGTGTCTTAGGATAAGAATAATGACATTACATTTGCTGAAGTGGGTTTTTTAAATTGTGGCCACAGATTTGAAAACTTCTCTGTTTCCCCCAGGATGGATGTGCTGTCTAGATTAACTTTCAGGGAACCTACTTTACAGCGATCTTTTAAAAATCGCATTGTTATTTCAAAGCAAGGTTCTGATGGTGCGCTGGTAGAGAGCTCATTGAGAAATCCATACAAGTGTAATTTTGTGGTAATTCTCATTTCAAATAGAATGGATCGGTTCCTGCTGCAAAGGCAGGACACATCGGGAGCTGATGTACCTGTGAGAAGGCAGAGGGGCGGCCAATGACATCTTGGCTCTTTGGAGAAAATTGCAGGGAGCGGAGGTTTGCTTCTGCTGCTGAGGTGTCTGTTGCTTTAAGTAGGACGTGAGTGTGCTTGAGGGCCAGTAGAGGACAAATATCAAATCTTAATCAGTCGTGATGTTTTTTCTGTTTAGAAAAGAAAGGTTCAAATTCACCGTAAAGCCTGGGGAGTTTAAGTAGAGACAGAAGCGCTCTTTCCAGGGCTGTCATTGCTCTTAGGCTGACACTATTAATAACGTGGCGCAATGCTATTTTGGAAGTTTGGTTCTTTGCTTGTCTTTTGTCTTGTTCTGACTCCTCTAGATCCGAAGGGAAAGGGGAATGAGGCATTTAAGGAAGGTCCTACCTACATCCACGGTCTCCTTGTGCCCCACATTATCTCTGACCTCAGCTGTAATTCCTTGAAGAAAACAACCTTCCGAGCTCTATTTTTAATCTCCCTTCCTCTTTTAGCAACAACATTTGGAAAGTGTGCCTGGCCGGCGTGGCTCAGTGGTTGAGCATCGACTTATGAACCGGGAGGTCACGGTTCGATTCCCGGTCAGGGCACATGCCCGGGTGGCAGGCTCAGTCCCCAGTGTGGAGCGTGCAGGAGGCAGCTGATCAATGATTCTCTCTCCTCATTGATGTTTCTCTCTCTCTCCCTCTCCCTTCCTCTCTGTAATCAATAAAAATATATTTTTTAAAAAATGAAAAATAATGTGACCTCATTGAGAAAAAACAAAAACATTTGGAAAGTGTTTCCCATAGAAACTTTTTCTTCAGTGAGGATGAAAATCAGATCACAATGTGGCCGTTCCACTGTGAGTGTAACTTCCCTTGTTGACAGTTCCATTCGCTCTGACAGTTATAAATCTTCGCATTCCTGACTTGCCTGGGAATCAGAAAGTGTTTCACTGCGCTGGTCTTGGTGAGCAGCAAGCACGAATGAAGGCGGGCGACACCCGGCCTTCTGGGGCCCTCCTGCTGTAGGCGGTGCTGGGCAGTGTTGGCTGCCACAGCCACGCTGACCGCTAATTGTGTGCGACCCGTTCAAGAAGTTACCCAGTGTTTCTGGGGCCACTTTTCATGCCGATGCGTGCAGCAGTGTGTCACGTCTGCCTCGGACTTCACGATCTTCGTTGTTTCGAAGTGAATTGGGATTCTTTGTCAGAATAGCTCCCGCTTTGCTGGAGGAATCATTTTATCTCCTCTGTCTTAGGAACTTGATTCTGCTGACTTTTTAAGTCAGATTATATATCGAAAGTGTGCCACCTCTACCTGCATTGGCATGCGAAAAGGCCATTACTAATGCCCATGTAAACTTTACTTTTATTCTTTCCTAACACTGTTTTTATAACATGTTTCAGTTTAAAAAAATTTAAATTGCCCAGTATTTTCACATGAGCAGGTAGTAAGATGTAATAAATTAATAAGGGAAGCAGTACTATTTTGTTTTAGCTATAATAGATGAAATTGACCCTATGTTGAGGCCCTCACAAATCAATTAAACATCTTTAAAAACAAAAATAGAAATAAACAGGGCAATATAGAATCAGAGTAAGAAATTAAAGAGTTAACGCTTCCTTACAAACCCGAAGGCCACTGACTCTTAATATTGCAGTCTCAAATATTTGTCTTGATTGTGCGGATGATGAGCTAAGCCTTGGGGACTGGGCTTTGGGGGCCCTTTGGTTTGGTAACCCCAGTAATCCGTGCAGAATGCAGGAAAAGTATTTCATGCTTCCATTAGCAACCGTTGTGCGTTTGTGCAATAACCTGCCAACCCGATATGTGTTATAAGGACAAGAAGAAAAGGAAGCATATCTAGGATCTTGTAATTTTTTATTTATTATTATTTTTAGAGATTTTTTAGCCTAGTACATTTTTTATTTCACAGTCTGAGAAAGAGATGAACTGGCTTCAGAAAACTTAAAAAATGACTCTCCACATCGCCCACATAGGAAGTAACGTTACCCTCTCTGTACGACGGGAAATGACGTGCAAGCTGCTTTTCATCTGTGTTCCCATCTCAATGCAGCACGGCTTTCCTGTGATGCGGACTCTCCCATCACCACCCATAGGCTGTGTTCTTCACTCTGGCCTTTACTAGTTGGCCCTCTGGCCTCAGGCTCAAAGCAAACACTTCTTCCATTTAAAATGGAATTTCTAAGGCACCATCTTTTTTTTTTTAATCCTCACTGGCAGATGCTTTTTCCATTGATTTCTAGAGAGAGTGAAGGGAAGTAAGGGGGTGGGGGGAGAAGGAGGGAGGGAGGGAGAGGGAGAGAGAGAGAGAGAGAGAGAGAGAGGGAGAGAGAGAGAGAGAAACATCTATGTGAGAGAGACACATCAATTGCTTGTCTCCTGTACATGCCCCAACCAGGGCTGGGGAACCTGCACCTGAGGTACACGTGCCCTTGACTGGGAATCAAACCCTCGACCCTTTGGTTCACGGGCCAGCTCTCTAACCACTGAGCAACCAGCCAGAGCTACAATACTGTCTTCAAGCTAACTTTCCCTCTTCATTTTCTTCTTGACAGCATGCTTGAAACAAAACTGACAAAGGTAATTATCCCTGCGTAAATTAGTATGGACAGCTTCGGAGTCATGTTCTGTGACCATTGCCAGAGTTCGCCGTGTCTCTGAACTTTCTCTCCCCTGCGTGAGAAGTGGGAATAAGTGCTGACAACATCAGTTGGCTGTGAGATGAAATATAGGGGTGTATGTTGAGCACAGAGCATAGTGAGTCTCATGGGCTTTAATGAGTGTGAATTTTCCTTGTGGGTTCCTGCCCCTGGAGTGCGCCCCCTTTTTGCATTTAAGGTCTGTGATGTTAGGTTGATCTTGGGTTTTTAGTAATTTCTTTTTAGATTTTTAGTAACGCCTTTCTGAAATTATTGGATTAACTGTTTACTCTTGGGTTTTTAGTAATTTCTTTTTAGATTTTTAGTAATGCCTTTCTGTAATTATTGGATTAACTGTTTACTCATAACTAGCAACACACACACACACACACACACACACACAAATAGAGGAAAAATGTGTACATTAGTTCCTTTTTTCTTTCTTTCTCTTTTCTTAAGGAAAGAGCATTATCTTTTAAGCATGGTGTTCTTGAGTATCAGGGGTTAAAGGAATTGCTACAGACTGGGTATGGGCATGTTGGGACGCTTTAAGAAATCGATGCCAGCTAATGGAGAGAATGTTTTGAAAGTGAACCACATACGGCAGAAAAAATTCAAATAAACATTGCGGGGGGAGGGGGGCTCTCCTGACAGAATTAACGAGAACCGCGGTGATCTGCCACAGGCACTGGAATTTGAAAACCCTTTTCCATTCGCATTATTCCCTCGTGTGCAGAACCAGATAAGTGGACTCTAATTTTAAATGTGCAATTATCCAAACAAGATGAGCGTGCAGGGCCGTGCTGGCTAAGAACGGCGATCTTAATGTTAATGTTTTAATTCTCCCTTATAGGGGGCATATAGTTGGCCAAAGCCACAGGTCTGAGAGAGCCCTACGGATCACAGCTGACCCAGAGAGATGCGGCCAGCACCTTACAGCTCTGGAGACATCCCAGAATAAGCCCCTTGCTATTGTTCTTTATTTTTTGATCAGTTGGTTTATCTTAAGTAGATCTATATTTGGTAAAATGCAAAGTGATAAAGTATAACAGCGTTTGAGACTTAAAATTAGCAACCAACACTTTAAACTGTCACACACACACACACACACACACTTAAAACACTATAGAATTATGGGTTATTTCTTTAAACTGGGGAAAGGACTAGAGAAATCATAATCTATGCTGTAATTTTATAGATGAAGGGAGTGAGGACTGGAAGAGTAGGACACGTTAGCGACAGAGCCAGGACCTAAATATGTCCAAAGCAAAACAACAGCAACAAGAAAACAACATCAAATATAAGAATTGTCTTTTTTTTCCCACTTGTATCCTCCTAACTTATTTATAGGTAACATTTTATTATGACTTTGGGTCTTTAATCCATGAACATGACTTACATTTGGTATGCTTGAGTTTCAGAAACTTGGGAATTAATGTCAGGACACTAGATTCCTCTTTAAACATAAATTAGTAATTGTATTTTTTAAATAAAACATGCTTTTGCAGCATAAACCGGTCAGCAGTCAGTAACGTGGACTATATTTTTCTTTACTAGGCAGATACTGTGCATGCACGCCCATGAAGGTTTTGTGAGCTCTGTGTATTTGGCACATATTCTGATTACATTATAATCATATAAAGTGATTTACTAAAATATTTGGGTGAAAGCAAGCATATTTAAGACTGTGCAAATGAGAATGCAACCAATTGAAGTAGATTTTTTATTGATAAGTAAATACTGATCATACGTTGCCCCTTAGTTTTAAGAATCATCAGGATTTTCAGCAGAAAGGCATACTTATTCTAAACCTGGAGCAGCGTTTCTGAAACCTGAAAGAGATTTGTGAAAACAGCCTGCAATAAAAATCACACACGCTTCATAAAACTCTACTTGATAGATATCACTTGCACCATTAAGAACTAAACGACAAAGGATGTAATTTCAGTTCTGGCATGCAATATTAATCGAAAGCCTTTAAAACATCTTGCTGATGGGAACTATGACAACGTGACATTGAAGAATTACGAGCTAAAGACATCTATCTTAATCAGATTTTCAAAGCAAATGCCATAAAACATAAAGTTGTTTCATTCATCTTTACATTTTCACATGTTTCGGTGGGAGCAGCATTTTCGAGTGTGTTCCTTTAAATGCAAAGAATACAAATTCAGTATTTAAAATGTATGAGTTCAGGAAACAGGATGGAAGCCAATTTTAACCAGCCGTTCCGCATACACAGGGAATTCTGCAATAATGTACATTCCTTCCCTCTTTTATTCTGGGGAAACATCATCCTAAGTAAACACTCTAAATCAGTGGTTCTCAACCTTCCTAATGCCACGACCCTTTAATACAGTTCCTCATGTTGTGGTGACCCCCAACCATAAAATTATGTTCGTTGCTACTTCATAACTGTAATTTTGCTACTGTTATGAATCGTCATGTAAATATCTGATATGCAGGATGTATTTTCATTGTTACAAATTGAACATAATTAAAGCATAGTGATTAATCACAAAAACAATATGTAATTATATATTTAATATGTGTTTTCCGATGGTCTTAGGCGACCCCTGTGAAAGGGTCGTTCGACCCCCAAAGGGGTCGCGACCCACAGGTTGAGAACCGCTGTTCTAAATGATAGTAAGAGGCACTTTTGAAAATTAATTAGGTGTATATTTGCCTGCACACATTTAGAAATTTTAAAAGAATGTTTTTAAAGACTTTCATAGAAAGAAATTATCTTATGAGCATATTCACACATAAACATCTTTGGCCAAAATTTATATACATATA
>NW_005371230.1:1805711-1817100 GCF_000412655.1 Myotis brandtii | reverse complement strand
TAAATGGGAAAAGTCTGGAAAATAAGACCTTATCCCAAAGCAGCAGTTTATAAAGATAGTTAATATACATTCTTTTTTTAATCCTCACAATCCTTATGTATGAGAGTGAATATTATCCCCTTTTCACAGATGAGGAATTAGAGAATCTAGAATATAACATTGATTTGCTCACAGTTACACAGTTACTAAATTTCAGACCAGGGGCTTGAGCCCAGTTGTTTTGGACTGAATGTTTGTTTCCCCAAAAATTCATATGTTGAGGCTCTCCCTCATCCCCCCCCACCCGGACTGTACCTGGACATAGAACCTCTACAAACATAATTAAGGTTAAGGAGACCCTGAGGGTGTGGTTCTGACCTGACGGAGCTGCTGTTCCTAGAAGGAGCGACGCCAGAGGCTCCCCTCTCTCCATCGAGGCCGCGGGGCGCAGGCCGCTGTCTGCAGGCCCAGACAGGGACCCCGGGGGCCTGCGCCCCGGCTCCCAACCCCCAGGCCTGTGGGGAAATGAATTTCCGTTGCTCATGTCACCAGTCTGTGATGTTTCATTGTGGCCGCCCATGCAGACCAGTTCCCCAGGTCTCCTTTCATCTTCTCCACCCTAAATCCAGTGCTCACCTGGCTCTTTTATGGGAAGGTTTAATCAACGGGACTGACATACGTGCAGACCCATGACTAAAAGACCAGATCTAGGAAGGGGTATCTCAGTCACCGGCTGCTTTCTGAACCTCTGTTTGGAGGGGAAGGTTTCCAGTGGCAATTAGCACGCGACGGAAAGTCATGCTACTTTAGAAGGCACTACACAGCCTCAGCAAACACATCATTTGTCTCCCACACAATTCTAGTACCGCGCACACCTGTAGCACCTTGCAGTTCACAGAACACGGTCGCATACGTGATCACATTTTGCTGTCGGTTATCGTATCTCCCGTGTTCAGTATTCTGTCCACTGAACCCTCCTGCTGTCCCTCGATGCTCAGTCATTACTGCAGCGGAAAAGTGTGTATTTGGAAGAGGCTTTTAGTGTTACACGCACACAGAAAATTATCCCCAGATTATTAACGACAGAAAGGGGAATTCCACAAGTTTGCATGGGAAAAGTCTGAAAATAAGACCTTATACCAAAGTAGCAATTTACGACCCTCTTTCCCTTTTAATCAAAAAGCATTGCCCTGACTGGGAGGCTCCGTTGGTTGGGGCGTCATCCCTTATACCAAAAGGCTGCTGGTTCGATTCCTGGTCAGAACACATGCCCAGGGTGTGGGTGTGATCCCCAGCTGGGTGCATCCGGAGGCAACCGATCAATGTTTCTCTCTCTCTCTGACTCTCCCCCTTCCTCTATCTCAAAAATCAATAAAAACATACCATTGGAAAAACTAAAAAAGCATCAATACTCGGTTTTCATTTAAAAGGTCATTCTCATTGCAAATGGCAAGAATGCAAAAGATCTGGAAGGAATATCGTACTCACTGGCTAGGATATGGCTTAAAATTGATTAGTTTCCCCAGAGCCAGCATGGTTCAATAATTGAGTGTTGACCTATGAACCAGGAGGTCAGCGTTCAATTCCTGGTCAGGGCACATGCCCAGGTTCGGGCTTAATCCCCAGTGTGGGGCATGCAGGAGGCAGCTGATCAATGATTCTCTCTCACAATTTCTTTTAATTATCACCTGAGGGTATTTTTCCATCGATTTTTACAGAGAGTGGAAGAGAGGGGGAAAGACAGAGAGAAATATGCATGTGAGAGAAACACATCGATTGGTTGCCTCCTGCACTCGCCCTGACCAGGGCCTGGGCCAGGGAGGAGCTGCAACTGAGGTATGTGCTCTTGACCTGAATCAAACCCGGGACCCTTCAGTCCACCGGCCAATGCTCTATCCACTGAGCCAAACCGGCTAGGGCAGCGTTTCTCAACCTGTGGGTCGCGACCCCTTTGGGGGTCGAACAACCCTTTCACAGGGTCGCCTAAGACCATCGGAAAACACATATATAATTATATATTGTTTTGTGATTAATCACTATGCTTTAATTATGTTCAATTTGTAACAATGAAATTGGGGGTCACCACAACATGAGGAACGGTATTAAAGGGTCGTGGCATTAGGAAGGTTGAGAACCACTGAGCTA
The DNA here is from genome assembly GCF_000412655.1 of Myotis brandtii. Taxonomy (NCBI): domain Eukaryota; kingdom Metazoa; phylum Chordata; class Mammalia; order Chiroptera; family Vespertilionidae; genus Myotis; species Myotis brandtii. The sequence continues at coordinate 1,814,976 of NW_005371230.1, read as the reverse complement.
GGGCTCTCTCTCATCATTGATATTTCTCTCTCTCTCTCCCTCTCCCTTCCTCTCTGAAATCAATAAAGATATACTAAAATAATTCTTTAAGAAATTGATTATAGTTTAAGGTAAGATATTTCTAGACAGCATGAACTCCATAAACTGCGGGTAGCAAATACGATATCAAGTGATCTGCGGGGTAAAAAGCAATGGCAGAGTTAACATTTGGGGGAAAGAAGATCAGCAGGTTGTTGTCAGATCAATTATTCCTCCTGTAGTTGCTGAAATATTTAAAAAATAAAATTCACAATAAGCTTCAGATAAAGTAGGCAAAATCTCTTTACTGGTTAATTGTCATTTTAAAAACATATTATAATCTTCATCAGAACATTTACAAAACAGGTCAGTTTTCATTTAAGTCTGAAAGTTGCATCCTGGCTTTTTGCATACTTGTTTTCACAAGCCATTTTAATATTGAAATCTGAAGCAAATGTAAATTTGATGTAAAATGAATCTCACTAGATGTGCCTTAAGATGTTCCAGGCTACAACGAAAGGTAAGACAGAGTGGTTTATTTTTAGTATTTTTAACATAAGATAGTATGGGAGGGTATTTATGGCATGAGTTACTGTGGAGAAGTTTTCATAATATTTATATTTGTAGGATGGTGTGTTTTTAATCCTCACCAGAGGATATGTTTATTGATTTTAGAGCGAGAGGAAGGGAGAGAGAAACAGAAACATCGATGTGAGAGAGAAACACGGATCAGTTGCCTCCCGTATGCACCCTGACTGGGGATTGAGCCCGCAACCCAGGTATGTGCGCTGACCGGGAATTGGCCCACAACCTTTTCGGTGTGCAGTACGACGCTCCAACCCACCGAGGCACCTGGCCAGGGCTGTAGTAATGATTTACTTTTTGTAAATGTTTTATATGTATAACTAAAGATAATATGGTTTTCTAAAATTATCTTAATTTTTAATATTTATGACACAAGCTAATATGTTTGAAGAAAATATTATGTATTGTGTAAACTAAAGAGAATTTCAAAGCTGAAAGTCTTTAGAACTCACTGAATAGTGCCCCCTGCCATCCCCCACGACCATTTTTTTATGAGCAGAAGTGCTGTGGCCCTGAAGTTGGCTTGTCTGTGGTTACCCTTGGTAGTGAAAGCAAGTGCTCCACCCTATGAACCCTTCCTAGTACTCTTTCTTCCGTACCACACGTTTATCTGTGATACGGGATATGCTATCTGAAAAGTTTGCAAATTCTGCATGATTTCGAATATTTGATTTGCTTTTCTTATTCTTTATAAGCCACTTGTCACATGGTAATGGTTTTAGTTGTCTTTATAGTCTGTCCTTTTCCATATTCAAACATGTGCTTCATTTATATCAGATCCTATATTCCAGTAAAGTCAGTAAAATTTAATTGCACAAAAATCAGATGTTTGTTAGGTAATAAGAGAGGAGAGGAGAGTGTTAATGATTGTATATCAACAATTTTTTATTGTCTAAATTGGGATAGCTTCTTCCTTTTTTGCTTATTACTCTCAGGTGGATTTTTTTAAATGGGTAGAAGATTATCCTGAAATATACACCTGAAACATTTCAAAGGTATTTTTATCCCATTTGTATGCATGTATAATAGATGACTTTTATGTATGTTTCTGTAAGAAATAATTATGCAAAGCCAAGAATTTCAATAGAGGATAATATGTTTGTGGCATTGCTTGCGTATGCACAGCACAAGATGAACTGCTTTAACAAGCAAGGTCCCTGAACATTTATTCCCACCACTGGGATAGGCCAGGGTGCTTGGCATGTGAGATGAACTATGCACTTTTGAGCAGCAACCATAGAAGCCAAAATATCTTCTAAGAGAACCTATTGCCATTCAAGAGAAGTTACCTTTTAAATAAAACAAGCAAAGCAGCTGTTATCCAATAACAAAAAATCCTATATAATAAAAGTGTAGTATGCAAATTGTTCCCTGACCAGAAGGTCTGGGAGTTTGATGAGGGGGCGGGGCCAGCTGGGGGAAGGGAGGGAGGCCTGGCTGGAGGCAGTGACAGGTGGCCAGCAACTGCTAGGGACCCAACCAGTGCACGAATTTCGTGCACTGGGCCTCTAGTAGCAGAGATAATCCATATGAAATGAGAAAGAGATGAATAAGTTCGTGGTCTATGTAATTTTACATTACATTTATTAGGAACTTCGAAGAAATGTTTAAGTAACTCTGAAGAATATGCTCTTCTAGTCTTCTGGATCTCTTATTGCTGTGTATTGAGCTTTCTCAGTCTAGCTTTTTGGTCATTGAACTACTTTACATATTTAAGCATTCTGGATCTTTCTGGTGCCACCTCACCGAATTTCCTACATCTCTTTCCCAATATCCTGGTCACCTCTACAGTTGTGTCTAATAATGTACTGTTTAAACCATCCAATACATTTCTAATTTCAGTGGCTGCATTTTTCCTATTTTTGCACATGTTACTTTTTTTCAAATTTTACATTACATTTATTAGGAACTTCGAAGAAATGTTTAAGTAACTGAAGAATATGCTCTTCTAGTCTTCTGGACCTCTTATTGCTGTGTATTGAGCTTTCTCAGTCTAGCTTTTTGGTCATTGAACTACTTTACATATTTAAGCATTCTGGATCTTTCTGGTGCCACCTCACTGAGTTTCCTACATCTCTTTCCCAATTTCCTGGTCACCTCTACAGTTGTGTCTATAATGTACTGTTTAAACCATCCAATACATTTCTGATTTCAGTGGCTGCATTTTTCCTATTTTTACACATGTTACCTTTTTTCTAACTACCACATATTTTTCTTAATGCCTTATTCTTCTATTATTAACCATCTGTATGCCATAAGCGTCCACAGACGCCATCGGTAGACCTTTTTTAATTAAATTCAAAATATCATGGCAGTTAACTGGTTAAATTGTTTTTAAGTCCTTAATTCTAAACATGCTTGTAGTTTTATCTGATTAGATAAAAATTCCTGCTGTTTATCTTGTATGTAGCGTTTGGCTCCGTGTGGGTTGTTTCCTCTTAAGCTTTGTAATTTGGGATTGTAAACGCACTGAAAGCAGTGTTTTGTCTGGGGAATCCTATGTGACTTGGGTTCAGCACAGGGTCTGTTAAAGAAGGTTTGTGTTTGCTTCTGCCAGGTGACTGGGAAGGAGCATTACTGATCCAGGACCACTTTTTTAAAGTATTTTTTTATATTGATTTCATAGAGAGGAAGGGAGAGGGAGAGAGAGAGAGAAACATCCATGATGAGAGAGAATCATTGATTGGCTGCCTCCTGCACGTCCCCTACTGGGGATCAAGGCCACAACCCAGGCATGTGCCCTTGACCAGGAATGGAGGTTCACCTATGACCTCCTGGTTCATAGGTGGACACTCAACCACTGAGCCACACCGACCTGCCTAGGACCACTTTTTATATTAATTGCTTGGCCGGGGGTTTCCAGAATTTCTTGATGGTATAAGTTTCAACCTCATAATCCCAAGGAAGCCCAGGCCAGTGTTTAACATTTTCAAGAGTTGTTTGTTCTCAGCGAGAGCTGAAGACAACACAGCAAGATTCCTGATTGCTCCAGCTGCCATGAGAAGATTTTTTTAAGTCTATTCTTAGACTGAGAGTATGGCACGTCATGTAGGGAGTCTCAGCAACAACTGAGGCCTTCTCTCCGATTTCATCAGTAAATTGTTGCAGAGACTGGCCGATCTCCTCCGGGAAACTGCAGTGTCGGCTCACAGGCTCTCAACACTTTTTCTCTCCCCTGTTTCTGGCCAGTCCTTTCTTCTCAGTTCAGTTGTATTAACCTAAAGTGTAAGCTTTGCTGTTGGGCTGAAATTGTTGGCTGTTTTGTTCACTGATATATCCTCAGTGCCTGGAACAGAGCCTGGCACATGTTAGACACTCCATATACATACTAAATGCAAGTAGTCTAAAAGGTATGTATTATATTCTACCCAGCAATTCTGGGTATTTTTTAAATATATTTTATTGATTTTTTTTACAGAGAGGAAGGGAGAGGGATAGAGTTAGAAACATCGATGAGAGAGAAACATCTACCAGCTGCCTCCTGCACACCCCCTACTGGGAATGTGCCCACAACCAAGGTACATGCCCTTGACTGGAATCGAATCTGGGACCCCTCTATCCACTGAGCCAAACCGGTCAGGGCAGTTCTGGGTACTTTATAGCAACGAGTTGCTAGGTAATCTAGGTTACCACATTGCTTGAAATAGAGAGTACAATGGACTCTCAGAGAAAAAAAAGAATACAAAGATATAAAGACGCACTTTGATGATTTCTTCTAATCTTCAAAGAATGGCCCTAGAGAAACTGAACCAAATTCTCACTAACTCCGTAAGTATAGCGAATGACTCCATCTGTGCTCACTTACATAATGTCCTCCGGTCAGCACCCGTCTTCCTTTCACGGCTCTAAGGCTTTTCATACCCCAGTGTCTTTATGTAAATAGCCTTACAAACAATCGTCTGATGATGGTGATAAGAAGGATATTGTTTACTTATACGGGGGGTTTTACGGTTTTAAAGCACATTTTTAACAATTTTCATTTGATTTGTATGCAGCTATCTGAAACGTCTGTGGCAGATAGTGGGTGGTGAACATTTTTACACGGTGACCTGCAGAGGTATGTCAGTGGATAGTTCATTTTCAAATACGTGGCTTGTGTGAGAATCACTAGATAAAATAACGAACCAGAGGAGTAGGTTTATGTAAAAGAGATTTTCTGTGTGACGTGAGGTCTTTCTCTCCCAATTCCCATTACACCACCATAGGTGGTTATCTTACTAATACAGGATTTGGGAGGGCAGGTGGGAACGGAGAAGAGAAAGCACGCTGACTGTCTAAATAGTTTGCTCTACTAGGAACTTAGCTGAGTTGCAGTCTTACTGAAATCACCTATTTCCTTAACTCAGACTCTTCCCATTTTTAAGGAAAATGCCCGCTACTTAATTTTTTCCTTCATAGGGAAGTCATGGCAACTAATGGTCTGCAATACATATGATATTTTCTGGGCAAAGGAGACGTTTCTATATTTAATTTACTATTTTCGGTGTCATAAAGTTTTTGAATGTATAACACATCCTTCCTGATAAATCCTGAAATGTACCCGGAGGAAGGAGGCGTTGTTAAATTAACGTTAGCAAATCCAGGAAAGCGCCTTCCTCCGTGAGATCGCTGAGCTCGTTGATAATGGAACAAAAGATGAAGCCAAACCCCAAATTGAGGTTGGGATTTTCAAGATCAAAAGCTGGCTACGACTCGTCCTTGGACATTGAGACCATCCACTAAAGCTCTGGCCACTGTAGTCAAAACTGTTAACCGGTGCTTGTTGGCGCCAATTCAATGTCAACAGGAATCCCCAAGAAGGAAACTTTATTCAATGCAAACAGCTCAGTAGTGATACAGCACAGCTGTGAGACAGAGCTGCCGCCGGCCCCTCTGTGGCTACACAGCTCCGCTCTGCTCCTTGCTGGTCTGCATGGCCCTGCGCTGCTCTGCGGACACAGGACACATCGTAGGGGTCCAGCCCAGCCAGGGGAAAGCAGTCTACAGAGAAAGTGGGTTTCCAGAGCCAGAGGGGAGCTGGCTTATATGGACAAAAGTCCCCACCCGTGGCCCCTGATGGGTCCATCCTCATGCAAATGAGGACTCCAAATACTCAAACTTTTTTTTTTAGAAGAGTTTATATTTTATTGATTTTTTACAGAGAGGAAGGGAGAGGGACAGAGAGTTAGAAACATCGATGAGAGAGAAACATCGATCAGCTGCCTCCTGCACCCCCCCTACTGGGGGTGTGCCCGTAACCAAGGTACATGCCCTTGACCGGAATCGAACCTGGGACCCGTCAGTCTGCAGGCTGACACTCTATCCACTGAGCCAAACCGGCTAGGGCCAAATACTCAAACTTTTGATTGGTCCAAAAGGCACTGTTCTGATTGGTCAGAATAGAGCTGCTCTTGTTGATCTGAGCTGTGGGGCTCTGATTGGACAGAGAAAGCCTCAGCCCTAGTGGTTGAAATAGGGCCCCAGGAACTCCTTCGAAAGGGCTGGCTCAGATGGCAGGGGCACTGCAGGCAGGCCTAGGTGCCGAGGCCGGCGGTCCGGGCAGGCTTCTCCCTGCATGCAGTTTGGGGGCGAGGCCCCTGGGCAGCAATGGCTGCGAGCCTCTGCTTTTTCACACATTTGAGCCCAGGTGGCCACCAGGAGCCTTTCTTGGTAGGTGTCTTCTTTCAGGGGGTTCTCAAAACCAACGTGATAGTGAAGTGCACAACACGGGGAGCTTTATAGGTTTTGTTTTGGTGACCTGTCTCAAGGGAGAGGTGAGTTTTGAAAAAAACTTGTATTTTGTTGAGATGGGTAGGAGGACAGGTAAAGATGTGGCCAGGAAGTGAAGTGAGGATGCGTCCATTGCATGATACAGAAGCAAAGACTTCAACCCACCTCTGCTCATCACCAATCCGTGGCTGTGGCTCCTTCTAAATGTGTCTAGTTCTGGAGCTGAGCTTATTCGTTTATTCAACTGGCAGTGATGTGAGTGCTTAAATCACCTGCTGTAATTTTTGTTCCATTTATCAAATAAAAACAAGCGACTGTTAGTATCCAAGACGAGGCACGGATGAATGTTGTTCTCAGTTTGGTAAAGTTAGAAATGTTTCTGTTCTTTTGTGTTTCTCTCCACCTCCCCCTTCCCTCTCCCCTCCTGCCCTCCCTCCAACTCCCTCTCTCCGTCTCCCATTTGTCTTTTGTTGGCAGATTTGACTGAAACTGCAGGCAGTTCTTTCCCAGCAGCCCAGGTCCCAGCCCCTAGATTCTGCCCCTTCCCAGTTAGAGCACTTCTTCCCTGGGGACCTTGGCAGCCAGCGCACAACTGCCTTCCAGGGACTGTGATCCAGGGAGGGAAAAGGAGGACAGAGAGGGAAGGGTGCGGGCCCAGGAGCAGTGGTAGTAGCCATGGTGACACCTGCTCAGAGCCAGGGCCAGCCCCTTCTCCTCCTCACCCCGCATCCCCCTCTCACCTACCAGTCGGGCGTGAGCAGAGGCCCGCATACCAGGCCCGCACACCAGCGCACCCACACTCACGGGACCACGGCGGTGTTTTGATCTGCCTGCAGGTATCATTTCCCCCCCAGCTTTCCTGTTTGAAAGCCCATTTCCACTCTGCTCCCCGGAGACCACAGCCCAAGGCCGTACATCAGACAGGAGCTGCACTGCACACACTGGAAGCTGCCAGGGGTGGCTGTTCATTTAAAAACTCAAACCAGCAAATACGCCCGATACATTACAAAACCAGGTGTCCCGTTTTTTTTTCTTGACGTGATCCTGTGGTCATACCAGACGGGAGAGACAGACCAACGTCAAGATTATGCGATCAGATTCCTCTTCTGTGGGAATCGGCAGGACATTGGTTTAATTTTTATTCCTGCGACCTTTCTGATTCTTGTTTGCGTGCCTGTTAAAGGGAAATCACTTGCTCCGCAGACCTATCTGATTGTGTTACTTCCTGCGATGGGGTCTTCAGTTGCTTCGCTTTTCCTCACCACGTGCCGGTGTCTTCCTGCCATTTATAAGTTACCACTCAGCACTTACTGTGCGCCAGGCTCCGTCTCTCTTGCCTCCTTTCCGTAAGCACCATCAAGACTCCATCAGAACGTCAAACCTCAGAGGGAAGGTAGGGGAGGGTGGGGGTAAGGGGCAGAGATCAACCAAAGGACTTGTATGCATGCATATAGCCTAACCAATGGACACAGACAACAGCGTGTGGGGGCATGAGTGGGGAGTAATGGGGAATAAGGACACATATGTAATACCTTAATCAATAAAGAAATTAAAAGTCAAAAAATAAATAAAACAGTGGAATTTATAAAAAAAGAAATGGGGCTCCTGGAGATGGGGAGCTTATCAACACCGTACCCCACTGAAAACTATCCCATATTCATTGTCCTTTGTCTCCATGGCACCTTTTACCTCCCTGACTCATAACAGCAGACTTGTTAGGAACCGTGTCAAAAGTTTCTTTCCTTCCCTGCAGGGTCAGTCAACACTGCCTGCATTTGCTAGGAGTTGGGGTTTATAAGTCGCTTAAACTGGAATGTACCCCATTAGCCAACAGCCCTTTTGTGGTTTAATAGTCGACACACTTCTTGAGTGTGTACTGTGATCCAAGTTGGTACCCCATGAGGCTAGGGTCAGGGGACAGCCTTAATGACACTGTTCAAAACCTGAATTGTTTGGTGGTGAAGGGCTGAGCAAAATGACCAATAGCTTGTCTGATATTTATTAATTTTTGCTCAATTTATCAAATAAAAGCAAGCAACCATTAGGCTGTCGTGAAAGTTATGTGAGCAGTAGGAACTTGCAAAAGAAAGACTGAACCGAGTGAAGACACTGGTTGGGTATGATACGTAATGGCTAGTAAGCATAGTGCCAACATTTTTACTTTAAAAACAGAAAGACAGGGAAGAATATTTTGAAAAAAGAACCTGCACCTTTTCTAAAATATTTAATTTGGAACATTTCTAATCTTAAGCTTTAAAATATAAGAAAAACATACTTTACTTGGTAACTGATAATATATACTTTATATATTATATCTTATATAATTATATTTAAAACTCTGTGTATTTTATATAATCTTCCCATTATTTGCACTTCAAAGGCAGTTTTAAATATTGGAACATCTGTCGTGGTTCCAAAGAAATATTCCTAAAAACCAATTCCTGGGGTAGGTGACATGGACCCTGCCTGGATGAGATCACCGCCCCCCACATGCTGTTATTGCATCAATGTCACTAACCAGTCAGCACATTTCTAGGAGTCTTTGAAGTTCAAGGCTTAGTGAAGGTCCTGAGAAATCCAAGGAAACTGAAGTGAGAATCCCTGCCTTTCAGACTCTAAGAATTTAGTTGGGGCCCAGCCAGTGTGGCTCAATGAATGAGCATCAGCCCAGGAGGTCACGATTTAATTCCTGGTCAGGGCGCATGCCAAGGTTTCGGGCTCAACCCCCAGTAGGGGGCATGCAGGAGGCAGCCGATCAATGATTCGCCCTCATCCATGTTTCTATCCCTCGCCCTTCCTCTCTAAAAAAAAAAAAAAAAATCAATAAAAATACTCTTTTTTCCAAAGTGAATTTAGTTGGGGAAATACGACATGTTTGTAATTAATTACTTTACAATTAAAGACAGTATGGGCAGCCCTAACCGATTTGGCTCAGTGGATAGAGCGTCGGCCT
>NW_005371230.1:1800303-1805669 GCF_000412655.1 Myotis brandtii | reverse complement strand
TTCTCTCTCATCGATGTTTCTAACTATCTATCTCTCTCCCTTCCTCTCTGTAAAAAATCAATAAAATATATTTAAAAAAATAATAAAGACAGTATGGGCAGGCTCCAATTTTCACCAGTTCAGCCTCTCTTCATTGACTTCTTCACAAATCACCCTTCACTCAACAAATAATTTATTGAGTATTTTATCCTTTGTGGTCTTTAGGGGGTTCTGAAGTGAAGTGGATGTGAACCTGGCCCATGGAAACTCTAGCAGGGGACTTGTGACCCCTAAGATGAGTTGTAATACCGAGGGGAAAGTGGAGAGAGCCAAGAGAAAAAGGGACAGCTAAAGTGAATCTCAGAGCCCTCGCCGGTTTTGTCCAGTGGATAGAGCGTCGGCCTGTGGACTGAAGGGTCCCGGGTTAGATTCCGGTCAAAGGCACCGTACCTTGATTGCAGGTTCCCTGGCCCTGGTCAGGGTGCATGCAGGAGGCAACCAATTGATGTGTCTCTCACATCAGTGTTTATCTCTGTCTCTCCCTCTCCCTTCCACTCTCTCCAAATATCAATGGAAAAATATGCCCGGGTGAAGAGTAACAAAAATAAAATAAGTGTCAGAGGAGCGATCACTGACCTCAGCTTGAAGAGAACCGGAAGGCTGTCATCTTAGAGTTTGCAATGCATGGGATTTGGGTAGAGGAAGAAGAAGGAACATGTCTTTCTGGTGAGAAGCAACTAAGCAGCAGTGGGGGCACCAGGCTTGACTTGAACAAAGATACGTAAGAGGATTCACGGGAAAACGTTTGCAAAAATATGTTTGGGGCTCTCTTTGAACAAGTATACCACTCACCTTTAGAGTTCACCGGAGGTGTCAGAGGCCCTAGGGGGCCATTTGGAGGAAAATGACATGTGGAGAGCTATGTTTCGGGAGCATTAAACCTGGTGACTGTGATGTGTCTGTCCCATCTGTGACTCAGCCATTGCATCCCAGTTTTCTTCTCACGTCAGCGCAAAGCCTGAGTCGATGGCTTAGCTTACAGCAAAGCCTGCAGTTAATGGTTAGGTTGTTCTCGTGTGGGTTTGCCCGCCTGGGTTAGACACTGAGGGCTGGTCTCCCAGGCTAGTCTCTGCTTTCTGTGTCCTCGTGTCAATGTTGAACCTCGGTCATAAAACTTTCCCTGGGTGTTCAGTTGTTCTTCGTATGAGGACTTGAGAATTTTCTCTCCATCCTCAGTGCCAGTAATAGTTACACTTTTCTAAGCAAAGTCTTTTATCTTAAAAACACTCCAAATTATGTAACTGGTCTTGTTTTTCTCTTTGTTTTGACAACTAGATAATTTAGAGCCAGATTTGTATCCTGCTTTAAAAATACATAGAACTACACAGCCGGGATGTTGTCCGCTAACCTCACATCTGGCTTTATCTTATCTTTCAGTTTTCTGTTATTCTGTCTTCCTTTTTGGCTACGTTCAGTCTTATTTTAACTTGTTCTCCTGTGTGAACCTACTCTGTCTTGAATACGTTGGTGTAGATAAGCACATACTCAGCCAGTTTTATGTCCTAATGAGTCCGAAACTCTAGGGTAGCGTTGACCGCCAGCAGAGGCCACGGGCCTTGCGTCTGTTTGTGGGCTGCTGCAGAAGTTACATTTCTGGCCATTCAGCTCCTCCACTCAGACGCTGCCCTTACTCTGTTCCATCAAATTTTAGATTGTCCCGCGCTTTTATTATCTGGATTTGTTTTGCTGGTAGGTCTCCTGATTATGTAGTCGAGGACCCAGCAGACAGGACACACTGAGCTGAAATAGCCTGTTCACGCAGCTGGAAAGAGTGTGGGTCTTTGCAGGATGCCTTGTACATGCTACGTTCCCAGACAATATAGGTGCCGAATGAACGAGGGAACCTAGAGGAGCCCACAGTGGCGCTATTTTTGAAACCTTACATGGAAGCTTTTTCTTGCTGTTTATCTTTTTATTTGCTTTAAGATTTAGAATCTTGAGTTCAGCCTGCTGAAATATTTGATGATGATAATCTATCTTAAAATCATTTCATTTTCAATAACCATCTGAACATTCACAATGCCTTCCCATCGACACAGTGCTTTCACCTGTTATGAACAGCATATCCTTGAAACATAGAGACCTGATGTATGTATGCAGGATGGCTGGGTGAATCAATGAATGAATGAGTGTATGTCATTGAATCCTTAGATTGCACGAATAGCTCAATGGGGCAGTGTTACTTCCATCTTACAGATGAGTAAACTGAGGCCCCCTGTCATGATGCTGACAGAGTTAGAAATTAATGTGGCATTGTGACCGCTGCTACACAGCTCTTTCCTTTATGTAGTGTAATACCTTATTTATAATTTATTCTACATAGAGTATACCCCCAAAATGCATATACACATTTTGAATAATTAAAAGGCAGTGTTTATTAAAATACATTTCATTTTCAAAATTAACCTGTAAGCTGTTAAAGTGTGTATACATTTTTGGGACACCCTGTAGATCATCTATAATAATAAAAGCATAACATGCTAATTAGACCAGACAGCCAAACGACCTTCTAGACAACCTTTCGGACAAAGCCACGACTGTGAGGGCCAAGCCCTTGCACGAATTTCTTGCATCAGGCCTCTAATATATATGTAATATAGAATTATATGGAATAAATTATTATAATTCTATATATGAGATATAGAATTCATTATGTATTTTATAGTACCACTCTTTCATAGCACCATGCTTAAAAACACGGGAGTCATCTGACCCAACCCTCTTCTTCTTTTTAGACACAATTTTAGTACTTTTCCCTGTTTCCATTCCATTGACACCAACCTGGTCTAGGCCCCGGTAACTGTAGCTTATTCTGTCATCCAACAAGCAGCTTGAAATGTCCCTTAACGACACACACATGCACGGATGCTGGGGCGGCAGAGCTAGTTAATTACTCTGTGTACCTGAGCGATAAATCTTCTATGAATTTTAAACTGTTAGTTTCATTTTTTCTAACACCGTTAAACTATGTGCTATTTTAACTCTGCCGTTTCCCCCAAAGGCTAATTTCAATTTAACTGAGGTTTAGACACATAATTTTTCATGAGCACCAAAGCAATGTACTGGGCCAGATTTCTCTCGTGTCTAGTATAGGGATCTTCACGAAGAGAGACTGGGCGAGGAAGCTGCTTTTTTCGTGTATTTAGGTGATATCTCTGGCCCTCACTTCAAGAGTAAGAAATTATTACTTGTTAAATGATGTGAAATGAATTATTTGAGACCAATCGGAGCACACAGTAATGACTGATATTATATGCTAGGGGAGGGCTTATTTTAATTGGTGTCCCCTGTAAAGAGGTTTAGTAATATATATTTAGACTATTATATATCATGTATTCATTTCATGTGACCAGAATTATAATGCTTGGCTGTCTAATTTGGCTTCATCACTGCTGGCGTTCACATTGTAGATGAAAGATAGTCCCTATGTTTCCTATTCCCTTTTAATATGTGCATTTATATTAATAACATGGTTTAATACATCACTTTAAAATTATATTGCCCTTTGAACTACATTTAGTAAAAAATTGACATCTTTGTGTGTGGAACCATAATAAGTTTAGCATGAAATGAAGGAGTCCTCTGTCTGCTTGCTAAAATGTAGTCTTTGTGAATTCTGGCATTTCCAAAGCTGGGTAGGTAATGGGGTTGAAAAGTATGGCTCAGAATCTGTAAACTTTCACTTACGGCATCTTAGCTTTAGGGGACCCTTTTCTGGTTACAACCTAACATTGTATTTATATTTGGAAGTTTTCTGGATCTTTCCTGATTCTGCTTTAGGACAAAATTTTTGTACCACTGACATAGGGGCACACCCCACTCTGGTCACCTAGGACTGACTCCGCACGCCGTTCTGCCATGGTCCCGCCGTGAAATTGGCAAGTCTGTTGTGTGTTCCAATGAGTGTAACGGTCATTAAGTCTGCGAGTGTTCTGACGTGGTCGTCAGATGTGATTCTGTTAAATATCCATGAAACAGCATCTGCTTCCCAGAGTGACCTTCTGCTGAAGAACCCTCGGCGTCTCCGAGCGGATCACGGCGCAGACCTGCCGCGCCCGGGACGCACTAAAGCAGATCTGCCGCTGTCGAGCAGCGAGCTTGGCATAATTTATTGCGGTTAAATAACTCTCTAAAAAACGCCATCAAATAATTATAGAGATTATACGCACTTCGCAAACCTTTGTGTTCTACCGAAACTACCCATTTAATTTCAGGGTTGGTTTGTTTAAATAAGGCTGGAATCAAAAGGCGCATTAGGGGAGCTGTCGGATATGTTTTCTGTAGGTGTTAATAAAACCAGATGAAAAAAAAAAGTCTGAAGCAAATTAGAACCAAAAGCAATTTTGCCATCTGTTGTATATTAATTAGAACTCTGTGTATCAAGGGTAAAGCCACTCTTAGAGAATGTCGCCGAACACCCACTTAATAGAATAATATGCAAATGTATTAGGTTATGGATTCATAGGCAGGTTTTCATTCTAATTCACGCAGCGGATCCCGAGCAACGGGCAGCGTGTCGGTGTGGCTGTCCGCGGACACATAGGTAACGAGTGTCCTTTTCCATTTTCAGAGCAACCTGCCAACAGCCAAGGCCAGTCCACCCTGCAGCCGCTGCCCCCGCCCCACAAGCAGCACGCGGCCCAGCACCACCCGTCCATCACCTCCCTCAACAGAAACTCCCTGACGAACAGGAGGAACCAGAGTCCGGCCCCGCCGGCTGCGCTGCCCGCCGAGCTGCAAACCACACCCGAGTCCGTCCAGCTGCAGGACAGCTGGGTCCTTGGCAGTAATGTCCCACTGGAAAGCAGGTAACTCCTCCGGGCTCGGGGCGCACACAGAGACTGCCGTCTGCGGCGTCAACACAGGTTTCAGTTCAACACGCCCAGCCTTTTCCGTAGGAAAAGGAACTGAGCAAACTTACTTACATACGCTGTTTGCTCTTTTCGAAGAGTGGTTCCAGGTGATGGGCGAGTTTTTTATGGCTGGGCCAGTGAACTCCCCTTACTACCTTTTTTTGTGGGGGGTTTTCTTGTGCACAAGTCATCACACGTGTTTAGACAAGGACAGAGATGTAAAATGGGATTCGGGCTCTGTGAACACGGCCAGCGTCTACCTGGTACTAGACAGCCCTACTTTCCCCGCTGGGCTGTGTCCGTTACATCGGAAACTCATAGTGGACGCCCAAGTGCGGTCCTTGAGCACAAGTCAGGTGACCGTTGGGACATTTTCATTTCGTGCAGGATGAGAGGGGTGGGACCTGCTCTCCATCTTTCTCCCCTGAACCACCGCGTTCACCCCTAGACAGGGCCTTCGGAGTCCTTCCTGAG
>NW_005371230.1:1769672-1799750 GCF_000412655.1 Myotis brandtii | reverse complement strand
TAAAGGAATTTTGCCCTGAGGATGAGCTGACAGGAGGTCCTCGCAGTTAGAATCTTGCTGTCTTTTCTTTTACTCTTGACCTGGGAACTGCCAAGTACTCTTGTGTTTTTATCTGTAGTGCAGCCAAGAGTAGCTGCAGTTGTATTGTCGGTTTTCTATTATTGACCCTCTTCCTGAGGAATTAGAGAAAGTACAGGAGAAGTCGGCAGGTGGCGGATTTCCTCACTGAGCATGGAGTCGTGTGCACACACTCTTCTCCCCCAGGTTGCGAGCACAGAGCTAACTTTACCCAGTGTCATTCACCAGCACCCACCGAACCAGCAGTGCTGGCTCACTGTTTTCACTTGGAAAAATGTTATCAGGAAAGAAGGGATTTTCCAGTGGAGTCATATAAGTGAATATGGATAATTGCGTTGTAGTTGATATTAATTGTGTTGACAAATATTTTTGAAATATGTCCAGTTGAGTCATCAGAAGCATGTTTAATTTCAGGGGTGTTCTATGTAGCACAGGAGACTCAAAAATTCTAGTGTCAATAGGAGGGTTGCTGTTCCGTAAGGCCACTTCTTAGAGTGAAGAGATCTGGAATAATTTTGCAGAAAGATACACTGTGTTCCTGTTATTCCTCATGTTATACTGATGAATTTTGGTTGGTAAAAAGTCAGGAAAGAAAGTAGCCCTTCAGAGTACAACCCATTGTGGCTGTATGTGAAATCGCAGCTGATATCTCTGTATTCAGAAATCACTCTGGGGGTGATAGCAAAGCAATACCATTTGAAATTCCATTTCAAAGCAATACAGTTATTGAACCATCCATGGAATTGCATCTTAGGTTTTATGAGTTGACATAGGTGGAAAGCCGACCCGATGATACTGTCTCATATATGTATAAAAAATAATGAATCTGAAAATTGTCTATCATGCTAAAAATGTTCATTTGTAGTATGGCTTTGTTTTCTCATTTTTAATGTTCACCTTATAACTATTGCTAATCAAAAGGTGTGGCATTTCCACCCTAGCTGGTTTGGCTTAGTGGATAGAGCATTGGCCTGTGGACTGAAGGGTCCTGGGTTCGATTCCAGTCAAGGGCACATCCCTTGGTTGCAGGTTCCCGGCCCTGGTGGGGGCATGCGGGAGGCAACCAATGGGCGTACCTCTCTCATATCGGTGTTTCTCTGTCTCTCCCTCTCCCTTCCGCTCTCTCTAAAAATCAATGGAAAAAATGTCCTCAGGTGAGGATTAAAAAAGAAGAAAAGATGTGGCATTTTAGCCCTGGCCAGTTTCTCAGTGGTTAGAGCGTCGGCCCACAGGCTGAAGGGTCGCTGGTTCGATTCCCGGTCAAGGGCATGTGCCTTGGTCGCAGGTTTGCTCCCCATTCCTGGTCTGGGCATATGCAGGAGGCAACCAATCCACGTTTCTCTCTCTCATCCCCCTCATCCTTCCCATCCACTCTGTCTGAAAATTAATGGAAAATTATCCTCGGGTGAGGATTAAAAAAAGAGAGGTGGCATTTGAGCTTGCAGGCACCGAGTGGCACCAGCCTGAGCAGGACGTGGCTGTCTCTCCCGCACTGACACAGCCGAGCTGTGGCTTCTTTCCTCGTCTCGCTTGGTTGGAACTCCTGAGAGGAGGAACCAGCCTCACTTCTCATTGATTTTTCCTTTTTTAGTTAAGGTTCCCCATTGAGCAGGAGTCTCAGGCTCCGTTTCAGCTACATGGACAACTTTATCTCCACTGCGTCTGCCTTTAACAAGTTGTTAATCTGCTGTAGCGTTTCATCTTTGGCAATTATTTCTGTTATTTCTATATACTCATCTTACTGATTCTCGCTGTTCTGAAACTGCCCTTTAAAAATATAAACTATAGAGGATGAAATTCTTTATATAGCTAAGAATCTCTGTGTCTTTCTCTTTGGCTCCTCCCCTTTTTTCCTGTCGGTGTATAGCGATTGCGATTGGTCACAAATTGGCGTGTAATAAATCCAGGAAAATTGCAGTCCTGTGTAGACGGTCGGTTTATGTAAATTGGAGAGAAGACATAAAATAGTTCCTTCCTTGTCCTATCTGGTTTAGCATAGCTTTCATTTCGATTTATTTAAAAAGCAGGATACGTGTGCACCTATAAGAGAAATAGGACAGTTTCTTGCATCTATAAAACTGTATATGTCCTTTCTCTGATGAGTCTAACATTTGTTGCTGCTGGAGACCATCGATACCACTGTATTGCACATCTCTACTCAGAAAATAGACTAGTGCTGGTCTGTATTCTTGGTGAGTTTCAGATCCCCTGCAATCACAGTAAGAGGCAAACAAGCATATGCAGTTGATAAACATATCTTTGGTGTCTCATCATCCATCGCCTACAAATAACAATCAGTGCCCAGATATACAGTGACTACTCGTGTGGAATTTTCCTCACAATCCCTTTCCTTTGAGCTGAGTATTCCTTATACTTTCTGTAGTTCACCTGCAGGCCATTTAATAGCTGCTTCAGGGCATAATCGCAGCTATGCCCAGACTCCAGGCGGCTGAGGGAAGGCTTAGACTTGACCTCCACAGCACAGCACTTAAAGGTGTAGCTCAGTAACTCTCATCTGAAGCCCTGACCTTCAGCAATTGTAAAGTTAATTGCCTGCAAGGTCCTCATTTGTGGATGTGAATTAAGTAGCCTAGTACGTAGTTCCCTATTAGATGTTAACAAAACCGTTCGTTTGTAGCCATTTAATAAAACATTTATTAACGTCTTGTTTTATTATAAAGTGTACTTTGGCATTGATAGTTCATTAGTTATGTTCCCATAGCTTTTTACCTTGTAGTTCAGTAATGCTTTGCTAATTACTAATGTATGAAATTGCATATGAGATGACCTTTTTATTATTGCATGTTTAATTTAAATATTGAGATGTCCTGGGCGGTTTTAACGTGAAATCAATGGCTGCATCTTTAAAAACAAATAAAATCCCTAACCAGAAGTATAACGTACTAAACTGATAGTCCCTTTTCCCCTAACTTTAATCTTCACTCTAAATGGTTCTAAATCTAGACAAAAGTGAGACAATCCTATGAGCGTCAGGGCCGGCTCAGCCTCGCCAATCAGAAGTGTAGGCAGCACCCTGCCATTGAGGCAGCACAGCGCCAGGGGAGCGCTCTGCCCATTGAAAAACTGTACCGCCACCCACGTGCTGATGGCCAGCTACCTGCCGCAGGTGCTGAGTAGTAGGAGTCTCCGTGACTGAAGATACTCAGTAAAATATTCCAGGGAGGGCCCCCTCTGACTGCCGGGGTTCATGTCCCAGCATCAAGAAGGGTTCAGGAATCTGGAAAAGGCTGTGCACAGATGACATAGGAATCCAGAGATTAATAAAAAGTCTGGAGATGAGATATAATTTTGAAAGGTATTGGGGGTCAGAGGACCTTCAGCTAAAGGAACTGAAGACTCCCTCCTTGTCTAGGACCCTTGCTTTTATTAACACAATTTGTCCTAAGGCAAGGTGGAGATGATACACTTCAAAGGGTAAGGTTTCAAAGGGTACAGAAGCATTGTCAGTTTGGGGGGATTAGCCTACAGCTGTTCAGGTGTTTGGCCAGTAGGAGGCAATAACATGTAGATTAAGATGCCCTTTAACTGTCGGGCAGCCACAATCAGTTTACTAGGCAGGTTTGGGGAAATGCCTTTAGCCATTCCCAACAGGTGACTACATGTGTGACTCAACCCTGGTGAGTCCCCAAGTCTCATCAACCTTTTGATGAAACTCTTGAAATTATGACAATTATGCTGGAATTGGTCCCCGGCAACTGACATAGGTTCACTATGTGATGCCTTACCCTTTCATTGAAGTTTGGGGAGACCCAGGGTACCTGTGGGGAAAGAATATCCCAGAATGTGGAAAAGAGAGGCAAAAATGAAGAAAGTAGGTTACTGAACACAAACTTTAAAATTGTACGGGGACCTAGGCTAACAATTCTTTTTCAAAAATATATGTTTTTATTGATTTCAAAGAGGAAGGGGGAGAGAGAGAAAAATAGAAACATCAATGATGAGTGAGACTCATCGATGGCCTGCCTCCTACACGCCCTCTACTGGGGATTGAGCCGAAACAGGGTCACGTACGCTGTCTGGGAATCGAATCATGACCTCCTGGTTCATAGGTCAATGCTCAACCATTGAGCCACACCAGCCAGGCTCAGAATTCTTAATTCATCTTTGAGAATCTCATCATCTGCATTTATTAAAAAGAAACAAACAAACAACAGCATCAAAAAAACCCTTAAAATTCATCTAAAATTACATACTAATAAATAGTACAAATCAACTGGGTCCTAGATCTTTTGAAATATCTCATCTTTAATGACTTACGGTGTTTCTTAAAAGGCCTATGAAGAGATACGTGTGCACCTATAAGAGGAATATGTAGAGTAATAAATAACAAACTTACCTTTATGTGTTAGGTAGGCCAAGCATAAACCACATTTTTATCAGAGTAAAACCTCTTGTTTTTTTCACTATTCCTATCACTCAACAAAAAGTAAGTGAATGTTTGTAGGAAGGAACCCTACGTCTGCTAATTTTGTTCTTGAAACGAAAAAAACACACCTTCAGATTATCATGAAAGGCAACTCCCATAGCCTTGAAGCGTGTCCTTAGCGGAGGTCGGAAGAGTTTGGAGGCAATCACGCAGTCTCCCTTCAGTCAGAGGGGAGAGCCCCCCGCATCTCAGGCATTTCCGGTGTAGGCCGCTTTTGAGCGAAGCGTGTCCTTAGCGGAGGTCGGAAGAGTTTGGAGGGAATCACGCAGTCTCCCTTCAGGCAGAAGGGAGAGCCCCCGCATCTCAGGCATTTCCGGCGTAGGCCGCTTTTGAGTGTGATGAAGGCACCGCCCGGTAGAGCAGGCGTGTTCTTTTGTTTCATTGAAGTGAACCAGCTTTGTAATAGCAATGAAGACACCAAGAAAGTATGCATTAGTCATTAGGCTAGAGGCCTAACTGCTTTTTTAAAGAGTTAATTTTAAGAAATTGCCTTAGCCGGTTTGACTCAGTGGATGGAGCATCGGCCTGCGGACTGAAGGGGACGATTCCAGTCAAGGGCATGTACCTCGGTTGCAGGCTCTTCCCTGGCCCTGGTCGGGGCTCTTGCAGGAGGCAACCAATCGATGTGTTTCTCTCACACCGATATTTCTGTCTTTCCCTCTCTCTTCCACTCTCCAAAAAAATCAATGCAAAGTTATCCTCAGGTGAGGATTAGAAAAGAAAGAAATTGCAAATACTGTACACTCTGATCATGTTTGGTCTTGGATAACCAGCAATCTGTATGAAATATTCCTATGATGACCTTGATATCCATGGGACAGAGGGAAGTGGATTCTTAACTACTACTAACACATCTCTAGTCACTAAGAACAGGATCAGAGTGGACAGCCATGGGTCTTAGCGTAGGACTTCGGTCATAGCCACTGAGGATTTAATCTGGTCTTTTCTGAGTGGGATCTATTCATGTTGGGTCCTTCTCCTTCTCAGTAACTGTTCTGTGAGATTTATTTTATGCTTTTACTCTTCACTCACATTGTCTGTGAAAATGCGTTCCGGTCCTTTTCCTTAAATGTGTGTGTTTTATCTCTACTTAACGTCATTCCGTACATGGTGATTTTACCTTTTCCTAGAATTAAATTTTATCCATTTTTAAAACTGTGGTGTGTTTTTTTCCTCTGAAATTTCATCCTCTGGCTTCATTACCGATTCACATGGACCCTGTCGGAGGCCATTGCTTTTCTCTTCCTGGCTTCTTTGTTGTGCCTTGACATGCTCTTGCCGATTTCATGTCTTTCTCCTTTAATTTCAAGCCTGTTTTCTACTCCATAATATTAAATTCTGGGACATGCAATTAACCAGCTGAGCTTAATAAATTTCACTTGATAACCCTCTGATTCTGCTTTGACTCTGTTTATGATTTCTTAGCATCTCACCTCATAGTCTGAACCACTTAAAACACCACCGGAAGTCATCATGTGCCGATGACATCCTGCACTAATATAATACCGCTTCTTTCCCGTCCTGGGGCACTAGGAAAAGCTTCGGCCTGGGGACAGACAGATCTGGGTTCAAATCACAGCACCCTACTCGCTACGTAACCTTGGGCAGAGGGCTCATATGTTTTTATCTTGTGTTTTTTCCCCCCCTAAAATGGGCTTGATCACACGTCACAAAGATTTTATAAGGATATATTGAAATGTCATGTAAAATGCCTGGCCCTTTAGTTTCTTTTCCTTATTCCTTTTCTATGCTGCACATTTAAAAGTGTGATCGTTGAGTTAGTGTTTGTAAAGTTAAATGACAGCTATCGAGAACTTGTGTGTTGACTAATTTTTGTGAGAAATAGCCGTTTCAGCTACGGAGGTAGGTATCTTCGAATTGTGAGAAGAATCACCTATTATCAGTTTAATTGGGGCGACATCCTAGAGGAGATAACGTGGGAAGTACAGACAGGATCTGTTTCGGAAACAGGTCACTGGAATAACACGGGAAGGAATTATGTGCAGTGGTGGTGGGAGGGATACTTCCTAAAGTGAAACCTGAAGGCACTCACCCACTCAGCAGGTGTTTATGAAGTCTCCCAGGGACCACCGTGAAAACGCAAGTTCATTGCTGAGGGCGGGAGAAGGAGGGAAGGCTTTTCAGAAAGATGGACTCTCCAAGATTGGAATTAACTGTAGAGATTATCTAATCTATTTCATTCTTCTGAAGCCCATTGAGACTTAGAACTCTGGGCCTGTGAGTCTGGCTTTTTGAGATGCCACCCAGTTCCGAGATTGTACAGTATCTGTTGGAATCTGGCTGATTTCTCTGATGCACTAGCAAACAAATGGTAAGCTGTTGCATTTTCACATTTTTTAATAAACAAGGACAAAGCCCATTAAAATACCACGTTTTGCAGACTCCTTATAGATGACAGTCATTATTCTTGGCAACAAAATCCTGTGTTGATGGGAATATTTCCTTATGTCAGTTTTCACACTGCTCTCTCTGCACTAAGACTTTCTTTAGAGAAGCAGTGCTTTCTCACTCATTCCTGAACACTGCCTTTACCTTGAAGGGGCAGATTAATATAACAATTTTTAAAATATATATTCTCGGTAGCTACTACTGCAGCCGCTTGTCATCGCAGAAAAGGTCAGCAGGTTTGGAGCCTTCTCCTTTTTAGTTATTTAACTCATTTTTTAAGGTTTATAACTCTTTTGGGTACTTTGCCCTGAGCTCACTGCGTAACATATATGTGACTAAACAAGATTTTCAAATTAGTGCAAAACGCATCCCTAAGTCTTACGAAGAATCTCGTGCTTAAACACACAAGCTGCACAAGCCACGGGTGGGGTCTTACTGACAACTCCTGCACCTGGAGCTCTTCTCTCAGGACGCCTCCCGCCACGCGAGACCTCGCAACAAAAGGCTGCGTGTCCTCAGTGCGTTAAATTATAAAAGCTAACATCTCTTATGTTTTGGGTAAGCGATAAATCCAAATAGAAGTGTGCTCTACACAAGTGCTAAGGTACAGTCCTCACGTAAAAACTACAACTCTTTTAGGTAACTGGTTACAGACATAAGTTTGGGGGCAAAACAGACCTGGCTCTGTCTCTGTGCCAGCTCTGGCACATCGCGGCTCAGTTTCCTCATCTTAAAAAAGTAGATTTTACACACACACACATACACACACACACACACACACACACACACACACACACGACATTGTGATGTTTAAATTAGATAATACAGGGTGTCCCAAAAAATGTATATGCACTTTGAATGATTACAAAGTCAATGTTTATTAACATACAGTTCATTTTCAAAATTTAAAAGTATCTACAAAAGCGAATAATTTTTTTGTCGGTGCCTGTTTTCAAACTGATGAGTGTTTCTGGTCCAGGCCCTGCTGATAATGCGAAGCAATGGAATTGCAAACATCAAGAATCTTTTCGTTTGGTATTTGTGTGCCCTCAATTCATAGACTGTTGCCAGTTTGGCCATAAATTTTCTTTTATTTTTTATCCCCATAAAAAAAAGTCTAGTGGCCCTTTAGGGTAAATTTCCTTTGTTCAAAGCTTAGTCTGGCTTCACCCATTATTTCAAATCAGTTAAACCTGAAAAGGAATGTAAATTAAGTGAGTTACCAGCTGTTAAAGTGTGTATACATTTTATTGGGAAATCCTATATTTTATTTGCACACAGAAAATAGGTGATTAATAAGCCTTATTTAAACAACTTCCTGCTCTTTGGACTGGTTGTTTTCTGTTTTGATTTGTTAACTACTGTTCACTAACTCTCATCTGATTGGCTGAGATGGACAGCTCCAAAGTCTCTTACAACCTTGACATTCTTTTATTCCTCATAAACGCACATCTACACCCGAAATTCTTCTCTTCATCTAGTCCACACTTCTGTCTCAAATTTACAGAAAGAACTTTGCTGAGTACTTTTAACCATGGATGGCCATCGATAATTAAATGAACTAATAATTAAATATAGTAAGTTGTGTTCAAATAGCACATAGGCATTTTAGGATGTTCCTTTTCATTTCCATTTTAATTGTAATATATTTTTAGTATGCAATAACTACCAACAGGAGGTGTCATTGAGATCTTAAGACATGTAAGAAAATGTCTAATATAGACTCGTGCACTTGATGCCGTGGCTCCCCCACCAAAATAACTAAAATGTGAAGCAAAGATGTTAGGCTATTTTAGCCTTCTTGATAATAATAAAATAAAATCTTCATTTTTTTTCCGGATTTAATATTGTTTAGTTGTTGTTCAGTTCTTAATGCTCCCAAACAAATTCTGTGACGTGATTTGGTGCTTGATTCTAAACACCTCTAAGTTAAAATAAGCCTTGATAACAACAGCTTGCTTCTTTTTGTAGCCCTATATGTTTTATACAGCCATGGTTATGCTTGCACTATACATGTCTGTCACGTACTTAAGACTGAGAAGTAAACGTAAAAGATGGTAAGGAATTCACTAAAGTGTATTTCCCACAGATCGCCTGAATAGTCTCTAGAATTTTGCTTCCCAGTTGCCGGACATCACTGACCACATATTGCTGTGTGGACCATGAGCGTATCTGTGTATTTAGCATAATTACAGATTGATACAGAGGCCGTTGCTAAAACGTACAATTACTCACTTATTTATATTGCAATTGTTTGGGTAAACAATTAAAACAATTTTTGTCTCAAATCACCTTTAGTTCAGTCGCTGATCGCTCATATTAATTCAGGCACCAGCAGTGAAATGTGTCTTGTTTATAAGCTTTTCATTTAAGACATCTTTCGTGCCGGGATCACCTCCTAGCATGGAAGTTGTCCAAAGATAATAGCACATCAGTTGAGAAGGGTAATAGATTGGAGATCGCCACATGCTGTCGGCACGCAGAGGCCATTTATCAGGCTCACTAACTCGCTGTGTCCCAGCTAGAACCATTACACATTTCCTCTTTTGTTTCCACATCAGAATATATAATCTGCATCCTAATGTTGATGACTCACTTGGGGGTGTTTCACTTCCTTACTTAGGATATTCTTCTTCAAAATGCATACCATAATTACTGTAAAAGTTATAAAAGAAGAGTCTTTTTAATTAGTAAGAGTCTCAAATCTTTTTACCATTCAGGGATGCATAGGATATTACTTTCTGTAAAAGATTTTCAATTAAATTTATTGTAATACATGTATTCCTTTATATTAGAAGCAAAACAATCCACCCATTTTGTTTTTTTGTGTGTGTGTGTTTTTTAATCCACCCATTTTGAACAAGCCCCAGCCAGTTCTTAGAAAATGTGCACCCACGTGCACATAAACCTTTTCTGGACTCATCCTATTTTAAAAACAGCAGAAATTAAATTATCAAAATGCAAAGAGAGAAATATTGAAGTATAGGTAAATTGTATCATTTCTTAAGTGTTTTAGCATTTTATCCGTTCTTTTTTTTAAAATATATTTTTATTGATTTTAGAGAGGAAGAGAGAGAAAACGCCAATGAAACGCCAATGATGAGAGGGAATCATTGATTGGCTGCCTCCTGCACGTTGGACAGAGCCCGCAACCCAGGCATGTGCCCTTGACCCAAATCGAACCTGGGACCCTTCGGTCCGCAGGCTGATGCTCTATCCACTGAGCCAAACCGGCCAGGGCTTTTCCGTTCTTGAGACAGGCGTTTTCAGTTGTTAGATTCCATTTGCTAATTTTTGTTCTTGGTAATAGCTTTTGTCAAGTACAGCGGCCAGAGCAGTGGTTGTTGAAGGACTTAATTAAAGACGGTCCCAATACTTCTTACTTTCCGCATTCGAGTTCAGTGCTCGGCGAGGTTCTCCTGCTCCCACCCCCGAGGCATGTTCTAAAATAATATCTACAGGAGGAAAGAAAAAAAACTTCCTTGTTAACTTAAATAATGAGGATTCAATGTGGGTGTGTGTTTTTTTTCAATTTTGCTGTATTACTGCTCCCTCCGAAGCTTGATATGAGAATTGTTTCCTGTCGTTACTGGGTAGATCAGAGACTACCACCTCTGCAGCCTTGTCAGGGTGTGGAAGTGCCTCCCTGTGGCCCTCGCGGGGGACTTCGCCTCGATTGTTTCTGCTTTGTTCTCAGCACCTTAAAGCAGGAGCAGAGTTAAGGGGAAGGGAAGTTGTGCAGAAAATACTTTTCTTTTCCTTTCCTTCAAAGCAGCAGATGTGTAAAGGGGTAAGAAGGGTGTGTGTGTGTGTGTGTGTGTGTGTGTGTGTGTGTGTACAGTGCTTTTAAAATATTTAGAACTGAGGTTTCCAGAAGTCTCTGCTAATAGTAAAGGGAATGAGCAGAGGCAGCTCTTTCTTGCCTAGATACATTTTAATACAAGTAATAAATTGAAGCAAAGTTTTTAGAGGAAAAAAAGAATATATAAAAGCTACTCCAGCCAGAAAGGGGAAGGGAGGAGAAAGAGTGAGGTCTGTGTGAAGACAGGTGAAACCTTGGGAAGCTGTAGGTGCTAGACGTCTATGTGCTCACAACCCAAGTGTTAAGTTCAAAGGGAAAAGCAAGAGAACCCCCTGAAGAAAGTACTTGTGGAATGCGAGAGTGTGTTGGCAAGTGTGTTATAAGCACATGGAAATGTTGCTACAAACACAGGGAAGAAGAACTGAAGGAGAACTGGTGTCCCGTTTAGAGATAAAGGCCAATAAATATGGTAGATCAGTGATTTTCAGCCTTTTCCATCTCCTGGCACATAAACTAATTGCTAAATTTCTGCAGCATGCCAAAACTATATTTTTACCGATCTGACAAAAAGCAGTTATAATTTTGATTCATTCACACTGGACGGTTATTGTTGTGTTGGCTGTTGTCATAGAGACAGAAACATCAATGATGAGAGAAAATCATTGATCAGCTGCCTCCTGCACGCCCCCTACTGGGGATCGAGCCTGCAACCCAGGCATGTGCCCTTGGCTGGAATGGAACCTGGGACCCTTCAGTCCACAGGCCGACGCTCTATCCACTGAGCCAAACCGGCTAGGGCATGTTGTCATTTTTTTTTGTTTGACAGTCTAAATAGTTAGGTATTGCATGTCTTAAACATTCTTGGTTGAAAATCGAGGTGGTAGATGTTTGAAGACAGCAATGAGATTAGAAACGGATTTCTTTGCAAACAGGTAGAGTTCAAAGGGAGGCACAGGAAAGGGGATAGTGGAGGTGAAAATGAAGAGCGAGGTGACATAAAACAGCGGAGACCGTCGAAGCATGTGATTCTGAGGTCAGGCGGATTGAGCTTCGTGCAGCAGAAATCCCATTTGTCCTAAACTGACGCTTGGAAGTGAGCTGCCAGCAGTGCCTTGCGAAGCAGGGCCCTTTGCTTTGATCTTCCCATTTGTTACACAGTCTCGATGCACATCTTGAAGTGCAGTGGAAGCTGAGACGCTCACATGCCTGGTCCTCACTGTAGTGCTCCTCAAAGTGGGGTCCCTGGGCCAGGTCCCCCAGACCTTCCCTTTCAACAAGGCTCCCAAGGAGTCACGATGCGGGCTCACATTTGAGAACCACTGGTTTAACGTGTGGAATGGGCGTGGAGTGCACTCCCCTCATATTGAACCCAAGTGCACCAGGCTCTGCCTAGACCTGCGGTTCCACAGCCAGCCTGGTCGGCCTGGTCCCGGATCAGGGACCACAGCCAGCCTGGAGGGCCTGGTCCCGGGTCAGGGACCACAGCCAGCCTGGAGGGCCTGGTCCCGGGTCAGGGACCACAGCCAGCCTGGAGGACTGGTCCCGGGTCAGGGACCACAGCCAGCCTGGAGGACTGGTCCCGGACCATGGACCACTCTGGATCCTGCTGTAACACACTGCACGGGCGAGGTCGTGGCTGGGAATCCCTTTGCCGTCTTAGGCAGATGCTGGTGTGCCTGGGCTTCTTCCCGAGCGTTCACCGCAGCCTCTGCCATCTCTCGGCTCAGGAACGTGCGGGGCTTTGCCGGCCTCCCGGGCAGATGGAGGCTTCTTCCCGACGGCAGGTATGTAAGCACAGTAGGCGGCCACACGAGGTGTCTCGGGGTGTCTGTTGAGAATCAGTTGCTGAAAAGGGAAGGAAAACAAACGAACCCCGCCTGGACGGAGAGCAGGGAATCCTCTGTAGGGGCTCAGGCTTGCTTTCTTTCATTTTCTGCCTATTTAGCTGCCAGGAATTTTGTATTTCCTGGCCTCATTGTCTAAAGCACATCGTTGAAATGAACTGCTTTTCCAGCCATTTATTAGTTACAAACACATTGCTAAATAAGCATCTAACAGATGAGCCAGTTGGCTGTGGAATTTAAAACTCAGACTTTGATAGTGAAAATCTGAACACGGTGACCATGCAGTAGAGGGGTTCAACATGCCGGGACAGTAGTTAATATCCTCTTTCCGGGAGAGCTTTTTAAAAAATATATACTGACAGATTTTTGGGGCTGTTGTAACTCATGCAGTCCTTAGTGAACATACTCTCCATTATAGACCAGTAGTTAAATGAGTGGTGATGGGCAATATTGAAGGAAGATGACACACAGTTACTGTTTTGTGTGTATTTTGACAAATTTTAAAATGTATTTTATCCTGAAGTGCATTCTAGGCACGCCATCTTTTGTTTTGGAATGACCGAGTGCCTAAAACTCTTTTGAACTCATAGTTAATTTTAGCCTTCAGATACTCCAAGGTAAATTGAATCTACGAGTGTGGGACTCGTTTCCTTTGGGTCTGAAAATGACATTTTGGAAGCGTCGTTTGAAGTTGAGGAAATCTTGTGAGACCTTTAATAAGCCTCTTAAGTCCAGGAAGGTATGTTTTGCCTGGAGGGAAAGGAGCCCATCCCTGAAAATATTTTAGCTCTTAAGTCAGAACTTTGGATTCTGGAAACGCTGGATTTGACCCAATCTAGCCCATCTTCCTTCTCGTTGGCACCATTGTCTTTGAAATCAGAGCATCTAATCTGAAGCAAGCAATCTATGCTCGAGGTAAAATATTGATTGATTTGCCTAGAAACAGGTAGAATGCAGGACGTCGAGAGATTTTATTGAAACAGATTAAGTGTAGTTTGAGGTAAATCACTCTCTCTGTTCAGTGAAGAACATGAGAAGGAGGAAGCATCAATATTTCCTGTGCAGTAGAGCCTTCCCCCTCGTAAGGTATAACAGGTGGCTTACAATAGGAGTATTTCCCCAGGGGTCTGCATGGCACTAATAGAGGTTTCCAGTGTGCCTGAGGGACTGTAACTATTACACTCTTTTTATTCTAAGTATTTGCTTTGTAATCTCTAAGGTGTTTAACACTATAGAAAACATCGAAGAAACAAGCCTCTTTTCAATGAGGATAACCAATTATGAAGTTAAACTAATTAGAAGTTCAGCGGTTACACACTTTCCTCTGACTTTTCTTTCCTGTCCTAACGTCCCGTTGAGGACATGACTCGGGCCACTTCGGATCGTGCTGTGTAACACGTTGTCCAAGGATGCCTTTCATTGTGGTCCGTACAATTTCCGATTTATTAAACCATGTTAACCTCCCGAACAAAACATCACTATTAACCCATTGTTTCCTGGGTTACAATATAATTATATATTAGAACGTGTTTAATTTTGTACTTGATGTTAGGATCTCTTTAAATGAGCACCGATATGTTGATATTATATCTAATATAATATAGAAAGGCACATTTAAATTTACCGCCAAAAATCTGATTATTTTTCTACCAAATATTTTATGACTGTAAGTTTATGATTATTACTTTGAAAGACAAAAGTCAATCAAAAGTGAAGAATTACTCAGAAACAAACCATATCTGCCAAGAGAAGGAGCTGGAAAAAAACACAAAAAACAAATTCTAAGAGGCCTGCGCGCAGAGGAGACAGATGTTATGTCTGGACTCACAGGCATAATTCCGTGTCCTGGGCACATCCAGTGTATGAAACGTGACATTGCATTTGAGAGAAGATGAAAGTTCGTAATGGAAATGTTAGTCTTGCCTCTTCTCTGCCAAATAGACAAAAAGAGGAAGCTGAGAACCCAGACCTGCTCCAGCCCAGCTAGAAAAAGACAAAGAAAAGGGAAAGAAATGCTGGAGAGGAGAGGATGCACGATTCTCACAGTGGGACAGGCTGGATGCTGGGCGGGAGGAGGGCGGCCGGATGGAGGGGTCACTGACAGTCACCCCTGCGCCTCAGGGACAGACTCGCTCACAGTGGCCCGGCGGCGGGAGGGGGCAGCAGGATGGATGAGCAGCTCCGGTCTGTGTCCTACAGTTTGAATTTGTGACACGACCCATACAGAGGTGCGTCGGAGAATCCGTTAGAAACATAGCAAGGCGGGAGCCCAAATGCAGAGGTTGGTCTGGAGGCTGATCCCCAAAGAAACAGGCCTCCGACTCCGGAAGAAGAACAGCTGTCAGTGGGGCGCAGTGCGGAGCCGTCCTGCCCGTGCATGTTTCTGTGGCGCGGTGAATGCCACGGGCCCACGGCCTCGTCCGCTGGCCGGTGCCGTTAATAGGATCCCCTGCAGATCCCAAGCCACCCAGCAGCTGTCAGTGTTCAGTGACCTCCTGCCCCGCTGCCTTGGGCTTTGGAATTGGTTTTCCTCATCTGGGTGTCTGATCGCCTGCCATGGAGTGAGCCTCCGGTTCCCCACCGGGGTGCGATCGCCGAGGCCCTGGAGGCAGGCGGCACGCGGGCATCATTCAGGGCATCAGAGCAGAGCCTGCCCCGCCTGCTCCATGTCATCTGTCGCCGCCGCTGCTCTATCACACGATACAGCGGTGAATAGTCTCACCGGATTCACGGTTTTCATTCCCAAAGATGGTCTTAGAAGTGAAGGAAATTTGGGCCTTTATTCTGTAAACCTCGTGTGGGTGCCCGATCACAACCATAGGTGTCTGATAGTCATTTTTGCAGATTTTTTCATACATGAGAAGCATAGTCCCAAGGCTGGAGGCCCTGGCCGGAGTCACGGGGTAGGGACAGACCACAGATGGATGTGCCTTATAAAGAATTAGGGATCGAATCATTTTCTCGTGCACTCGTGTCATGTTCCCGCCGCTGGGTTTCAGGGTTAATGGATCTGTTCCCTCATGAAGTATTTGGGGAGGTCTAGACGCCAGCTAAGCAGCGTGGTGGCCCATGAACGGTGAAGGAGAAGTCCTGGGCTTGGAGACAGGCAGTCGTCACAAGACGCACCTGCCGGTGTTGTGTGCCCTCTGTGTTGCAGTGGGAAGAAAAACATGGTTGACTTTGGAGAGAAGACACCTGTCAGAATCTAGGAAATCACACCATTCTCCCAACTATGAAGGCAGATGTTCTCTTCTGTAGGAACATGCGGACATGGACCTTCCCCACCACACTAGCGTGTGTCTGAGTGGCCTTCACGTGTATTTTTATGCATCTATTTTCAGAGCTGATTTTACCCAAAGGAATTGTTCTCACAGGCGTGGCACCCTTTTTTTATGATGGGTTTCAAAGACACATCAATTTAAACAATCTTTGCAAATTCTTTCTGTACTCCCTCACTAGAAAGCCACCTGGAAATATTGAAGACAGTGAATTTAAATACAGTGCATTGGTGAGTTGGCTCGTCTTTCAATGCTTCATCATGTCTCTGTATTTATTAAGGACACACGGCTGCCAGGCACTGACCTCATGGCCCCTGAGACGGGTGGGCACTAGAGCAAGGGGAAGTGTACCTCTGCCATGGAAAGTCAGTGGCCAAAGTATGTCTCTTGCAACAGCACAAGTAAATTTGTGTATAAATAAGTTAGAAACTCTTTGAAGATAAAGCAGTCTTCAGTTCCACTAATACTGATGAACTAGAGGCCAGATGCACGAAATTCGTGCAAGAGGCTCAGCCCTCGCAGCTGCTGTGGCTTGCCTCGGCCCTCGCAGCCCCGGCTTCGTCCAGAAGGTCGTTTGGCTGTCCAGTCTAATTAGCAAATTACGCTTTTATCATTATAGATAGTGGATTTTTTAATATTATGTCTTTATTTTTGGCAATATCTCAGAGTTGCCTTTTGCTCTAAGAAAAGTAATTTCATAGTAACTCAAGCCTAAGTCTTGAAAGAGTGCTTTGTCATGATCACCAAAGCAGATGAGCATCTGGTACTAATTCCACAAACTTCAGGAGTTGAAACAGAGATGTCTAAGCTGATGTTGGCATGTGTCCGGCTCATTGTGTTTGCACACAGTAAGTACATGTTTTTAGTGTCAAGGCTAAAATAACGTAGTAGAGTCCCACAAGCCCAGGTTCAAATCCCAATTCCCAGGAAGAAATGACCCAAATGTCTTTGAATAAAATGATAACATAGTTCCCAGGGAAGGTCTTAATTTTGGTTCCTATGATTGCCAACTTTTAGTTTCTGTTTTTAGAGGCCCGGTGCACGAAATTCGTGCACTTGGAGGGGAGGGGTCCCTCAGCCTGGCCTGCACCCTCTCTCAGTCCAGGAGCCCCCGGGGGATGTACGACTGACAGCTTAATGCTGCCATGAAGGCAAGAGAGGCTCCCGCCACCACCGCTGTGCTCACCAGCCATGACCCTGGCTCAGGGCTTCTGGCTGAGCGGTGCTCCCCCTGTGGGAGTGCACTGACCACCAGGGGGCAGCTCCTGCATTGAGCGTCTGCCCCTTAGTGGTCAGTGCGCATCATAGCAACCATTTCAGCCATTCAGTCGATTTGCATATAAACTTTTTATTATATAGGACCTTTTCTTTCTAGAAGTTCCACTTTGCTCTTTTCTCTTTTTTTAATATATATATCTCAGAGAGAAAAGGAGAGGTAAAGAGAGCTAGAAGCATCAATGATGAGAGAGAATCATTGATTGACTGCCTCCTGAATGCCCCCCACTGGGGATCAAGCCAGCAACCCAGGCATATGCCTTTTACTGGAATCAATGGCATTGAGCGTCTGCCCCTTAGTGGTCAGTGCGCATCATAGCAACCATTTCAGCCATTCAGTCGATTTGCATATAAACTTTTTATTATATAGGACCTTTTCTTTCTAGAAGTTCCACGTTTCTCTTTTTTTAATATATATATATCTCAGAGAGAAAAGGAGAGGGAAAGAGAGCTAGAAGTATCAATGATGAGAGAGAATCATTGATTGACTGCCTCCTGAATGCCCCCCACTGGGGATCAAGCCAGCAACCCAGGCATATGCCTTTTACTGGAATCAAACCCGGGACCCTTCAGTCCATGGGCCAACGCTCTATCCACTGAGCCAAACCAGCAAGAGCACGCTTTGCTCTTTCCTATATCTTCTATTTATCTCCTTGTTATGTTCATGCTTTCCTTTAAGTCCCTCAACATATTTATAATAGCTGTCTAAAATTCTTGTCTGCTTTTGATCATTATTGTTTTTTTTAGTCTATTTATATTTCCTGATTTTGATTCCCACTCTCCTGCTTCTTCCCAGTAATTGCTAAGAGTCTAAATTTTTTGTTGTTCTTTTAAAGAGAAGCTTTACTTGGAAGACGGTTAAATTTCCTGCAGATCAGCTTTCAGGGATTGAATGTAAACTCTGTTGGTAGGGACTTATGGTGGCCTTTAATCTAGGGCTATTTAGCCTTAATATCAAGGCATGGCCCTTCTGGGGTCTCTATTAACTGTACCAGATGTTCAAAAAGGTATCATTACTATGTGGGTTCAGAACTCTACCATCTCTCAATTCTTTGTTATTGCTGGGACTTGTTTAGCCTATAGCTTTCTAGTAGTTTGTTCTGTTCTCAGTAATTGTTCTTTGACCAACCACTTGAAATCTCATTCTAAGTATGCAGGGCACAGTATTGTGGGTCGCGACCCCTGAAAATACATCCTGCATATCAGATATTTACATTACGATTCATAATAGTAGCAAAATTACAGTTATGAAGTAGCAACGAAAATAATTTTATGGTTGGGGGTCACCACAACGTGAGGAACTGTATTAAAGGGTCGCAGCAAAAGGAAGGTTGAGAACCAGTGCGCTAGAGACTCAATGAGACCCCATGCAGATGTTTGGGGCTCTTTATCTGGGCAATGCCCTTCTCTCTGATACACTGGCCCACAAAGTCTAGCCTCTGCAGCCTCCCTGACCCCCAATCCGTTTCCCCAACTCAGTGAGACCACCATGCTCCGTTTAGAATCCCCTTCCAGGTACTATGTGTGGTCCAGGAAGTTTCTCCAGGCAGAAAATCCCTTTATTTCCCTTCTCCCAGTGATCAAAATGCTGCATTGCCAGTTGTCCAGTGTTTGCAAACAGATGTCTCATAGACTTTGTCCAGTTCTTTCTTTATTTACAGTGAAGAAAGGCACCCGGGACCCGGGCTTCCCTCGCAGCCCTGGCTTCGTCTGGAAGGATGTCGGGGCTAATTGGCATATTACGCTTTTATTATTATAGATTGAAATTACTTATTGTTAGCTGTGGCTCCTTGTCCAAGGTACTTCTCTAGGACTCACATTTTGCATCGGCACAATGGTCACCATTTTATTTATCTTACAATACTTATTGAGCAACTACTGTGCCCCAGGAACTTCCTATCGTCCTGGAAATACTTCAGGAGAATAAGATGTACTAGCGTTCACATGGGAGCAGACAGGCGATAGATGTGTGCAGTGGCTATATCATCCTTATCCATGCACCTGGTATGCTGACGTACTTATTGTTAGCTGTGGCTCCTTGTCCAAGGTACTTAACTTCTCCAGGACTCACGTTTTACATCGGCACAATGGTCACCACTTTATTTATTTTACAATATTTATTGAGCAACTACTGTGTCCCACAAACTTCAGGGGAATAAGAAGTACTAGCGTTCACATGGGAGCAGACAGACAGGCGATAGATGTGTACGGTGGCTGTATCGTTCCTATCCATGGACCTGGTATGCTGACCGACTTTCTCTCTTCATCTCCCTATGTTTTATTTGAAGCCCTCCTCTTAGACACTGTGCTCAGACAGTCTGGACTCTCCCTCCTCCTGGGCTGCAGTCGCAGGCCGGGGGTGGCTGGTGCTCCGGTCTTCTCCGGGACGCCGTTGTGTTTGTTGTCATGGCTCCGAGTTCCTTCCTCATCGATCCCCATGTTGCTGCTGAGGTGGCTGCATTGCTCCCCGTGGGGCCTCTGGGGGCAGTGGCACACGCTGCCATTTCCTTGCCGCTCTTGAAGCCATAAACATATTCTACTCCGCACACTTAGTGCTGAGATGCAGGAGCCCCAGGAGCCCTCTGGAACCCCCCCGGGCACTCCACACGTCGCTTCTCTCGACGGGACACCATTGCCTCTGCAGGTCTCCGATTTCCTGGCCTCCTGGCGCACCCGGTGGTCTTCATTCTCCAGGCTCCGTCTTCTAGGGGAGCCAGGCGCCATAAACATATTCTACTCCGCACACTTAGTGCTGAGGTACAGGAGCCCCGGGAGCCCTCTGGAACACCCCCGGACACTCCACACGTCGCTTTTCTCAACGGACACCATTGCCTCTGCAGGTCTCCGATTTCCTGGTCTCCTGGCGTACCCGGTGGTCTCCATTCTCCAGGCTCCGTCTTCTAGGGGAGCCAGGCGGGGCCTCTGTCTCCAGGGACCAGGCCATCTCCTGCCCTCACTCACTCCCCCTCTCCCCTCTCCCGGACCTGTCATGAGGAAATACCCTCACCTAAGGGGAACCTTTACCTCCTGAATTCTCTGTCTTTCAAACGGTGTGATTATACCCCACATCCTTTCTGTTTCTCCTTTTCTGCAGAAATCCTTCCTAGTACCAGGGACTGCCTGCCTTTGGCCCTGGACCTACGAGTACACGCTGGGTGCGTGCAGATGCCGCTTGCGTCATCCGGCCGCGCTCTGCTAGTTCTGTGTCCTCAGCCCTCAAGCGTGTAGTGGAAGTGGTAGCGAGAGCCTCAGACGTCTCTGGAAACTCTCCCCCTCACCCCCAGACTTGCCACAGAGCACTGGGCAGATTCGCTCCCCAGTGGGGACTCCGTGACTGTTGTCACCTCTCCTGGTCAGGGGGGACCCCTTTTATCTCCCACCATGTTTCTCCCAAACATCATGGTTATATTCCAGTCTGCACCATTCCTCCCCATCCCCCCCCCCACACACACACACACACACACCACCCCCTGTAGTCTGGACGTTAGGAAACCCACACGCACTCAGACTGTTCTTACTTCTCATCTTGCCTCGTGTCCCCTGGAGGCGAGGCAGTGGCGCAGTTGTTGGAATTGAGAGGCCGGGCAGAGCAGGGACACAAGTGGGAATTTCAGGAGGAAAAACACACCACAGGGTACATAGAATTTAATTATTTCCTTTATTTAACCCACAAGCCTGATGGTCCCGTTAGTGGAGAGCGGCTAGGATTAGAACGTGTCAGGGACACCAGGAAATGAAGCAGCCGCAGCCTGAGCGCGGCCGACGCACTTGTGTTTACAGGAGTAACGTGCTCCCACGTGGCAGTGAGAATCCGTGTGGCTGTCAGGTCCTAAGCTGAGTTGTCTGCAGGGCAATGGGTAGAAGTTCTTAAGGCAGTTCATACAGGGCGGTTCCAGGATGGTTTGTGCAGGAAATGGTCCGATGGGAACCCCTTGCCAGGCCGTCACATTCCCAGCTTGATGTAGAGACAGCCGCCACTGTCAGGCCTCAGCACTGCTGTCTGCACTACAGACCCTCTTAACTCAGTCTTCTTATGAGTTGGCTTTTTTTTTTTTGGTTAAAATATTCTCTTTGTGTGTGACTGTGTGTGTGTGTCTTTAAAAGAATCCTATAGTTTTATTTTTTAATATATTTTTATTGGTTTCAGAGAGGAAGGGAGAGGGAGAGAGAGATAGAACATCAATGATGAGAGAGAATCATTGATCAGCTGCTTTCTGCACACCCCCCACTGGGGATGGAGGCCAAAATCCAGGCATGTGCCCTGATGGGGAATCAAACTGTGACCTCCTGGTTCCTAGGTCAACGCTCAACCACTGATCCACACCGGCTGGGCTAAAATGTTTCCTTAATTTCCAGGTTTTTAAAACTATTTGAAGTAAACGATTAAGGAGACAGAGAGGAGAGCGAGCGCCTCTCAGTCTGTCTCCGCGTGTTAACACGTGTGCGTCTTGCTGTTGGTACCGATGTGTAACCGTGTCCCCCGTTCCACAGGCATTTCCTATTCAAAACAGGGACGGGGACCACGCCACTGTTCAGCACCGCGACCCCGGGATACACCATGGCTTCGGGCTCCGTGTACTCGCCGCCTACCCGGCCGCTGCCCAGAAACACGCTGTCGAGAAGCGCTTTCAAGTTCAAGAAGTCCTCCAAGTACTGCAGCTGGAAGTGCACGGCCCTGTGCGCCGTAGGCGTGTCCGTACTCCTGGCCGTGCTCCTGTCCTACTTCATAGGTAAGAGCCGCGTGGCGGGAGCGTGCTGTCCCGAAGTTGGGACGTTGTGGTTTTGTTGCACGTACCTACTTGTTTGGTCCAGAAGTCTGTTCTGAGGTTATATTTTCTGGGGAAGGAGTCGGTAATGGTACATTGTAATTACAGGGTAGTTTACGTGATTTTTAACAAATTTGGGTAAATAGAAAAGCTGCATTTGCATAAAGAACCAGTTATGTTCTTGGACGCAAACCCTAGTGTATGTACGTCTGGTTTGGGCTTATTCCTCATGAAAACATGGGTAACCTGTGCCATTTCACGTTCACAAAGCAATCCGTGCCCTTCCAGGAGTGGACACAGGGCAGGAGTCTCCTACGACGCATGGTCGGTAGGCGCTGTGCTTCTGGTGACGGGCCACTCTCCATCTCCCGCTAGCTCGGCTCTCAGAATTATCTCAGACTTTTTGTTGCTTTAATGAATCACTAAGTGTAAGTCCCCTCACTGGGGACCACGGTTTCCCCCTCAGGAACACTCTCCTGAGAACCGGGCATCCGTGAAACTAGGAAAGGAGGTTTTACTTGCTCGTGGATGTGGATTTGTCAACTCTTCTAACATGGCACTGGTCAAGGTTCCCCCTGCATAGGAACCCACGTGATGGAAGGGCTAACGGCAGTGGTCACTGTTACCTCTGCCTCCTCTGTCACACAGATGAGCACTCAAACTGCGGGAAACTGTTTTCTTTACCTGTCAGGACCACATCTGATTTTGATGGACTTCTACTAGTAAGTGTAGGGAAAGACCTATGATATTGAAATGCTAATGGTACCCACTGAGAGAAACCCCAGGCTGCGTGGCTGGTCCTACAAGAACCACAGTCCCTGGTGCATTTCCAAGTTCACAGAGCGACGTGTGCTGCCCCGTGAAAGTCTGTCGCTGAAGGAGGGTGTCACAGAGCTGCGTCTAGAACAGTCGTATGCTTGTGCGGTGGGCCGGTTTCTGTCATCAGCTACAACGCTCCTTAGTTATAAATTACGTACTTTGGAAACGGAAATAACCATTTTGAGCCACAACATTTAAGAGAAAAATAGAACTTTAGAGCGTGAAGGAACTTTAGAGATGATGGAGTCAAGGATGGTAACTGTGTGGCTTGTTATGGACACCTGCTTCCAGGTCTTAGACCCCGGCAGACATCACTCATGCATCAGGCACTCTGTCCCCCTGACCCTGGACACAGCCTCATTAGCCTCAGGGAGCCACTGTCCGTCGGGATGACACCTTTGTGTCAGTTTTCAATCGAAGGTAACTCCCTCCTTGTAAAAAGGGTCAAACCAGCTACTAAAAGGGGTTTCCCTGGGCCGAGATCACACACCGGTGAAGCGATGCTATGCTATTTCATAACATTCAAGGTCAATGAGGGCGGCCACAACAACAAACCACTCTTCAGAGATGGATTGCTCGTGTTCAGCTAGAAAATGTCCGTCTGTTAGGAGGGTGTCTTCTGGTTAGCTGGGTAAATTATGTACATTTGTCAGCGTTGTGCTCCTGGAGAATCTTAAAGGGTCCGGAAATACATCGGTCATCAGTGGGATGGAATCAATTCAGCTTATGTTTTTGCAGGGGGTTTTTGAACTCTCGTGCATGCCAAACAGATAGATCCTGCGCAGGGCCGGGATTCCGGGTCTGTGTTGCCCAGGGGTAGCCCAGGTGTTGTCGGACATCCTGTCCGACTGTAAGTGCCTGGGCCCCCCACTTGTTAAATCCTTTGAGTATCGGCTCTAACACCCTTCAATTTTATTTATGCGTGTGAGTGGCAGGATAAATAGCATTTTAATGTGTGATTAGATCATTATTATTTGTGAGACGTACTCTTTTCAAGGATCCTTTCGTGAATATAATTGAGTATTAGAGCTCTAAGTGAAAGCTCAAATGTTTCTTTTTTTTTCAAATGGCCCGTTTTTGCTGTTTAATAGTTAGCATCATCCTATATTGCTTCTAGTACCACACTCCAAAAATTCTCCCTTTGACTTTATCTCTCCCCACAAGGAAGCATACAAATTATATAGTTAATCTACTCATGTACAGATACTTGCTGAACGTTTTTCTGATGATCTGGTTATTGTGCTAGAAATTAAGGCAATGCAACCCAAGGCTTACCTCCCCAAAATTACTTGTATCATCAAAGAATTATCTCGTATTTTTTATTAGTTTAATTAATCTCAAATAGACTTCCAGTTTTCACTGGTCTTCCTGTGCTTAAGTAACCAGCACACATTTTTGCAATGGTTGTCATTGTTGTAGTTTAAATCAGCTAAAGAATTTCTTTTCTTCATCAGTTACCATCGCAAATCTTTTCAGACTGAAGATGCCACCATTAGCTTTGGAAAAAATGGAATAGGGCGCTTTTCTCAGGGAAGGTCGTGCACGCCCACTGAGTGTGCGAGTCAAGCAGAGAAGGAAAAGGGCCACCTGCCTGTCCAGTGCGATCCCCCTGATAAACCCCGAATCAGTGGGGAAGCCAATGTCCTCATCAGCTTGACCTCCCAACTGTTAACAAAGTGCAGTCTCCTTAAACTTCCCCCCCATTCTCTCCTATTGACTGTCAGTATAAAGTCAAAGAAATATGCAAACTGAAAAGCTTGCGGAATCACTTCTATCCCAGAATTTGCTTTCTCACCTTCCAGTAAGGTCATGAGAAGTTATGAGGATGGAGCTTTAACCTGTCTCTTCTCTGAGGTGAAGTTACCTCAGGAGAGTCAAGGTGTGTAACTTCTGAAATGGAGGAATGATGGGAGGGGGAGAGGTTTTGTTCTTTTTCTATTCCCATAGAATTTTCAGTGAATAAAAGAGGAAGAAGAAAGTGAAAATTAACCCCCATAGATCACTGTGAACTCTTTGCATAGGTCACCACGGTTAACATTTTGGCGTATACCCTTCCAGATATTTCTCCATGCTTATGTGCATCTGTAGGGCCATGCTTTTTAATGCATTTGTACCAGGCTTTCTTGCTGATAATGGATGTGTATAATCTTATTTAGCAGCTGTTTTTAATTTACCAGTTCCCAGAAATGCACTGACTGTTTTCTTACGCAAGCATGTGTTTATGCTTTGAGCGTCTGCCCCCTGGTGGTCAGTGCATGTCATAGCGACCGGTTGTTTCGCCATTGAGTCGATTTGCATATTAGGGTTTTATTATATAGGAGTGAAGCATTTGTCATATATGTTATGTAGTTTTTCCAGTTTATTATTAAGTTGGTTCATGATTTTTATGCCACATACCATATAGAATTTTTTAATTCATCACATTTATCAATTTTTCTTGATAATTTGTGATATCCTTGTTATACCTATAAAGTTCTTATTTAGTCTAAGTATTTTTTTTATTTTCTTCTGTTCTATGGTTTTTCAGTAACTACTTTAGGTCAACATTTTTCTGGACACTCTAACAGATGTTAGAGGTCCAAATTAGCTCTCCATTCTAGAAACTCACAGTCAAGTGAGAAAGACAATAATGTAAACATACTATTGACAGCATATGCTTTCATAGCTGCAAGGTCCATAGGAGCAAAAAATAGAAGAGAAAAGAAAACTCTCTCAGGCTGAAGATGTTGGGGAAAGACTTGATCTAGCAGGCGATTCCTAAGAGGTAAAGCGGAGGTCAGTTCACGGGGTTTAATGTCAAAGCGCTTAGTGGGCAATGACCTTGAGAAGAGGTCATCCAAGGCAACGGAGGGACATGAACTATCTGCATGGGTGATGGCTGCTCACAGGGCACCAGGCATCATGTCCAAAGCTGTGTGTGAATGGCCTCATTTAATTTTCACAGCAACCCCTGAGTCATTGTCTCCATTAAACAAAAGGGAGTCTGTTGCTGAGAGAGGCCCCTTGTGTGAAGTCACACAGCCTGGGAGTGAGGAAGCTGGACCAGAAACTGTGGAGGACCCATTTCACTCTACCGCCCCTATGAGGTTTCAAAAGACTTACCATAGAGAAGAAACTAAAAAGTTAAAGCCGTTATGTTTTGTTTTTTGTGTTTTTTTTAAATATATTTTATTGATTTTTTTTTACAGAGAGGAAGGGAGAGGAATAGAGAGTTAGAAACATCGATGAGAGAGAAACATTGATCAGCTGCCTCCTGCACACCTCCTACTGGGGAGGTGCCCGCAACCAAGGTACATGCCCTTGACTGGAATCGAACCTGGGACCCTTCAGTCCACAGGCTGATGCTCTATCCACTGAGCCAAACCGGGTAGGGCAAGCCGTTATGTTTTTAAAAGATTGCTTTAATGGCATTCCAGAGCATGGGATTTGAAGAAAGGAAGTCCAGACTTATACTTTTCAAACTTCCATGTGCCAGGAGTCACCTGTTAAAATGCATCTTCTGATTGGGCACATCTGCAGCGAGAACCCAGGGTCTGCATTCAGACAGGCCCCAGGGGATGCCACAGTGGCCACAGACCACACCTGGAGCAGCAGGGCTCAGCCAGCACGTCAGACACTGCTCTTCGTGATGGAGACGCCCTGTCTCTGCACCGTCCAGTTCAGTGGCCACTGGACACGTGTTACTCATGAGGCCTCGCAGTGTGGCCAGCGCGGCTGTGGAACTGGAGTTTCCATGTTATTATTGTTCATGAATTTAAACTCCAGCAGCCACGTGCGGCTGTTGGCTGCCATTCGGACAAGCACAGACAACCTGTTAGAAACCGCCCCTCAGTGGGCAGTCACGAGGCCCTGTGGGGAGAGAGGAGTGAGCAGGAGTGAGAAGCTACAGCTGGTCCCTCCTAGGACAGATGTCCCAGGGGTTAGCATCTCTTGTTCTTCAACATCAACTGTCCACACTTGGACAGATGGCAAACCTCTTTTCAACATCCACGTTAGGACTTTACAGGGCTGAGCTCCCGTTAAAACCCTTCTCTAGGACTTCAGTTGGTGCGTCTTCACACAGTGAAAATCTGCTGATTTCTAAACACGCATGTTGTGTTTGATGATAATAGTGATGCAGATCTATCAAAAAAAAGACCTGTCCTTGCTTTTCCTGGGCCCTGGCTTCTTTTTTTTTTTTCTGCTCTAATGATTAGAAGATTGTAAGGAAGGGTAATAGATAGCAGTTGTTCGCCAACGAATGGATTAAAGAGATGGAGCCTACTCGTCACCATTGCTTCTCCCTCTGCTCCTGGTTATGGGATGAGTCACAGGCTTGATTATTGTCCTTTGCTCACAGTCGGTGGGGATAACCTGTAAACATATAAAAATGCCCAGACATCTTATCATCAGGCATGAACATTATTGAAACATTAAATAAAGTCAAAATAAATCTTTGCATTATTAGATGAACAACAAAGACGGCAACAAAGTCAAGTCAGACTCCAGATAACACCATGGTGGACATTTCAGCTCATTAACATTTCGGAGATGGCTGGGCAGAATTTTTTTTTTTCTGCTCTAATGATTAGAAGATTGTAAGGAAGGGTAATAGATAGCAGTTGTTCGCCAACGAATGGATTAAAGAGATGGAGCCTACTCGTCACCATTGCTTCTCCCTCTGCTCCTGGTTATGGGATGAGTCACAGGCTTGATTATTGTCCTTTGCTCACAGTCGGTGGGGATAACCTGTAAACATATAAAAATGCCCAGACATCTTATCATCAGGCATGAACATTATTGAAACATTAAATAAAGTCAAAATAAATGTTTGCATTATTAGATGAACACCGTTAAAGACAGCAACAAAGTCAAGTCAGACTCCAGATAACACCATGGTGGACATTTCAGCTCATTAACATTTCGGAGATGGCTGGGCAGAACCTGAAAATTCACATAATTCCCCATGTGGAAGAGCACCAAAACCATTTGCACCCGTTCTTTATATTTAAGGAAAACTAGGGAAGACAAAAATGCCATCAAATTCTATTGTGCGAGCACATTTTCTAGATTTTTGGCTCAGTTTATCCCCAACCAATAATTCGCTTGACAGTTTTCATAATAGCTTTGTTGAGATACAGTTCTCATTCCCTACAGTTCACCCATTTAAAGTGCACAAGTCAGTGATGTTTATATTCACACAGTGTCACAATCAATTTTAAATCATTTCCATCCCCCCAAAACAGAAACCCTGCCTTCTTCAACAGACACTTCCCATTTCCCTCTAAAGCAGTGGTTCTCAACCTTCCTAATGCCGCGACCCTTTAATACAGTTCCTCATGTTGTGGTGACCCCCAACCATAAAATTATTTTCGTTGCTACTTCATAACTGTAATTTTGCTACTGTTATGAATCGTAATGTAAATATCTGACATGCTATATGTGTTTTCCGATGGTCGCAACCCACAGGTTGAGAACCGCTGCAAACCTTCCTTAGTTTTGTT
Organism: Myotis brandtii; assembly: GCF_000412655.1. Lineage (NCBI taxonomy): Eukaryota > Metazoa > Chordata > Mammalia > Chiroptera > Vespertilionidae > Myotis > Myotis brandtii. The sequence continues at coordinate 1,771,549 of NW_005371230.1, read as the reverse complement.
TTGTTTTTGTTTTTCCAAAAAAAAAATCTGGACTTTTAAGGGATTGGTTGTTAATTCCTTTCCCAGTGACATGAAGTAACTCAGCATGGTTTCTCTGATGAACCCCTGGCGCATGCTGCTAAGGAGGACTCGCATTTTCAATATTCTGTTTCATTGAAAAAATACATGAACAGCTGCTACCAAGTGACTCCTAAAATAGATGTTGTCATGCATCTGCTAACAAGGCTGTTGAACAGCGCGAGCACTCCGCAGACCCAGCAAAAGGTAACCCGTCAAGGCCAGCTTCATGGCACTCAGGGTTCGGTAGCAGCTCTCTGTCCTACTTCTTTGTCTGTTTGCATTTTATGAACAGTTTACCTCTCTGTGCACCTTGAAATTGATTATGCTACTAGCTATCTATATGCACCTCAGGGTCAGAAAGAAAAATACGCCAGCCCTTTGTGCTTCATGAAAAATCAGCCATTTCAATATATACAGCAAAATAAAATGTGCTGTGACATTCTTTTTTCTTTTTGGACATGTTTGTGCAATAAAAGTGCTGTTTTATTAGGTTACAGAACACAACTGAGCAATGAATTACACACCATTTTTCACTACAGCTTCCTTCCTGACTCCTAGTTGCATTACATTTCGAAAATGCATCTTGTCTGAGATGCGACGGCAGCATTTTAATGCTGATGTGATTTCATCACTTTGTGGAAGAAAATATACTGCCTGTGGTTTAGAGGATTGAACATTGTAAACGGAAACTTATAAATCAGTACTTTATGTTATCCTTGGATATATGAAATTAAAGACATATTTAAACCTGACTCAAAGGTGAATGAAGACTCAGAATAAACCCGTTGACCCCTGGGAGAGGAGGGAAATGGTGATATGATAAAGCAGCTACTGCAGGATTCTGACTCTGCCGATTCAAAAAGGAGAAAGTCTGCTGAAACTCATTCTGGATGGTGGTACGCTTCCTGTGAAAGAGGCACTTTGGATGAAAGCGTGCATATGTTTGCATACACACACACACACACTCCTCCCTCTGACCCACAGAGATGCTGGCGGTCTTGCCATGTTTGCACAGAGGAGGGAAATGGTGATATGATAAAGCAGCTACTGCAGGATTCTGACTCTGCCGATTCAAAAAGGAGAAAGTCTGCTGAAACCCATTCTGGATGGTGGTAGGCTTTCTGTGAAAGAGGCACTTTGGATGAAAGCGTGCATATGTTCGCATACACACACACACTCCTCCCTCCGACCCGCAGAGATGCTGGCGGTCTTGCCATGTTTGCAGTCTGTCCTAACTTCAGTGTGAGCTCTATTAATTTGCAGAAAATACCAGTTTTCTCTGTCTAGGGTATTGTCTGGAAACCCAGAAATGATCGAGAGGTGACTTAAAATTCAGTTCACTCGATAGCCAGCTCGGTACGAGCATATAGGTGACGTCTGAATTGGACCTAAAGTGGGAAAAAGCTATGTATCGCACACTCAGTTTTTTTCACATTACACATTTTTGGGGGGTTTTATTAGGACAACAGCAGAATGTGGAGCTTTGAGCTGGTATGTGTTTATTACTGCACATCAGGAAGAAATCACTGCCCAATTGGTGCGAATATAGGGACTGTGCTCCTCTTCTCCTTCCCCAAAATAACTTATTTGACTGTTAGCTCGATACGAGGTCAGCGGAGTAAATAACATGGGAGGAATTCTATGCACAAACAGACTGTTCTTTACCACTCAGATACAAGGAGCTCCTGAGTTGAAAAGGGTTCAAGGACATCAACAATAAATACTTTTAGCCCGGCCGGCGTGGCTCAGTGATTGAGTGTCGACCTATGAACCAGGAGGGCACTGGTTTGATTGCTGGTCAGGGCACATGTCCAGGT